>NC_064430.1:11540000-11872500 GCF_023375975.1 Astyanax mexicanus | reverse complement strand
CCTTAACACTGAGCCCCAGCGAGAGAGAGAGTGGCGTCTCTGGGGGGCACAGCTGCACCCACAGCACAGACTGCATTGAGCCCAGAGCTCACAGGTGGTCCGCCATGTAGTGCTGCAACCAACAGAAGAAAAAAAAAACGTCATTAGGAAATGAGTTACGACACACATGGCAAATGACTGTCAGATTCGGTATGAAGGGCAACGTAACACACACACACACACACACACACACACACACACACATGCATGCACACAGAGTTTCAGGGTGGTCTCATTAAAGCTAATGTACCATTGAGTTTTCTTTCAACTGTTCTCTCACTCTCTCTTTTTTTTTCTCTTTTACTGATACCATGTGCTACTGCAGTGTGTGTGTTGTGCTTAGAAGAATCCTCCAGAATTTTGGGAAGCAATACATGATTATTATTATTATTATTATTTATTATTATTATTATTATTATTATTATTATTATTATTATTATTATTATATAATATTCCAATGTACTTCAGAAATCATTCTCCATACTCCTGCACTGAGCTCCATTCATACTTTAAGCTGTTTCAATATTTCCAGGTTTTTTTTTTTTTGTTTGTTTAGTTCACTCAGTCCCATTAATGTAAATATAATCAAACAAAAGGTAATCCCTGCATCTTATCAGAAAGAATATACACTATTTATGTTCACTATAAAACCCATCAGTTATCTCCTACTCTGCATAGTATATCTGTGTACCTGATACTTCCTGCTGAGAGAGTGTGCGTGGTTAGATTAGTTATAGGTAATAACTGATTTGCCTTAACACACTCCATCACAGCACGGTGCTTGTGTATAAATTAATGCCCATAAATTACATTAGCTGTTCTGACCACACCCACACTCACTCTAGTACAGTTCATTTGCCTCTTTGATTAATACGTTCTCATACAGTATATATGTATATATATATATATATATATATATATATATATATATACGTACGTATATATATATATTTATATATATATATATATATATATATACGTACGTATATATATATATATATATATATATATATTGTTTATAGAGATGGCCGTAATTAATTGCTTTATTTATTTGATAGCAGGTCTGTGCCAAGAGAACTACACTTTCATTAAAGTTTGATATTCCATATCAGCCCTGTTTGTTTGGATTTTTTTTAAACAGCAGATTTCAAATGTGTTTTTCTAATATGTTGTGTGCAGATGTGAGTTTTTATGTATGTATGTGTGTGTTTTGAGAACTCTTAAAACACACACAAAAAAAAGGTCACCCACTGGATTTAAGTAAGCGAATAGGTAAAAAAAATCAACATCTAGTTAAGGACAATGCTGAAACTGCTAAAATCAGGTTAAGAACTATATAAAAGTGTGAAAGGACAGTAGGGAAAAAGCATCATCTTTGAGAAAGAAATAGCGTCATAAAAAATCTTAAATTACAATTGGCAAAAGGCTTTGTATTTTTATTTTGCTTGGAAGTGTAAAGATTGGACTGGAGTAAAAATTGGAGCAACAGAAGAAATTCACATGAAGGTCTGATGAGTCCAGATTTACCCTGTTTCAGAGTGATGGTGCATCAGCATAAGAAGCAGCTAAAGTGTAGTGTAGTTTTTATGTATTAAAATATTTTTGTTCTCCAACTAATTTTTTCCTCCAAAATGTCATATGACTCGTTAGTGTTACCAGGTCTCAGGTGTGCACATAGGGAGCAGGTGTGTTCAGTTTTGTAGTACAGCTCTCACACTCTCTCATACTGGTCACTGAAAGTTCCAACATGGCACCTCATGCAAAGAACTCTCTGAGGATCTTAAAAGACGAATTGCTGTGCAAAATGAAGATGGCCAAGGCTACAAGAAGATTGCCAACACCCTGAAACTGAGCTGCAGCACAGTGGCCAAGGTCATCCAGTGTTTTAAGAGCAGGGTCAACTCAGAACAGACCTCATGTTGGTCGTCCAAAGAAGCTGAGTGCACGTGCTAAGCATCACGTCCAAATGCTGTCTTTGAAAGATAGGCGCAGTGGCTTTCAGCATTGCTGCAGAGATTGAAGAGGTGGGGGGTCAGCCTTTCAGAGCTCAGACCATACGCTGTACATTACATCAAATTGGTCTGCATGTCTGTCACCCCAGAAAGAAGACTCTTCTGAAGTCTGTACACAAGAAAGCTGCAACAAATGACATGGACTACTGGAACCATGTCCTATGGTCTGATGAGATTAACTTGTCATGATCAGATGATCTCAGGCACGTGTGATGGCAATCAGGGAAGGACTACAAAGATAAGTATGTCATGCCTACAGTAAAGCATGGTGGTTGGAATGCCTGAGATTTTTGGGACATACGGTGATTCATTTTGCATAATTGAATAGTGGACTTATAAGTAATCCTTGTGTTTTTTTTATTTTTTATAATGAATCAGAATCACTAGTTTTCTCACTTAAGTTTTCTTATTGGAGCTCACAAAAAAGAGGCTTGGTTTCTGAACTTCTCATCTTTTTCATCACTCATGAGTTTTCATGTCTGTGATGTCTGTACACACACACACACACACACACACATGCTTATCTTCCAGGAACAACTGCAGAGCCTTTGCTTGATACACACACACACAGATATTTAAATCCTCCCCGGCCCTCTCCAGGGTTCTGAGTTAAAATCCTCTGTCCACATATCACTCAGCAAACGTTCACTTTGTTCCCTACATGCCGTCTCACTTTAAATTCAGCTCCTCCTCCTCTGCGCGATCAGCACACAGATGCACACAGACTTCTCCTCGCTTTACAAATACATCTCTCACTCAAATATTCAGTTGTCTTCTCAATTGAATTATTTTCCACCCATCTTTAGAGCAGAGTGTGAAAACTCAAGTCATTTTCCTCATTCTGAAGGGAAGTGCAGCGCTGATATACTGTAGTCTGAAGCATGTGAGATCTTTATTAAGCCTTACAGAAATCTCTCAAGAGGCTCAATTTAATATTTTACTGCTTCACAGAATGAGAGGGAGCGTGGGAAGGATCTGACTGACATAGAAATTATCTATGTAGACACAGAATTGATGTGCTTAGAAGTATTGTATCTATATTCTTGGAGACTCATATTCCGTTATTTTTAAAGGGATTTTACATCAACTTCAGTTTAGTTATGAGGCCATTTTCTTGTATTTTCTGTAAGTTCTCTGAGAAACAATCTTTTAGGTCTTGTTCACATGTTCACAGGTATTTTTAAGAGCATTTATACTAATTCTATAGAAGTTTGTCCCTCTGTCCACATACAAACTGCATTTTAGATAAACTTTCAAAGTGAAGATATTTAAAATCTTTAAAAAAAAATTTCGCACATTTTCTGGAGTTCCACAGGGTTCTATGCTAGATAAGTTTGCTTACATACGGGGTCTACCAGGTTAAGCACTAAACACAACTACAATCTTTCAGTATTTTAGTGCATGCGGCTGATTTTATGAGGTCATTTTTATTAGCTTACTCATGTAAACTCAGTGTTCTCAATGTTTCAATGAGTTTTCCTTTTTTCCCATTATCAGATTATTCAGTCTCGTGTAAAGGCGATTATCGAAAAACGCAGCAAAAATGCATGTAAACACACTCAATATTTTATGATTTCTGCAATACTATTGCTAACTCAAGAAACATATAAAACGTGACATGGACCAAATATAAAAAAATATATATCTATATCTAATATTTTGACCTCAAAACACATCTTCAATGTAAAACAATACAACCTTTCTGAGGAGATCCAGATAACTGTTGATTATCTTTTTTGAACCAATTTCCCATGTCGATCAATATAAGTTAATATTAATTTATTCATAATCTAAATAATAAAGTGTTAATAATAAAATATTATAACTATAAATTATAAATAAAGTTTTTTTTTATTATTGAAAGTTGTGTAGATAACAGATATATCAACATAGTACATTACAAATAATGTTTTACTGTCTCAATATTAACCTTTTAAGAATCCTATTGCTACAGTAAAACACATTAAATAAGACGCCCTGTGCTGAGGACATCACCCTAGGAGTGATGTGGGGAGAGAGCGCCATCTACCCACCCGGAGGGAGAAGGGCCAATTTTGCTCCCTCTAAACGCCGGGAGCCAGATGGCAAAGCTGCATAAGCGGGGGTTCGAACCTGCGACCTCCTGCTCATAGTGGCAGCTCTTTAGACCACTGTACCATCGGCAAGTAAAAATAATGAGTGTTGTATTAATTGAACACTTTTAAAAGTTTTGAGAGTTGTTCTACCTGTAAAAACGAGTAAAAACGTTTAAAACGTATACAGTTATGCCCAAATATATTTGGACAGTGACACAGGGCGAGTCACGATGCTCGTTGCTATCTTATACCCCACCAACAGCCTATTTTAACACTTTGCCCCTGCATCATTTAAATAGCAATGGTGCTTCTGAATGTATCTGCACTGGTGTGGGTGTAGTGGTCTGAAAGTGAGGTGTGTTCAGGTGAATTTTTCTGGCTTATTGCCCTTTTGGCAAAAGAAAACACAGGTGAGTAACTGTATTAACTCTATATTGACAGCACTGTTCTGGTTTGCAAACCTAATTTTAAAGTGTTGGCTCCGGTTGGAAACAGGAACGTTCGTTTGCAGTGGGAACTGATGAATACTAGGTGCTTCAATTCACCACCACTGTGCAGCGTTTTGAAGGTTCCACTAAAACTGGTGGAAACGTGGGCTGGTTTAATGAAAAGACATATGTAAGGTTTACTGTAACACTAGTGATTTTACTCTGTACTCAGTACATAAACGGAGTAAATGGGACTGGTTATTAGCCTCCTCTGGCTCAGGAGAGCAGCAGGTGAAGTCAATGAAAGGCAGCTCTGTCCCGGGAGGGTCTGCGAGAGTGACCGTATCTCAGCATCGCCAAAGGCCGGGCGCTGCCTGTTGCCCGTGCAGCGCGAGACAGGCTCAGCGTGCTTTTGTCTCGTGCTGCTTTGAAGTGCGGATGGGCCCAGTGGGGTGCTGCAGCCTCCAGAGCACAGACACGCTCCATACACTATTGTGGAGGGGGGCTTTACCCACGCAAGAAGAGAGAAAAAAAAAAACATAAAGCAAATCCAATGATAATGTACATCTGTTCCACCGTATTTAGGAGCTTTGAACATTTTTTTAGAGGTTGGATAAGTGGCGGCCTTTTTTCTTACAGTATCTGGCAACTTCAAAGCAGATTGGTGGGATAATGCAAATCGTCGGGAGTGTGGCGTTCCTCATCTGCGGGCTCGAGAGCGTGAAGAGAAGAGAAAGGAGAGAAAGACAGGAATTAAAGCTAATTGCTGTGGCAGCCTTTTATGTGCAGGAGGAAGAGTAAAAATAAAGCACCGCCATAATTGTCAAGTTCAGTGAATTAGGAAAAGCAGCTGACGGAGGAGTTTAGAAGTTTAGATCTCTCACTTAATGTCTCTTCCTTTTTTTTCCTTCTCCTCTTCTCTTTTCACAGTATTTCTATCTATCTACCATTCCCTTCGTGTTTTATCATCATCACTGGGGCATCTGTGGAGCAGTAAGGGTTTAAAAGGCCATGCTCAAGGGCCCAACAGTGGTAGCTTTGCCCAGGGTATCAAACCCACAACCCTATGTTTAATAGGCTGGTGCTCTAACCACTGAGCCACCACTGCCCCATATACAATATGTACAATAGTACAAATACGCATACTTTTTCAAGTTCTCTGATTTTGCTATAGATATATGTTTGAGTAAAATGAACATTGTTGTTTTTTGTTCTATAAACTACGGACAACATTTTTTCCAAATTCCAAATAAAAATATTGTCATTTAAAGCATTTATATACAGAAAATGAGAAATGGCTGAAATAACAACAAAAAGATGCAGAGCTTTCAGACCTCAAATAATGCAAATAAAACAAGTTCATATTCATAAAGTTTTAAGAGTTCAGAAATCAATATTTAGTTCAATAACCCTTTTTTTAATCACAGTTTTCATGCATCTTTGCATGTTCTCCTCCACCAGTCTTACACACTGCTTTTGGATACCCTTATGCCACACCTGGTGCACAAATTCAAGCAGTTCAGCTTGGTGGTTTAATGGCGTGTGATAATTAGGTAAAATCAAAGAAACTCATAGTTTTTAAGTGGTCTTTTATTTTTTCCAGAGCAGCATATGAATATTTAATCTGGTTCACAATTTGATACAGGACAGAATTTATATTAGAATCATTGGCGAAAGTCCCGTCTTCAGCCCAGGTCTAAGCATGTCTGGACCCTCACAGATCTTGCCGTATATGGCAGGCAGGAAGGAACCAAACCCCCTGGGCAACTGGTATAACCACACTGGAGGCAGTGGGGATATAAAAAAAATGTTGGCATCTGCAATCTGCAGTAATGGTAATGTGGAAGTTGGTGATTGGTCTGGAAATTAGGTGAGCTAGCATTTGAGTCTCCTGGTAGCAGTCTCATTTTGGCAACCACCCTTCCTTTATCTGTCTTCTATCTCAAGTCTTTTTATATTTTTATTTCAATTATCTCTCTTTTTTACTTTCACGGTCTATAGTCTCTTTCATTAATTCTACACTGCATGTTGTATGAGCTGGGTGTCTGCTGCAGTGTGTGTGTGTGTGTGTGTGTGTGTTTTAGGTGTTTTTTGAGCGTTTGAGATGTTATCGTGGTCCGCTGATGGTACCTGTAATGGCACAGAGGATGTCCGTGTCACCCGGATCCTATCAGGACCTTTTATGCGCCAATTACTGGAACCACAGAGACATAAATAATCACTGTTCAAAGGGTCTCCAGCCTTCAGAGACGTTTAATAAACTCCAGCGTTTCAGAGGCAGGCCGCCCCAGGCCCCGCATGCTCGGCAGCTGCTTTTAGGAAAGTGCTGAAAGGAGCAGAGATCAAATGCTTTCGGAAGAGTTTTACATTTAAACTCATTTAATAATCGCTCTCCGAGTGCTTTACAATATGAAACGAGTCGGTGTCTTTAGCTGCCTTTAAAACATAATCAGTCTAACCATGTTACAACTGCAGTGAGTGCACTGATCAAATAATATTTACACAATTAAAGCATATTAAAAAATTTATTATATCCCATTACTCTTGCAGTGTCTAGTGGAAGGAAAAGAATGCTACACTGACCTGCGAAATGTACAGGTGCTTGTAAAAAAAAATTAGTTTTTTTTTTTCAGTAATTCAGTTCAAAAGGTGAAACTATCTATTTAATTAAATATCTAAGTAAATTTTAAATTTCATTTGTAAATCAAGGGAGCAGAGTCTGGAGGAAGAGTGGAGAGACACACAGTTCAAGCTGCTTGAGGTCTAGTGTGAAGTTTCCACAATCAGTGATGGTTTGGAGAGACATGTCATCTGCTGGTGTTGATCCACTGTGTTTTATTATCAAGTCCAAACTCAGCGCAGTGTTTTCCCAGAAAATCTTACAGCACTTCATGCTTCCCTCTGCTGACAACTTTTATGGAGATGCAGATTTCATTTTCCAGCAGGACTTGGCACACTGCCCACACTACCAAAAGTACCAATTGCTCTTATATATTATTCTAATTTTAGATTAGAGACATTGATGTTTGGGTTTTCTTTAGCTGTAAGCCATAATCATCAACAATAAAATATTTCTAAATAATTCTATCTTTAATACTATACTATACTATACTATATATCTATATAATATATGACTTTCACTTCAAAAGTTTAACTTAAAAAGTTCAACTGAATTACTAAAAAAACATAACTGTTTAATGATATTAGATTTTTTTTAAATGCACATGTATGTGTATGGGCTTTTGCAACAAATTTGAATGTGATTTCTGCTTGTGATGTCTGTTTGCATGGACAAATCTAGCCAGACATCACCACTCACAATCATTACCACTCACTTACTCACTGACATATTCCAAGTACGTAAGTGAGACTGTGGATCAAAGAAATGTTCCATTCATCTGGTACCCACTATCATGCCCCGTTTAAACTCGACCAACAGCGCTCACTAGATAAGACCTCACAACTTATACAAGTGTGGACATTCCCAATTTCCAAGCTGCTCCCTGTAGTAAAACTTAATCATTAATTTACATGCTGCTATCCCACTTGCCACTTCCCACTACTCTTGGTATGTCAGTGTATTATTATAGTGACAAATTATTCTTAAATACATACAACAAAGCAAAGGTAACCACAAGCCTAATGAAGGATTTTGGAGTGCTGAGTCATTTCCACATAACATAATTTGTAATTTTTCATGGTTTCAATGACAGGTTTATCCTCTCATCCTCCACATACAGTATAATTACAACAAGAGAGGAAGTAAATGATGAGACAGATGAGTAAATGATCTGTGCTCCAGGGCAAATACTGCAAATACAGCAGTCTTCGGTAATTGCAGCATTAAAGTGGTAAATGACTTGTTAAACGGGTGTAAAGGAAACATTGGAAGACTATATGAACTATATGAATATACAAACAGAGACACTAGCTGTTCTTCTATCCATAGTTCATTGTGTAGAATATCCTAAATGTAGAATATCACTAAGAAACAATGCAGAACAGAGTTTTGAAAAATATTTTCAAATAAACTTAGAATTTAGAATTTTAGATTTCACTAAAAACCTGAATGGAAAATGCTCAATTTGAAAAATTGAAGATTTGTTATCAATAAATCAACCTTTATTTAAACTCTGAATACATTGAGGGTGGCCCTAGCTAAGCAATTACATAGGGAAAGGATTGACATTTTTTTAATTAAATAAATAATAAAAATAATAAAAAAAAACAGCATTTTAATGAGATACAATATTACAATAAAGTTATAAAACAAAAAAGGTAAAAAAATATTTAAAAGTAGGAATCATAAAATCATATGTAAAAAAAATGAAAAATAATAAAATGCATAAAGTGCAACTACTGATGAATAAATTAAATTAATCGCATAAAGTATAAATAAACAATAACTAAAAACAATAAAAGAAAAGAAAGAAACAATAAAAGAAACGTGGAAAAAAAAACAGCTAAAACAAACCAAAATGAAAAACTATTAAAACAGTGGCAGGCTGTTATGCAAGAATTGTAAAAGAGGTGTAAAATCCCTTTAATAAATATCTCTAAAGGCAACCAAACCAATCAATTGCCTTGGGCCCCGAGCTAGCCTGGGGCCCACAGACAATGAATAACTGTCCATCAACACTGTTATCGGAATCCCCCTCAAGGGTGCCCCTCCCACTAGTTGCTGACAATAGCCAGCCCTCTAGGTTCATAATTCCTGCAGATGACAAATTATGAAATTTTAGAAATCATAAAGTGGAGTTATCCATCAGGAAAAGAAAGGATAGGATGAAAAAGAAAAGATAAAAACAAGACAGCAGTGATCATTATCTATTTACACTGGATAAATTAGGCCTTCATTGGGGGATATTTTGCTTGGGGCCCCCATATGGCTTGAACTGACCCTATTTCTCTACTTTAGTTTATTCACATCACTATTGTGTATGAATACCGTATTTTCCTCACTATAAAGCATAATTAAAATACTTAAATTTTCCCAAAAATCATCAGTGCACCCTATAATTTGGTGCATCTTATGTATGAATTCTACCATTTAAGAAGCAGTAAGAGGCAGTAAAGGCAGGAGCAGTATTAGCATTAGTCGCTAAATGCGCTAAGCGCTAGCTCTTTTGTCGCTCAGAGTTAAGTATTATCAGACTGCCTGCTGCTAACCCCACCTACAGTAACACTGCTGGAAAAGCATTAGCTGCTAATTACGTTAAGCGCTTGCTCTAGCAGTTAACCACTAATGCTAATGTTCCAGCTAATGCTTAGTGCTAGAGAAATTTGGAAATCTAAGATAGCTGTACATAAACAGAAGCAGTTTACTCACTCAAATGAACAGGAGTTTTCAGGAGAGAAATTTGTGTCGATTAACAACCAGCGCTCATTTGACTTTGAAAGAAAGTGTTTTTTAAGAATAACAGTTTTGTTGACTTAGCGTAGCTTTACTTAACTTAGTTAAGTTAACTTAACATCACCCAGCTGCTGAATAAGAAGGGAAACATGGCGACAGACTAGTAGTGGCGACTACTAGTGTCGCATAATGTACCCTAGAATATAGTGCAAAAAGCATGGTACCCTTTTTCTGTCAAAATTTCATAATAATATATTTTATTTTTTCTAAACCTTTAAATGGAAACCTTGGTACTAATTACTGAGATCACCAAAACATGAGTAGAAATCCATGTTTGGAAACATCTAGAATCTCTTGTATCTGTTGCCCTCCTGGAACATTAAATAAAAAGCTGCCCTCTGAGAAAAAATAGCTCTAGAAATCATAAAATAAAAATCAAGAATAAGAAAAAAAGGAGGCAGGACAATGACAGTAGCCTGGCTAGGGCAAAGTGAGCAAAGATGAGCATCAATTATCTACAGAACACCCAGCAAGGCCATACACACACTGGGCCAGGGACCAGAGGACAAGGGCTATGGATGCTTTGGTCCTCCAAAGCATAGAAACATGGATAGCAGTAAGAGATGTTGATTCTGGGAGGATTTGGGTCAGTGGTAGAGACCAAAGAAGCAAAGTTGAGAATAACAAAGGCTAGTAAGCATGAGAGTGAACAAGCAGGAAATGCAGGGACAGAGGTCAAAGGAGCAGAAGCTGCAGGGTAAGGGATAAAAGTGGTCAAGTAACAAAGGCCTGAATAGTAGGTTGCTCTTCCATTGACTGTCCATAGAAAGACAAAGAAGAACAAGACAATGAATAACAGATAGAGAGAAAGAGAGAGCACAGGAAGCAGGATGGCTTCTTCAGAATGTGACAGTGCAAACAATAGAGAGCAGACTATTGACAGAGGTGGTGGTGACCATTTCTGGTTCTGGAGATCTACCACCCTGGAGATTTCAGATCTACCACCATGGATCTTTGAGATCTAAAACCATGGAGATTTCAGATCTACCACCCTGGAAATGTCAGATCTACCACCACATGGAGATCTCAGATCTATCACCCTAGAGATTTTCAGATTTTAGCTCTAACACCATAAAAATTTCAAATATACCACCATGGAGATTTTAGATGTTAACCCTCGAGATTTTAGATCTACCACCATGGAGATTTCACATCTACCACCCTGAAAATGTCAGATCTACCACTATGGATATTTAAGATATAGGACCATGGATCTACCACCCTGGAGATTTCAGATCTACCACCATGGAGATTTCAGATCTACCACCATGGATATTTTTGATCTACCACCCTGGAAATTTCAGATCTAACACCATAAAAATTTCAGATATACCACCATGGAAGTTTTAGATGTAAACCCTTGAGATATCAGATCTACCACCATGGAGATTTCACATCTACCACCCTGGCAATGTCAGATCTACCACCCAGAATATTTCAGATCTACCACCCTAAAGATTTCAGATCTACTATCATAAAATGTCAGATGTACCACCATGGAGATTTCAGATCTACCTCCCTGGAAATGTCAAATCTACCACCATGGAGATTTCAGATCTACCACCCTGGAAATTTCAGATCTACCACCCTGGAGAGTTCAGATCTTATGAACTTACAGAACCTAGAATCTAGAGTCCCCAAAGGCAAAAATCCAAGTAGTTCAGTTTGGTTTGATGGCTTGTGATCATCCATCTTCCTCTTGATTATATTCCAGGGGTTTTCAATTTGGTAAAATCAAAGAAACTCTTCTTTTTAAGTGGTCTCTTATTTTTTCAGAGCTGTACAGTATCTCGTGTTGCACACATTGTTCATGGCACTCGTTTGAGGCATTGGACTTGATGGTACCATAGCTTCAAGCTAAATCTATATGCTAAATTCCCGGTAGTTTCCTACTAGCTCAGATAGAGCCATCGCTATACATGATACCAAGTCATGCAGTTGTAGATGTTCTGACATTTTTCCACGTATAAAGGTGTGAAATGCAATTAAAATCAAAACATGTTCACGTGTGTGGGTGAGCGCATAAACGCGCAACAGACACATGTTCAGCATACCTTCTCCAGCACGCAGCACTTCCTTCTACAAAACTATGCCTTTGATGTTGGAGAGAGATCAGTAATGGCAAAAACAACAGCCGAGAAACGTATATCTCATCCACGCAGTTTCCACATGCTCAGCGTTTCTGCTGCGTCTGCTTGGTGGTTGGTCGACATACGAGATTCCTGCGCAACATTTCAGACAGAGCACAGAAAACACATCCATAATTTTACATAGACAAGCAGACACACATTTCTAGAGTCTGCAAGAGAAGGGGAAATGGAGGCAGCTGGAAATGACTGCAACCTAGTTAGGGATCTAACAGCAGATTGGTCCCAGATGTATGTGGGCGCTTAACAAGTCCCACATTTTATGCTAGTATTGTTCACATTGATCACTGCAGACAGCATTAATCCAATTCTGCATTTCAGGCCTGTGTCACATTCAGAACAAAAGTTGTGAAGTTAAAGCCTTTACCACTTTGGGATGTTGCTGTAAATTTGGGCACCCCAACTAAAAAATTTAATCAATATTTAATAGATCCTTTTTTTGCAGAAATAACAGCCTATAATAACATTTCCTATAGCTTCCAATGAGAGTCTGGCTTCTGGTTAAAGGTATTTCGTACCATTCTTCTTTACAAAACATCTCCAGTTCAGTCAGGAGGTTTGATGGTTCTAAACATGAACAGCTTGTTTAAATCGCACCACAGATGCTCAATAATATTCAGGTCTGGGGACTGAGATGATCATTCCAGAACATTGTACTTGTTCCTTTGCATGAATGCCTTAGTGGATTTTGAGCAGTGTTTAGTGTTTAGGGTCGTTGTCTTGTTCAAGTATCCAGCTCCAGTGCAACTTCAACTTTGTCACCAAATCTTGAACATTGTTCTCAAGAATCTGCTTATCTCAGCATTTTCATGGCCTGCCGTTTTGGGCCTTGACTAGAACTGTGCCTGTGGTCTTCCATCTCCTCAATATGTTCATTACAGTGGAAACTGGCAGCTGAAATCTCTAAGATAGCTTTTTATACAAAAAAAGAATCTAAACCATGATGTCGAACAGTCTTTGTTTTCAGGTTATTTGAGAGTTTTGTTTTGAGGCTCCCATGTTGCCACTCTTCAGAGAAGATGCAAGAAGTAGAGAAATCTTGCAATTGGCCACTTTAACCCTTTCTCATAATTCTCAGGATTCACCTGTGTGAATGTAAGTCAAGGGTCAGTGAGCTTACCAAACAAATTTTGTGTTCCAATAATTAGTACTAAAGGTATTCAAATCAAATAAAGATAGAGATAGATAGAGATCAATAGATACTTTATTGATCCCAAAGGGAAATTCTGGACATCTAGTGGCAGCAGTAATATATATAGTACATAGAAGTTACAAAAAAGAGGATGAGATAATGTGATACAGATAGAAAATACAGTAAAAAAAATAATAATAAAGTATAAAAGTGTATGTGTAATGGAAGTGGTGCCCAAGAAGGGAGCTCAAATTTACGCACCTGCCTAATTTTGTTTAAAGAATTATTGCACACTTTCTGTAAATCCTATAAACTTAATTTCACTTTGCAAATACCACTGTGTTCATCTGCTATATAATAGCTATATATTTAACTGATCCAAACAATCAATGATTTATAAAGGAAAATCATGAAAATGATTAGGGGTGCCCAAACTTTCCATACCACTGTTGATGAAGAGAAGACAGAATGTTGCAAAATGATTTAAGCTCCTCAATAAATATCAGTGTGAAACCGAAACTAACTGGACAAAAATTTAGCATACAAAGTATCGAAAACAGAAAATGAGAATGTTTTGGAAAGTCTGAAGATCCAGACCACACAACTTACAGTAGATTCGCATGTAGGTGTGAAAGCCTATGGTGATGCACCCCTAAAGAACGTGACCTCCGTATCCCATCATCAAATGGATGATAGAATGCATGCACGGAACAAAGTTAGCTTTCAAAAAATGCCCTCATGTGGGGGAGTGATTGGGCGAGAGACAGCAAGAGAGAGCAGTATAGGGATAGAGAGAGAGAGAGAGAGAGAGGCTCCAAAAAGTTCCATTGGTTTTTAGTAGATCATTGGAGCTCTTTCTTTTTGCAACATCAAAGGGAGTGTGGCTGCTTTGATGTGGCAGCATGCTGTTTAAGGTACAGCGTGAATGGAAGGATGTCAAGCTGCAAGGTGCCTCTGTATTTTGCGTGGCGAGCTGTGCTGAGCTGGAGATGAAAGGAGCAAACAGGGTTTGATAATGAATGTCCAACAAGTAGGACCATCTCGAGCGGCAGCGCACCCAGCGGGAGTCAGAGCTAACCTTGAACACGGCACCCTGCACCCCAGACTCTCTCTCGCTCTCTCTCTTTCTCGCTCTCTCTCTTTCTTGCGCTCGTTCACTCTCTCGCTCTCTTACCCTCTCTCTCTTTTTCTCTTCCGCTCGCTCTATCTTTAGCAGCACCCTGAAAAGAAAACCTTCTCAGAAGTGAGCTTTAATCTTCTTGTCAATTAAAACTCGATACACACCCGTGCACACACACACACATACACAAACCCAGGCGTTCGTACACACAGGACCCCCTTTCTCCACTCTTTTCTCTTGGAGAGACATTTGATCTGCTCTTCCTTTTAACCGAGCCAAGTCCCTCTGCTAATTGGGTCCCAATTTGGTGGCGACTCCAGTCAATTAGGACACCGCTTATCAGCTTCCCTTCCTCGATTCGTTTGAAGCCATTGTCCACCTCTCTCTCCGCCAGTGGTGTCTAACATCAGACGCCCAGAGTGTCAACTCCTCGCTGCCTTTGATCTCCTATCTGCCATCTCAAAGGAGGAGCGTCTCACCGAGGAAACTTGCAATGTCCTGCAATGACGGAGAACTGTCACTGCTGATATGCTTTGAATATAGCGCAACTGAAGGCTGATCAAACGCCACCCAAGCAAGACACTTGTTCCCGTTTGATCCCGCAGAAACGCGACTGTTGCGGCGTATTATTGATTACTTTGTGGCCGGCGCCGTGGGCACGTCTCGGCGCCTTGGGAACGGTTTGCAGGCCTAAGCAGTGTCCGATACTTAAAAGGATTTCCGATAGAGATTCCCGATTGATGGAAATGTAATTTAATCCAAGATTAGCTTTAATCCGTGTTCTTGTATCTCTGACCTTCAGTACTTTTAAGCTGACATCATCCACTATGATCTATAGCCTGGGACAAATGAAAAGGTGGGAGAAGCAGAGGGATGAAGCTAGATAGAGCAAACATGAAGAAGAACTGGAACTGGATATCATGTAAAACGTCCACATTGGAAAAAAGTAAGGCACTGAGGGAAATGCATATAAAATATTTCAGTATAACACCAAGGTATTTTTTTACATTGTTGTCTGGTAAACTTCATTTCATCCCTGCGTTAGCGCCATATCAAGGCATTTGGGGGCCCAAGCAATGGTTCAAATCTTGTTGATGTAGCTTGCCATCAACTACCGAAGCCCCGAGAGAACACAATTGGCCTTGCTCTCTCTCTGGGTGGGTAGATGGCGCTCTCTCCCCATATCCCCCCAACAAAGGGTGATGTTGCTCAGCACTAAGCATGTGTCTGTGAGCTGATGTATAAGAATCGAGTCGCTGCACTTTCCTTCGAGTGCGCTGTAATGCTATGTGGTAATGCTGCATCAGCAGCAGTTCGAAAAGAGGCAGTGGGTAACTTCACATGTATCGGAGGAGGCATGTGTTAGTCTTCACCCTCCTGGTGTAGGGGCATCACTTGTGATAGGGGGAGTCCTAATGAGTGGGTTGGGTCATTGGCTGTGTAAATTGGGGAGCAAATGGGAAAAACAATGACTGCTGAAGTTTCCTATTTTGCCGACTGCAGGAATCACGAACCTGTCTGGCTGGCTACAGTCAACCAGTATGAGTATCAACTAGTATGAGGCTCCCCCTTGAAGAGGATTCCAGTGTGAATAACAGTGCTGTTATATTTTCATGCACTGATCATTACAGAATGTAAGGGATGCTCACACAGTTTGTCGTCACATTAAATTCATAACCAGTCGTTGTCTGGGGACCCCAGGCAAGCTCAGGGGCTCCAGTCAATTGATTGGTTTGCTTACCTTGTTCCAAAGCGCCTGCCTGTAACACATTTAAGAAATTGTGTTATTTTAGGTTCGATTTTGTCCCATTCTTCTTCCTATAAACACAACCGTAAAGTGTGCAACATTATGGCATTGTCGTTGCAGTGTTTTGATTCAAAATCCTCAAGACATTCTTTATTGAGGACAGGACCCGCCAAGACTGTTGGCAAGCCAATGCAAAAGACCACTCCCTTCTCTTCTGCAGCCAAGCATTTGTAATGTCTGCAGCACTTGGGTTTGCAATGTCTTGCTAAAAATGCATATGTGGTCTTGAAGGCAACATATGAGATATGAGAAAAAATAAAATAAAGCTTTATTGTCCATTAAATTTACATTGAATTGAAAATTGTCTTTGGCAGACAAATACATGAAATTACAGAAACAAAGTAAAAAAAAAAAAAAAAAAAAAAAACTAAATACAAAACATAAAAATACAAACAGATTTTGAATTATGTGGGGAAATTGTGTATTACCTCCTTATTCAGAATAGCCACAGCAGATGCAAATTACTTTTTGTACCGATTCTTCTTGGCTAGTGAAACTAGCTAGTGAAACTAGCTAAGATGAAACTTTAGTCTCCTGCCTGATGGGACCCACTGAAATGATGAATAAAGGCAAAAAAAGGCCTTTTTTCATTATGGATCGACTGTATAGATTTTGTAGTGACAACTGGCTTAGATATACAACTTAAGGGCTGTAAGATGGCACAATTAAGATTTATTAATAATGCTCATATGTCAAGCTGTACAATGCCCATGGCTCAAGTTTTTGTTAGATTTACTGGAAAGACAAAGGAGACATGCTTGTACTTATGTGTTCATGTATATTATACAGAACTCTAGTTATACTGTAAGATTTAATGTGCCCCAGGAGAAGCTGGTGGTAGAGTATAGCTACAACAATGTGCTGCTTTATAGGAAGAGCTTCAAGCAGCTGTTTTAAGCAGGTCTGTGAAGATAATTATTTCAGTTCTGGGTAGGCGGATAAGAAGAAATAGTCTCAGATCAGAGATACCCACACATATATATATACACAGGTCCAGCAAACACTTCATTACATTAAAAAAAAAAAAAAAAACACTTGTTAAAAATCTAGCTTCTGAAGATTTTGACCTTGCACCTTGCTCCAACTAATTAACAGCTGCAGAAGTCATTGTGTTTGGTTGGAGGGAGTAGGTCTAACACACACTGGAACTTCAGTGAGGTGCTGTAAGGTGAGAGGTGAGGGTTTTATTTTTGGGATCTTATAATTTCATGTTTTTTTTCACAATCCAACTCATTAATGTAGTTTTATTTTATTTTTAAAACGATAAATAATACATACATATGTGTGTCACATAATTTAGCATCAACTGCTGTAATTGTACTTATTGCGTTGTACTAATGAAATTCATTCATTTTCAATGGGCATATGTGCAGCTAAAATGGGGAACCTAGTGCATCCCAAATTTATCAACATTTATCCAAATCTGAGGTCCTATTCTATGCACTTAAAAAAATTATCTTGATTGTAATTCAAGTGATTAATAATAATAATAATAATAATAATAATAATACAATAATATGTGTATCAAAATAATAATAATAAATAAATAATAAATAAAAATAATAAAGAACCACAAACATGCTCACGGTTTCTTCCAACAAGATCCAAAAAGATGAAGTCTCTCATTGTGACAGTATGAGAATAAGATTAAGATTAAGACTCATGTCAGCTGTTAAATAAATATTTTGTGTAATAATAGCTATAGTTTTTTTTGTATTTTTTTGGTTACAATTTAGATAAAAATATCGAAAAAATTGTATTGTTTGGGTATCAGAACCAAATTCATCATATCGGTAGCTTTTAAAAGAATACCCAGCCCTAGCTATAAGAGATAGATAGAGAGATAGATAGATACTTTATTAATCCCAGAGGGAAATTCTGCACATCCAGTAGCAGCAGGTATACATAGTACACAGGTGTTACAAAAAAGGATAAGATAGAATGGTACAGATAAAAATACAATAAAAAACAAGTATAAAAGTAGAGTTTTTTGTGTCTGTGTAATGGAGGTAGTGCAGTAAAATAACTGCACTGTAGACAGGGTAAAATAACAATGTGCACCAGTTGCTGTGCATATTGAAAAGATGATTGATGCGCTCACATTACAGACAGTGCAAGTACGCAATTACGCACCTATTTAATAATTTAGCAGTGCAAATTTGTAAAGACAATAAATAAACTAGTAGTGCAGAATATGGAAAAACTATAAAGTATAATGTTCTATTCAAATGTAAATTAAACATTTGGGATGCACTAAGCTCCCTGTTTCAGCAGCATATATACCCAATTAAAAAATAAAAATGTAAATGCATTTTAGTACAATTAAAGAAGTTTAGTTGGGACATTTCTTTCGAGTTCTTTTGATTCTCTGCACAGATCTTCTACATACATCTTTTTCTATGGTGTTGTCCAGTCAGTGCAGTAAATATTGTACATTTTTGCATCTGAAATTTATCTGCACACAGTTTTCCTTTTTTATAAAACAGGCTCTCAGTGGTATGTCAAATTTCTTGTCATGGGCTCAAATATTAATTGGCAAATAGAAGCAACTCACAATTCTAAAGGTAAAATACTGATGCTTTAAAAAAAAGGTTAGCTGTATTTTAAGAAATACGTTTTAATTTAGTAATAAATGTAGATGCAGTCAGTCAGGATGGCTTTGCCAAAAGCATTAAATAACAAAGCATCACACTGAGGGATCTCTCTGAGACAATGTCTTCTTTACACAGTGTGAGTGCTCCATCTAGTGTTCAAAACTTGACCTTGCAGTTAAATCCACTGTACTCCAACTCCAATTCCACATTCTAATCCTTCCAAAATATACTTTTTCCCACAGAGTAATGGAACAGCATTTCAACTACATAAAAAATATATAATATATGCTCCTGTTAATGAATGTGTTTAGCTGCTTTAGGTTGTACCCAATTCTGACAC
Source organism: Astyanax mexicanus (assembly GCF_023375975.1). Taxonomy (NCBI): domain Eukaryota; kingdom Metazoa; phylum Chordata; class Actinopteri; order Characiformes; family Acestrorhamphidae; genus Astyanax; species Astyanax mexicanus. Next base: position 11,853,393 of record NC_064430.1, on the reverse strand, counting down.
AGTAGAGCAAATGCACATTCACAGCTTGACAAGTCCCTGTAGAGAAGCACTGTCAATAGAACAGAATAAAATAAGACTCTCTGGAGTAGATAAACAAATACTAGCTTTGGCCTGTTGGGGCTAGAGATTTTGTCCTGTTTGGGATTACAATTCCTAGTTTTATGTTGTAAGTGTTTGTGACAGATATTGTGTTAACCTTAACATGTACAGTAAGTGCAATTATGTATGTTTTAGATAAGTTAAAGAAAATAAGTTACTGCATGGATAAGTTCATTGTAGTTTTGTTCTGTATTTTTGTGATTGTTAGATTGTTTTCAAATTTATTGTGATTAGTTTGGTGATTTCATTACACCTACTGTCATGATGTGAGTGATGTGAGACAGAGATGATGCCTTAAATAACCCCATCTCCATCAGACTAGTGTTAATAAAGTCAAATGGGAACCCTGTGAAATAGGATAGCTAGTTGAGGCTACAGTTGTGAAAGTTAAAGAACATTGTAGAAGTAATGAATCTGTTTAATAGGAAAGTCTAACTAATGAAGCAATATATTTTGCATTCCTTGCTTTACGAAACCTTTTCCAAAACTTTACTTGTGTTAAAACTGCAGTCAGTTTTTCCATATTTTCCACACTGACCCATTGACCCATAGTTACATTATGATGTTGTGTCATAGATGAACTCCCATGATGCTTCAGGGTTGGCATTGATTTATATTTAGTTAAGAAGATACAATTTATTGTGATTGATTTGGTGATTTTGGCATTTTTATTTTTTATTTTGAGGACCTGCCATCATAATGTCCACTAGGCAAAGATGATACATTAAACAGCCCCGCTTCCCTTAAGGTTTTGTGAACCAAGTAAAGTGAAATAGGAACTATGAAAAAACAGTTAGTTAAGTGAACTAGTTGTAGTAGTAGATCTGTCAAAGCTAAATATTTTCTCTTTCTTAGTTTCTGAATTGTTCCTGTCAGGAACTAGTAACTGTTTTCTTGATTCGGTATCTGAACTTCCAAATGAGTTGGAAGTAAGGCATGCATGATTAATATGAGTCAGAGAGATTAATTCTGTGGGAACAGGAGTGACTAGAATAAAGCACTAAAGGTTGTTATAAGGTCTGTTTTTCCCGGACAGGAATTAAGCCTAGTCATACCCTATGTCATTCGAAAATACTCTATAGCCCAAGACTAGGCTCAGTCCCTGACTGGGAAACTGCTCTACAATGTTACAATTCCTCTTAGTCTTTGTGACAGTTTTGAGAAATAGTCTTCTGAATGAATCATTCAGAACTGGGTATTTCCTTGACTATTAAGAAAGACAGGAACAGTGACGGTGAATTAAGTCACGTGAAGACGTATTAATAGGGCAGACTAAGAGAATAATATCTTTTTGATCAATAAGGAAAGTTAAAATAGATATAGATACGGCATTGTAGTACTTAAGTACAGTAGTGAAGTAAAAATAATACTCTAGTAGATACAGATACAGCATTTTAGTACTTAAGTACAATAGTAAAGCAAAAATAATACTCCGGTAGATATAGATACAACATTTTAGTACTTAGATAAAGTAGTAAAGTACAAATAAAACTTTAGTAGATACAGATACAGCATTTTAGTATTTAAGTATAGTAGTGAAGTAAAAATAATACTTCATTAGATACATATGCAGAATTTTAGTACTTAAGTACAGTAGCGAAGTAAAAATAATGCTCCAGTAGATACAGATACAGCATTATAGTACTTAAGTACAGTAGTGAAGTCAAAATAATTATCCAGTAGATACAGATACAGCATTTTAGTACTTAAGTACCATAGTGAAGTAAAAATAATACTGCAGTAGATACAGCATTTTAGTACTTAAGTACAGTAGTGAAGTAAAAATAATACCCCAGTAGATACAGATACAGCTTTTAAGTACTTAAGTACAGTACTAAAGTAAAAATAATACACCAGTAGATACAGATACAGCATTTTAGTACTAAAGTACAGTAGTGAAGTAAAAATAATACTCCAGTAGATACAGATACAGCATTTTAGTATTTAAGTACAGTAGTGAAGTAGTTCTGTCTGTTACTATAGGTTACATCTCTGGATATCAGGGAAGCAGAACATTGTAAACACTGGTCAAGTAGGTCCAGCCTCATCCTTTCCTCACACTAAACTACACACTTCCAGTTTTACTTTCAGTTCATCACACAGACTGATACAGACTGCACCCAGCAGCCGTTCTTACCGTAAGTATACAGTATACACGTTTTAGGCAGGGTTTAAGTTGTTTGTGGTGTAGTGTAAATGTTGAAACTGTGAGAGACAAAAAAGGGGGTCGGTAACAAAAACTACTTACACTTTTACGCTCAGGAATGAGGAAGGAGCTGGGAGAATTTCCCTTTTTCTCTCGAGAACAAACAGAAGTTCGCCTAAAGGGGATTATCTGACAGTATCCACCGCCGTGAACATGACAGGCAACACGGAAAAGTCACCTCAGGACAGCTTCATGAGCTTTCTATGAGCAGGACAGGCTCTCTAAACACTCAACTCAACTTAAGGTAGGCTGTTTATACTGTATTGCTGTGTCTGAAACGCAAAAATGATTACTTGTTGCCTACACCGTCTCATTATGAAGAAGTTAGTAAAAATCACTGTATCCAACTCAAAATAAAAAACGCAGCTGGCTGTTTTGTTATTAGCTATTAGCTATTACATTTTAGCCCAATAAAACAGAAGCTAAATTGCTAAACTTCGACTCATAACACATATCTGGCTGCCTTTCTTGCGTTTCAGACGTTTAGACTGGATTAAATGTAGCTAAATTGGATAATTTACCAAACTTGCCAGTGTTGGATGAACACTCAACGTGTTACATTTAACAGTTAATGAATTAAGTTTAAAAATTATTCAATACTTATTAGCCACGTGCTTCTCTTTGCACTGTAAAAAAGGGCAGACTTTTCTCAAGTCATTTGACATTTTACAGTATTTCCCCTACAAACAAATATCTGAAAAAAAAAACATTAAAATGACAAGAATAGACTTATGTAAAAAAAAATGCTTTTTCAACAGTTCATAGCTGTTTCCTGTATTTTACATTTTCTTCCTTTAAAAAAAAAACAGACACGTACTTTTTTATTTCAAAGGTTTCTTACAGTGGAGTGTTCCCATGATGCTTCGGGGTTTGTGTGGGGTTTAACGTTATAAGAGACGTTTTTGTGAGGTCGGCTGGATGTTTCTAGGAAGTTTAATAATTAGATTTAGATTTACAGCATTAACTGACACTCTTATCCAGAGTGACTTACAATGTTATTTCAATTACAAGGTTCAATTACAAGGTTATTTATTCACAGCCATGATGGAAATTAACTGCTTCATTCATTCATATTGTGATTCTGAGATAAAAAAAATTTAACTTACTAGTGTCTCAAAAAAAAAAAAAAGAATAGAATATATATTAAAAGTAACTTTATTGGTTTGGAGAGCCATATCTGCTGGTGTTGGTCCAGTCCAACTTTTCCATGATATTCTAATTTTTTGAGATGCATTAGAATATTACAAAATCTTCTATTGGAGAGGATAAAATACTCCTAAATACCATTTATGGATTTATTGGATGAAGTGACATTATACATACCATTATTTTGGTCTTAAATGTGTAAAGCTATTGCTTCAAAATTTCTCCTAAGAGCTAACATGGCAAAACCATGTTGGTCATACTTGTGTAAAATCCTGTAATATTACTCCACCTTCTTAGTCCACACAGAAATGTCTTACCAATGTCTTAGTCTTACAGAAATGGTCATCTCCCAGGTTGGTTTAAATCAATCAAAATTTCCTTTGTAAATGTAATACTTGCCCCCCAATTTGACTTAATAAAGTTACTGGTTCATTACTCCATGTGGTGGCGCTATCAGAGGGACCAGTAATTCTGCAATTAATAATATTGGTTAAATTCTGTGAAACTGACACCAATAAATCCATAATTCCTGGTATTTATTTCTTAAGGAGTATTCTTTCATCTTCAGTAGAAGATTCTCTTGTCATGTATCGAGTTGCTTAGAATCACAGTATCATGATATCATTGTTATTGTTGGTAATGTATTGTGAGATGCCTGTAATTTCCACTACTAATGATGAATGCATCTTTATTTAAAATAACAAATAATAAGCTGATTTAAAAACTACTGGCTGAGAATGCTTTATGTTTGTCTAGTGGGAGGGGTTTCCAGTTTGGGAGCAGCCTAGCCTCTTGTTTTTATTTCGATTTTGTAACAAAAGGTGATCCTGTATAGGCTTGTAGATCTTTAACTGACTGACGTGAATCCAGCAATCTGGACACTTTTACATCTAGTGAAGATCGAAGAAAAAAATTTGCAGCAGGTTGTGAAAGTAATATTTTGTCAGGTTAAATTGTATTTTTTTAATATTTTTTTTACACTACAGATGACCAGATGATACCAGAGATATGTCTGGACAGCAGCTGGTCCTGAGGCAGAGAACGGAGCTTCTGGGAGCTCTATGCTGTGGGGGCACGGCTGAACCCCTGGACTGTGTGCTGGATCTTCTGCTGTCTTGGGGTGTAATTGTGTGGGAAGACTACCTAAGTGTGCGGGAACCAGCCAAACCCCTCTGCTCCAGTGCCAGAGAACTGCTGGACTTGGTGTACAACAAAGGCGAGGAGTCCTGTCTCCTTCTACTGTCAGCGTTTAAGCAAGTTTTACCCGACGCTCAGAAAGCCGGACTCTGCTTTGGTAAAAGTTTTGCTGCAGGAAAGGATGCTAAGAGGACCTCCACTAATGCCAGTCAGACTTTGATGACTGATAGACCAGCACTGGTGAGGAAAATACGGGATCATATTGATGGAGTGCTGGAAGCGCTGGTAAACGCTGGCTGCTTTACTTCAAAAGACTGTGATGAGGTGATGTTACCTGTTTACACACCTTCACAAAAGGTAAGGAACACATATAAGGGTTAGAATAGTGTTCAGAATACATCTGTTATTGGGATGCATACAGGCCCGTTGCAACAAGGCAAGCAAACCAGTCAATTTCCTAGGACCCTGAGCTGGCCTGGAGCCCCCAGACAACGACTGGTTATGAACTGAATGCCCCTTTAAACTTTGTGATGGTCAGTGCCGGACAGTACAGCACCATTTTGCTTTAGGCCCCCAAATGCTTTGTAACAACTCCAGATGCACAGATTATTTGGAAACCAAAAGTCATATTTTGCTTTGTTGGCATGTCTGCTGGGATGTTAAACATTGTTTTGTGTTGAAACAATATTTTTAATCGTAGATTTTTTTTGTGTTTGCTTTTTGACAAAAACATGTTTAGGCTATTTTATTTATTCATTGATGAAATTTGGCTAAATTAATGTTACCTGGGAAATCGTTTCGATTTTGGTCCGACAATTTTATAGAGTACCTTATATACCCACATTATATTATGTATATTACTAAGAAATAAACACAGTATTTACAGATAACAAATTTGGTATTTAGGATCATATAGTTTATCAGATACAACATATAAAAAACTATGAATATGAAGAAATAAGAATAGGCCTGATGATGAACCATGTGTATGTTTTAAAACTGAAAAAAACTGACAGCTATTCACAGAACAGCAATACCTTGTTTATTACATCATTAGGCCCATCTGACTAAACAGTTCTGTCTCTAAGTCAAGAACCTATAATCAATGTAGAATTATAATAGTTGGATTTTTATTTGGAGCTATCTAAGCAGTTAGCAGGCTGGTCAATGCAGATGAAAGATGGTCTAAGAATTTGTTTTCCTTGTGTAGGTTAGGAGGCTACTGGATCAAGTGAGATTTAGAGGGGAGGAAGCAGCCAGCATCTTATTGCAGTATCTGCGGCTGGCAGAAGTTGTGTCACAGCCTGTAAAAGAGGAAAAGCAACTCACTGCTGGTACGCATGTCTTTTTTACTCTTTTGTGAAATTTGACTTCATCCATTATGATTGATTATACACAATTACACAATGTGATTTTATGTGAAAAATGTACAAACAGTAAATTTTGTGCTTTTAGTCAGTACATTTGTGTTTCCCTTTTTTAACACAACTTTTAGTATAACAGTTTAGTTAGTATATTTAAAGGAGAACTCCGGTGTGAAATTGACTTGGTGACTTGGGTGTAGTTTTTGTTTAGTCCTTGTTGAACAGCCCACTTCTGTTCATCGCAGCTTTCTGAGATGCAGCAATTTTATTCCGTTTGTCCAAACACCCTTAAGACAGGGTGATAAGGGGCATGTTCTTGCCAATGCAGAAACAGTGCAGGCTTTTTACATCGTTATGCAGGCTCAACATCTCATCGGTAGATTTCGGAGAGCCCTGACATTTAAAACGAGGCACTAAGAACTTTAAAAGTGCACAAGAAGTTTATTAAAGGGCATTGTTTAAAACCAGTTGCGTAAGCTAAATCTCCGGCCTCTGCCATCTCAAAGTAAAGTTAGTCATGATCAGTACAGTGACGAGCCTCGCGGAGTAATACTTACTATGCTTTAACATAATATTATGGTGTGTTGGAGCATTACGGCTACCGTTCTCAGTGCGCCTTATAATCTGGTATGCCTTATGTATGAAAATAGACTGAAAAGAGACTGTTCACTGATAGCGTGCCTTATATTCTGAAAAATATGGTAGTTAAGTAGTGTAATGAGTGAAGAACATCCTATCTAGCTAACAAGCCAGCATAGCTAGAAACTTTTTGTTGGTATGTTTAACAAGCTAAACGCTTGCTGTGTGAATTACTACCAGTGCAGTGACAACAGTCATACTAACATTATTTCCCCATACCTTCATCTTTCCCCAGAATGCCTACTTTACCAGAAGAAGCTTCGCAGCTCTGTCTCTGCCCAGTCGCACTTCCTCAGCACTTATGGAGGAACGGGAAGATTCTCCTTGGACGATATCTATACCGAGGGCCTCCTTGAACTGGCTCAGGGCAACAGAGAGATCACAAGTCTAGGGTTGGAGGACGTGGTAGGTGTGACCGGAACTCTTAATGAGGACGCTGATACGGTACTTCTATCTGGAGAGGCGGGTACCGGCAAGAGTACCTTGCTGCAGAGGCTCCACTTGCTGTGGGCTCGAGGGGCTTTGCTGACGGACATTCTCCTGCTGTTCCCCTTCAGTTGTCGCAAACTGAACGCAGAGCAGAGGATGTTGTCTTTGAAAGAGCTTTTGTTCTTGCACTGCTGTTGGCCGGACAGGGGTCAAGATGAGCTGTTCCAGTTTATTCTGGATCACCCTCACTTGGTGCTGTTTACGTTTGATGGCCTTGACGAGTTTAAACAGACTTTCACAGATGAAGAACGGCATTGCTGCCCCACCCAGCAAGCATCTATACCCGTGCTGCTATTTAACCTACTCCAGGGTACCTTGATGAAGGGCGTGAAGAAAGTGGTGACCAGCAGGCCGCAAGCAGTGGGTCCGGTAATGAAACGGTACCTTCGGAAGGAAGTCCTTGTTAAGGGTTTCTGTCCTGTCGGAATTGACGCCTTTGTTAGAAAACACCACAATGACTCTACTGTGGCTAGCAGGGTGATAGAGTCCTTGCAGACCAACACAGCTTTACTTGGACTTTGCCATATCCCAGTCTTCTGCTGGATTGTGTCCAAATGTTACAAGGAGCTTCTCGGATGTGGGGAAGGCAGCCCTCAAACCATGACAGATGTGTACCTCATGGTTCTGCAGCACTTCTTCCAGAGGAAGGTGCCCCAGGAACAAGGTGCCCTGGGAAAGGGATGGCTGCAGAAACATCTAGAAACAGTGATGAGATTTGGACAGCTGGCCATGGAAGGTCTTGAGACGTCCTGTTATGTATTCCCAGAGGCAGAACTGCGGAAATATGGCATCACTGAGCAGGAAATCTGCCTGGGCTTCCTCATACATTGTAAGGACCTCTCAGACTCCAGCGACTGCAAACACTACGAGTTCCTACACATGACCTTACAGTGTTTCTTTGCCGCTCTGCATATCGTTCTCGATGGCAACAGCAACCGTTCTGTCATCCCAAAGCTCTTCCAATCACAGTACAGGCAGCTTTCAGGCATAACTCGCGTGTGCCTCGGACACTGCATAGATCGCCCCCTAGAGGATGACGTTAATACAGCAGAGACCCCAAACCTGCAGATGGCCGCTAAGTTTGTGTCAGGACTTCTTTCCCAGCGCCATCGAATCCTACTGTCACAGTCCTGTCCTGCTGCCACACTTGAATGGAAGTCCAAGCAGGCAGTCAAATGTTTGTCCAAAGGCATGCAGAGGCACTTCCGCTCCATCTCTCGGCCCGTCGAGGGCGAAAAGAAGAGCATGCATGCCATGCCCAGCTTCGTTTGGCTCATCACCTGCATCTATGAGATGCAGGAGAGCGGGGTTGCAAAGGACGCCGTAGCCAAGATTGAGGTGGAGCATCTGAAATTAACTTACTGTAACATCGGTCCAGTGGAGTGCACCGCTCTGGCCTATGTGCTGAAGCACCTTCCCAATCCAGTCGGCCTCCAGCTAGACTACAACACAGTGGGAGATGTGGGAGTGGAGCAGCTCTTGCCATGTCTGCACGTCTGTCACGCTCTCTAGTAAGAAAGGAATTTATTTCTGTTCTAAATATTTCAGGAAAATTTTGATTATTACAAATACATTCCAATATTTTATCCACTATATATAGTAGTAATAATTCTTAGGACTTTACAGGTCCTTAATTTCAACTTATCAGGAATCAGAAAAAAGGCTTAACTGTGCTCAGAAGTGGAAATAAAGGACAAAAATATGCAAATAATACAAAAAAAAAAATACAACAGTACATATTCACAGTGTCCTTTTTTAAGATATAATAAGCTGATTGCCTAGGTGTGATTTTAGCACAGTTTTAATTGGGTACTGCATTTAAGAGTCAATGCTGATTTATTATTGAAAATTCAAATCCTTGTGAATTGTAAAATTAACAGACAAATACATGTTTGGTATTAGATTAGGAATGAACTGAAATTAATATTTGCCATCAAAACCTTAAGGCTGAATACTAAATAACATTGGTGGGGGAAAAAGATTTTTATCATCCCAGCAGGTTTTAATTTATTTGTGTTATTAAATACTGTACATTATTCAGTCTTTTCATTTGTTCTTTTTCACTTGTGCTTTTTTGCTATTCAACAGAATAGTTTGCATTGCCAAATATTTGTTGCATCCCTATATAAGAAGTTTGATTCTTTAGTTAAAAAAAAAGTAGATGCTAGTCTAATGTTTCTAACAAACTCTAAAATTAAACTGTTACCAGACTCATCTGCCCTAAAAGGTTCAGCAAGTCAGTAACATTAATGGGTCTATACAAAGTATAAAAAGCCAAAATAGTATCATATTGCTGAACTATATGGTGGCATATAGTATTATATTTGCATAGTTGTTATCATTTAGAAAAAAAAGGGACATTCAGTAAATTATGCATTCAAATACTTTAAGATAAAATGTGCAGAGTGACACAATATTTTGAGTTATGAATTCTAAATGTATTATAATATTTTTGAAGCATTTTTCTTCCTTATAAATTCTCATTATTTGCAGCCAGTTTGTACATTTGATTTGGTATTTTGGATTTTGGTATTAATTCTTTTTCTTTGATTTCTAATTATCATCATAATTAAATAGCTTGAGGAACAACAACATATCAGATGAAGGAATACGCAAACTTGTTGAAAAAGGAGTGCACTGTGAATGCTTCCAGAAACTAGCGTGAGTATAAAATACATTCTTCTACATTTATACATTATTTTCTTCGGTTTACACATAAAATGTTTCTGCTAAACTAAACCACAGGTTATTCAACAACAAACTAACAGATGACTGCACGAGGCATTTGGTCACACTGCTTCAGGCCAAGACCAATTTCATTTCACTAAGGTACCTTTTAAACTATTTATTCTAAATCCACAATATTTTGTTTGGGTTTTTGTGAGCTGTGTGTAAAGGACCCTACCTACATAATACCAAAGATTTTGACTGAGCTATATAGTATTGTATTAGTCAAAAAAAGAGCAGTCCAACATGACCATGACCAACAAAAGCCAGTTTTTAATTAAACAAAAATAATAATTAATGCTCTAATATGTAAAAACAAACATTTCAGAAAAACACTTGCATTATATATGATTTTTATGTAAACAAACAATACTGGTTCATTTTGTGCAGTATACTGATTTATATTTTCTTCATACTTACCTGCTGATTTATAGACTTGGAAATAATAACATCACATCACAGGGGGCGGAGCAGCTGGCAGAGGGTCTGAGATATAGCAAGTCATTGCAGTTTCTTGGGTATGCATTTTTTTTATTAATTACTCATTATTTACTTTTATTAAGTGTGTTTATTTTAATTTGTTGAATAAAAATATATGTTTTTATTATATTGTCTTTTTGTCTTCACTGTGTATCATTACTTAAACTGTACAGATGGGAAAACATCTACTTTAATGTAAACATTCGCAAATTTGGACAAAATATTATCATTGTGATATATTGCGTTGTTTGTCTCCCCTAGACTCACTCCCCAGTTTTACTTAATAAAGTTACTGCTTCATTAATCCATGAGGTGGCGCTAATCAAATGAATAGGGTGAAGCTGAGGTGAAGAATATTGTTTGTTAGATTCTGTGAAATTGACACCAATAAAGAAAAAAAAAATCTGGCATTTGCATATTTAGGAGTATTTTATCCTCTTTAGTAACACAGATGCTGTGAAGTATCGTAGAGAATTGTCGAGTATATCAAGTATATATCAATATATCGAGTATTGCAAATTCACAGTATCGTAATATCATTGTTATCATGGGCAGCATATTATGATATATTGTGTCGTGCGATTTGTATAAATTTAAAAAATGTATTTCGCCCTACATAATTTCCATTTTCGCTGATTTTTGGGTATTGTTTCAGATCAAGAACCAAAATTATAAACATAAAAAAAATGCTGATCTCACATCTCACAATTCCTGACTTGATTCCCATTGAGATGCAGTGGCAGGACCATAAAAATCCAGCCAGTATTAAATAATTAAATGGAAGTATTTGGTTGCAGTTGTTGCTTGAATATACAACTTATCTGTGTTTTGCTTCCAGGCTGTGGGGTAATAAGATTGGAGACAAGGGTGCCGAGGCTTTGGCAGATGCACTAAAGAACAGTACTGCACTGACATGGTTTAGGTATGAGTGGTCTTTAGACTGTTAACCAGTTTAAATGGGTTTATGTAACAGTAGGTCATTGTCTTTTTTGTGGATATCTGTCTGATATTGGTATTTTCTAATCCTGGTTCTGTATCTTCAGCCTGGTGGATAATGGTGTAGGCAACTCAGGAGCCTGTGCTTTAGCAGAGCTCATCAAGAGATGCACAACACTTACAGAGCTCTGGTAAGTTTCACTGTGAATGTACAATAAGAAATAGTTATTTCTTTAGTTTTATTTCATCCATAATGGCCATTGTCTTACACGTGCTTTCACTTCTGTCTTTATTTCAGGCTAAATCAGAACTGCATTGGCAGGGAAGGTGTGGAGTGTCTAATACAGGCTTTGAAAGCGAACACCAGTATTAAGGAAGTGTGGTAAGAACATTTACGTCATTAATTTAGTTTATAGAGTTGTGATTTCAGTCACTCTTTCATTCTGTGTTATTCATGCTGTTATGGTGCAAATGACATGCCTGACATGCCACATGTCATGGAACAGAAACTAATATTGTGTCCCATGACTTTTGCCATGTCCCATGGAAGACATACATATACACATATATAGAAATGACACTATCATAAAATAGGGCTGTCACAATTATTAATTTATGTGATTGAATACATTTAAAATGTACATATTTATTATTATTCATGCAATATAAGGAAAAAAATCAGAAAAGTAAAATAAATTAATTAATATAGAATTTAATAGACAAAAATATATTTAATACATTTAATATTTAGATATGCATCAAATATAAGCATTAACAAAAAAAGCAAACAATAAAATTGACATTTTTTTTTTTACTTATTATCTTTTTTTTTTTTTACATAGTACAATATAATGTATTACAAATACAATTCTGTATATTCCTTTTACAAGTATTTTGCATTATTCACATCAATTTTACGGCAGTATATAAAAAGGACAAATATAAATGCAATAAAAAGATAGTATCAAAAAAATAAATAAATAAAAATAAGAGATGGACCACAAAGCACACCAATAAGTACCGCTAATACACATAGTTAAATTTCTTACCTTATAAACATCCCATAGCTTTTGTATCCATAGATTGTATGTTCGGGGGTCTGGGTTCATCCATTTAATTGTAATGCATTTCAAAGCTACTGTAAGTAATATTCCAAGTAAATATTTTTTGGACCTCCCGACCACACCATCCGGAAAAACTCGAAAAAAAATAAAAATAAAAAATCATTAAAATAAAACATTGGTCTAAATAAAATAGTATAAAAGTTAAGAAACTACAGTATTTTTCAATACTATTAATAAAATATTAGGCCATTTCTTGCAAAGCAGACTTTTTGATTAGCTATTTTAATTCAAATTTAGTGTTATCTGACCCTATATCAGATTTCTACAGTAGGCTTTATTAATCTTCTTCAGCATTGATGAATTAGGGACTGTATAAATACGGAGACAATGGCAATTCCAGGGGTCTTCCTTAAACTCAAAGAATGTGTGTAATTATCAAAAAATCTGCCATTTTATCTTAAAAATGGCCAATTGCATTTCCTCCTTTAAAAAAAAAATACTGGGTGAATGAAACTGGGTGAAAGGGTGGCTCAACACAGTTATACACAGACATACAGTATAAAGAAAGAGAAGTGAAAAACACTAAAGGTCTTCACTTTAACTATGAAGCTGCAAGGCTGCAGAAAATTGATAAATCTGTTTAATGTTTCAGTTTATTAAACACGTTAGCATGATATTGAAAAATGAAAATACTTTATATAGCTGTATGTAAATGACAGAATATGTGTGTATATTTGAGAGAGAGTTCATGTTAATATTATTGTCATTATCTTATTATTTTTATTTTATATGCATATACTGTATGTATACTATGTATAGGATATTTTATGTTATACACTATGCCTCTAATATTATACACAACTATACAGTCTTTACCTGTACATATTACTGCCTACTACATACCTGCACTATTTTTATGGGTGACATAAGTTGATCTGTAAAATTGGTTTACCCTGTTTAACTACAATACATTCACCTCTACTCATACATACTGAGAGTTCCCTATTTTTAGCTGTATTACTGTTATTTTACTTTATATTTCACTTATTTCTTTTGTTACACAATGTGCATATTGAATTTTCCTTGAATCTAATGAATTATCTATCTATCTGTACCTGCTTATCTATGTATATATGGTATGTACCTGGAAAAAAAAGACCACCTAATTTTTTTTTTTTTTTTCAAATTGAAAACCTCTGGAATATAATCAAGAGGAAGAAGAATGATCACAAGCCATCAAACCAAACTGAACTTCTTGAATTTTTGCACCAGGTGTGGCATAATGTCATCCAAAAGCAGTGTGTAAGACTGGTGGAGGAGAACATGCCAAGATACACAAAAACTGTGATTAAAAATCAGGGTTATTCCACCAAATATTGATTTCTAAACTCCTAAAATTTCATGAATATGAACTTGTTTTATTTGCATTAATTGAGCTCTGAAAGCTCTGCATCTTTGTTATTTCAGCCATTTCTCATTTTCTGTAAATAAATGCTCTAAAATACAATATTTTTATTTGGAATTTGGGAGAAATGTTGTCCGTAGTTTATAGAATAAAACAAAAATGTACATTTTACTCAAACATATACCTATAAATAGCAAAACCAGAGAAAATTATTAAGAAACTAAAGTTGTCTCTTAATTTTTTTCCAGAGCTGTACATCTGTCTATATGTACGTCTGTCTATATTGCCACATTGTGTCTTATTCATATTGTACAGCAGCCATAATGTTTACTGAAAATGTCACTAAGTGGGGAAAATGGCTTGTATGTGCATTTTTAGGTTGAGGGGAAACAATCTGAGCCCAGAGGAGGTGGAAGAACTTAGTCAGCGTGAAAGCAGACTGACCTTCTGAAGAAGAATGACAACTCACATACACCTACAGACTACCACTCAACTAGCAGCGTGTGTGCTCCAATACAATAACACTGCCCATCAATCCCTGCCTGTCAGTCATTCTCTTTACTGTTACTTTGTAATTTGTGACTGAAGCAAGACAGTCATGGCATAGTCCTCAGTTACTCTGCCTGTTGAGGGCACTGCTACAAAAGACACTGGTGCGCACACTTTATCCTCAGTCTGAGCGTGAAACTGTAGATGACAGAAAGCTGAAGGAGATGTTGCTTATAGCACTGGTTGTATTTATTATAAATGGAATTGTTGCTAATTCTGTTCATTGTACTTTTTATACACTTGTTTTTAATAAAGTTTGATATGGTGTAAGAAATAGTATAAGAAATGGAATGAAAGATAAATAAGATAAGAGCAAAACAAGCAAAGAAATAAATAAACTCAACTTTTATTTAAAAAATAATAGCAAAAAATAAAAGTTCGTGAATTGGGTGAGTTGGAAATTATTTATTGGAATACTTTTGGAAGGTGCTGACAAATGCCACACCAAGAGCTCCCTGATGTTTTGCAGATGCTCTGACGCAGTTGCCTAGTCAGCACAATTCTGATGCTTAGTTAATTTTCCTAATTTCAACACATAATTTGGAAAAAAAGGAATTATTCATAGAACACCTTAGTAAATAAGAGTACCACCTTTCCACAAATTAAAAACAGACAAAATTAGTTAATTTATTTTACTTGTTTATTTTACCAATCACAAATTCTATTTGATAATCTCAAACCACTAGGTATGATTGATTAATTAAGTAATTCATAAAAAGTACAGTTTCTGTTTGTTACCAGGAACTCAACCCTCACTTCCTGGTGTTAAACACCGCCACATCTTGACCACATCAGAAATGGTCATCAGTCCAAAACATTTAAGTTGCTGACTAACTGCAAAAAAAAAGAAAAGAAATGAACAGTACAAGTAATGAAATACAAATACTTCGTTATTTTAATTAGAAATTTTGGTTACCTATAATTTATATTTTCACACAAGTATCTGTACTTTTTACTCCTTAAACCTTGTTACTCCTATTTAAATTTGGTTTAAAAAACTGGATAAAGTGAATGATTGTGGTTGGATAAGAAGTATAAACAAATACCATTCTCACACCCTATTGGATTATAGGAGATCCATCTCATCTGCACGTCCAGTGAAACTCCAGCAAGGACACTGAAGATGATCCACAGCAAAGACTCAAGTGAAATGTTGTGAAATGTTGCAAAGTGCGCAAAGATTCAACCACACACGGCGCTTGCTGTGCCTCCTCTATAAAGTCTCAGCCCCAGTCCCTCCTTCCAGACCAATCCAAGTAGATTCAGTTAACTTATTTATTAAACCTATAAATAAACTTAAAGGCTATAAACCCAAATAGTATAAACACTGAATCATATGATAAACACTGAAGCATTGATGATAAACACTGAATAAATGTTCATATTAAAAACATGTTAGAAACAAAAAGCTACACTCTAATACCCCCTGCCCCTACTTCAAGAATGGTATGTTCCACTCCTAAAGGCGGGAGACTCCTGTATAACTGACCTGATTGGGAGAGTTTGCTCTGTTTATTAGTGTCCCAGCGTTGCGGCAGCAAGTAAGTGTTTCAATTGTTTGTTTCAAAGTTAGAACGGAATCAAAGTTAAACTAAGTCACTTCTGTAGACAGTGCTTTTTTGTGAAATATGGTAAGGTTAAGACTTTGGAGTTTTTATTTTATTTTAAGGAAACACACACCAAACAAACCCAGACCCTGCAAACAGGGAGAGCATTTAACAGGGGCTTGGTAAATGTGGGTCTGTTTACTGGGGTAGTAATAATGAGTACTTGGTTCATGTTCATGTATGAAATCACCGAGGGTTTTATTTTATACCAGGGTTTTATTTTATTAACACAAGCTGTTTTCTGCGTTTTACAGTTCCCTGTAATTTACATGTCTATGTGATCAAATGTAAGCCTATCCAAATTTAAAATTGTTTTTTTCTGTTTTGGTTGCAGGAATGAGTATCAATTATCATATTCCAAAGATGTGGAGTTTTAGAAGACATTACCTTACCAGTGAGGAGGAGACCGCCACTGAATACTGAGTAAAAGTTTCTCAGGGCTGTTTTTTTTTTTTTTTAATGAGCTGAAACACCCTGTTCACAAATGCATGTAATGGTGTAGGACGATTATAAGGTTATAAAATAACTATAATTGGTTACTCTACTTAAGGTCTTTTTTTAAACTAGTACACAATGTAAAGTTGTGGGAGTGTCTATGCTTAAGTACATTTGAAATCAAATACTGTTATATTCTTTTTTGTGGTCATAAGTGAGGACTTCTACTTTTACTGCTGTAGTGTTTTACCTTGAGTAACTCTACTTTAACTAAAGTGTGATTTTGTGTATTTTGCCAGACAATTAAAATCTATTTGGTCTTGGAATCTTATGCAGCTGTTTAGAAGGATAATGAGTGACTTCAGACAATAGCTTATATATATATATATATATATATATATTACTTGCCTGCATTTCAGGTGAAACTCCAACAAGAACATTGTAGATGATCTCTGGCAGACACACGTGAAAATTTTAAACTAAGGCTCTTTCAGCTATTAATAATACACTTTAGAACTACTTAACTGCTGCATTTAAGCATTAAAGAGCACAAAGAAACAACAACCCTCACTGCGCTTGCTGCGCCTCCTATATAAAGTCTTAGCCCCTCCTTTCAGACCAATCCAACTGAAGTAGCTTCAATTAACTAAATAATCAAACTTATAAATTAATTTAAAGGCTAAACACCCACATAGTATAAACATTAAAGCATATGATGAACACTGAAGCATAAATTAATAAATGTTCATATCAAAAACATGTCAGAAATAAAAAGCTACACTCTAATACCCCCTGTCCCAAACTTCAGGAATGGTATGTTCCACTCCTAAAGGCGGGAGACACCTGTATAACTGGGCTGATTGGGACGGTTGGTTCTGTTTGTTAGCGTCCCAGTGCTGCTGCAAGTAAGTGGTTCAATGGTTAATGTAGACATAAATAAAAGCTGAATTAAGTTACTTTTGATGGGTTGTGCATGTTTTTTTTTTAACAGAGCAGGTAAAATAGGTGTGTAAGCTTAATACTTAAGACCTTTTTTTGTAAGGAACTATATTTAACACACCCAACAAACATAGGCTTTGCAAAAAGGGAGAGGTTTTAACAGGGACTTTGTAAAAAGTGCAACCTGGAGAGAGTAAACAATGGGTAGTTTATTCCTGAATAGTTTCTTTATCATATTCCTTTATTAGGACGATGTTTTAGAGCCATACAAAAAAAAAAAAAAATAGTTAACTTAAAGGTGTAATATTATGAAAATAATGTTATATTGCGAGAATAAAGATGGTATGACGTGATATTACGGGAATTAAGACGTTATAGAGTTGAATTTTGAGGAAAATGTAATTGTTGCAGTTTAAGAGCGGAGCGCTGAGGGAGGGAAAGGAGCATTTTCCGCTCATTATCTGTTACAGGGCTGTTCGCCATCAGTTATCTACATTTATAACCTGCTGATTATTAATGTTCTAGTGTTGGATAGATAATGCAGTGTGCAGATTTTCCCGTGGTGCCATAGCCGAGGCGCCAGCCTCCCCTGTGGTCGAAACTCGCGCTCCTGCGCGGACATTTCCTGCCTTTTAGTTTAGTGTTTGTGACCAAATGAAGACAAATACAGTAAATTCCAGTCACGGATAAAGAAAATGTTTTTTTACTGATGCAGGATGACTTATAACTTAGAATTTATGAAATCACTGAATTTATAAAGTCACTAAGGGTTCTGTTTACACCAGTTAATTCTTGTGTAACTCAAGATTTGTAAACAAGGCTTTAGCTGAATTCTGCATTTTACTGTTCCCTGTGATTGAGTCTCTGATAACCAAATGTTAGCCTATTAAAATTTAAAATGATCATATTTTTTTTCTGTTTTGATTGTAGGAATGAGTCAATATATCCTCATTTCAAAGATGTGGAGTTGAAGAGCGTGATCTTACCAGTGAGGAGACCACCACTATATTGAGTAGCATTTTTTTAAAGGTGTTTTTTTTTTTTTTTTTTTTTTTTTTTTACAAACTTATTTACAAGTACATGTGATGGTCTAGGACCGTTTCAAAGTAAATAAAATTGGATACTGTACTTTTTTTTATTATTACTTTATTTTTATTTCTACTTCTACTTTTACTGCAGTAGTGTTATACCCAGAGTATCTCCAGTTTTGTGCGTGTATGCGCGTGCGTCGTCCTGCAGACAATTAAAATATATTTGGTCTAGGAATCTTGTGCAACTGTTTAGAAGGATAATGACTGACTTAAAAAAATGGCTGTATATTATAGCATTACTGATTAACATCGAATTGTATAGTAATACTGAACAGAATTGTGATTAATGCAATAAAGGGGCCTTCATTTCAAGAAAATAAAAAAAAGATTGCCAAACAAAACCCCCAAACTACATTTACAAGCCATTGTGTTTTGTACAAATTGATTTTTTTTTTAATGTGACATTTCACATTTGTGACGTGTTTTTTTATGTTAACAAAACACTGAAAACTAGGCCATGTGGTCAGTGCGGGTACAGATTACTTTACAGATTATTTTTGTACATTTCTCTTCTGGTGCCCTTCAGTAGTAGTTTTCATGGCTAAATTTACATAAGTGATTACAGAGTTTGTTACACATGCCAAGGAAAAGGTGCGTTTAGTCAAAATTGCACACTTACCCTTACGTTTTTGCACACTTACGTTTACCCTTCAGGGCTTTCATAACAAACACCACTTTCAATGGACTTGCTCAAGTCTGTTCCAGCTGGGTGCAAGTTGTCTGTCCTTGAGCGTCAGCAGCTTGGAAGAGGCTTTTTAGTTGTGCAGGATTAGCTGGAGATGTTACTTATAGTACTGGTTGAATTTATTTTAATGGTATTGTTGCTAATGCTATTCATTACATGTTTTATCCACTTGTTTTAATGAAGTTTGTCTTCCATTTCTCTTATTAAAAAAGGAAATGACAGCTAAACAAGTAAAAAGGGGACATTCAATACAGTTTGACTCTGGGCCATTAGAAATAAAAACAAATAAAAGTTGATTTAATTAGCATAGATACAGGGATGTAAATTGACATTTATGAATTTCAAAGTGTAAAAAGAACCTAAATATCCATTTGCTGCTCCAAATCCTACAACCCTGTAAGTGGCTAGATGGGACCTGCACATGGGCCCATGGCCATGTTTACTGGTTATTCTTCAGAATAGGGGTATTTAATTAGAATTCAGTACGGTCCAGTTAGAGTAAATTTCGTCAGTCCACGGTCATATATATATATATATATATATATATATATATATATATATAAACATCTAACCCGTGAGTTTGTTGAACACTATGATTAAAAAATATATCAGTAAAATCTGTGGCCAGATTTTGTGTACATTCGTCCCTGTCTCTTTCGCGCTGGGCCTGTCTTTAATTTCCTGTCTCTTTATAAAGGCGTTTTTTTCCCGGCTGCGTCCCAATTCATAAGCTGGGGCATCGGTCTGCACAGACCTGATTGGCAGAGGAGAGCGTTTGGTGATCTAACACCACACGTGATTGGTCTGTGAGTTTACTGCGCAGCAAAGCAGGTAAACCATAAAGACAATAAACGTTCCTCCGCTTTGAATAAATACGGTCAGAATTAAATTCATCTCAGTAGTTTATTGGTCTGGGTCCGGACCGCGGTCCGTCTATTAGTGACCCCTAGAGGATTACTTTTGTTAGTTGGTGAAAAATGCATACTAAGAAAACCCAATGTTGTGGAAATGATTCTTACACTTAGTTTTTCTAATTAACACATCGAAATAAAAATAAAACACTGATTCAACATGAAATTATTGCTATAATTATTTATTATTAGAACATCTTATAAAAGAGTAGCACCCCACTTACGAATTTAAAATAGACATAAAATAAAAAAAAAATATTTATTTCAATTAAGTTACTCTACTTGCTTCTTATACCGAACAAAACCCCTTTTATTTGATACACCTGAACCATTCTGTATGAACATTTAATCAGTTCATAAAGGGACTTTTAAAAATAACAATTATGTTTGATATAGGGAACACAACCCTCACTTTCTGGTGCAAAACGCAGCCACTTCCCAACCACATCAGAAATGGTAATCAATCTAAGACATTGGAGTTGTTGATTAACTGCACCTATAAAACAATAAAAAGCTTTCAGATTATGTTAAGCCACACATCACCTTAGCTTGAAAGTAATTATCTCAAATAGCAAGTGCTTCAATAAAGTGGTCAATTAGCAAAATAACATTGAATATAACATTTAATATGAAAGACTTAGTAATAAATGTCCTGCAATGTATAATGCATAATTAGAGATACAAAAATGTGTGAATTCTAGGACAAAGCAGATATCCAATAACACACATGTATAGAGTGCAGACATGTCAATTAAGTACTAATAATTTGTTACCTTAAGTAGAAATTAGTTCTCTATACTTTTTTAATACAATTATCTGTATTATCTACTTCTTACATTTTAAAAACAGACCTACTTCTATTTCATTTTGGCTTATAAAAAAAAACGATCAGGATGATGTGTGAATTTGATTGTGGTTGGATGAGAATTATAACCATATACTATACTGACTCTCACTATTGGTTTATAGGGGATCCATCTCACCTGCACATCACCTGAAACTGAAGTAGCTTCAATTAACTAAATTATCAAACATAAACTTAAAGGCTATAAACCCAAATAGTATAAACACTGAAGCATAAATTAATACATGTTCATATCAAAAACAGAAACAAAAGGCTACACTCTAATACCCCCCTGCCCCAAACTTCAGGAATGGTATGTTCCACTCCTAAAAGCGGGAGACACCTGTATAACTGAGCTGATTGATATAATTGCCTCTGTTTGTTAGTGGCCCAATGCTGCTGAAAGTAAGTGATTAAATGTTTAGTCCCAGTTACAACTGAATAAAAGCTAAACTAAGTCACTTATGATGGGTGTTTTTTTTTACAGACCAGGTATAATAGGTGTGTAAGGTTAATATTTTAGAGCATGTTTTGTAAGGAAACCAATTAAACACACCAAACAAACCTAGGATTTGCAAAAAAGGAAAGCATTTAAGATCGGTCACATTAGCAGCCAGAGTTGCCAGGTTCGCGGTTTTTCCCAATGTTTTAAAAAAAATCCAATCGCGGGTGAAAAATCAGGGCTGATGGGGTGCGTTTTTGTGGTCTACTTAAAAAAAAAATCGCAATATAACCAAAAATCACCAGGCAATAAACAAAAGGTTAAAGAGGAGAGAATTGTGTTCAGGAGAGGCAAGAACAGAAAAGAGTAAGTAAGTTGTTTTTTTGTGCTAATTTTTACTATTTATATATTTAATGTTCTTGACTGGGATAAACTGTTATGAAATAACTAATAAAACAATAATATTAATGACTAGATAAAATATCAATATTCATAACAAATAACAAACTAAACAAAATAGTGGTAAACTAAGTTAATTTGCCATTTGCTTCGAAGGTGAGACACATATTTTGGGCTAGTTTAAGCTTCTGCAGGGCGGGTTTTAGTCTGATTTTGGGCTGGATATTTTGTTGGACTTGGCAACCTTGTTAGCAGCAGCTGCAGGTTTCATACACACAAGCTCGTCAACCAAACCACTGGAAAACCCCAGAAGGCGGGCCCTATAGAGCAGAAGGTCACAACAACCAATCATAGCGAAACTAGAGGCTCCTCCACCAATCAGAGCGGAGATAGATGCTCCTCCACCAATCAAATCGAAGAAGGAGGCTCCTCCACGGGTTCGGTTGGTGTGGTGTATACAGTAAATGGTCCCATGTTTAACTGAAATAAACGCTGCCTCTGTGTTTTATAGCGTTACTTTGTTTTATTTGAGTGCACTGTTTGCTAGTATGTAATGGTTGAAGAAGGTCCGCGATGAGGGAACGCTAAGGTGGACTGTTACAGTCGTAGCTAGCTAGCTAACGCTGTTTAGACAGCTAACGTTAAGCTAACTCACGTTAGCTAACGCTAGTTAGCAGCTAACCCAGCGACCCCGGTGAACCTTCTTTTCCTTCCCTGCTTTTTATGTCGCTAGCGAACTAAACACTGGAGTAAAAGCTGTGAAACCACCACTCCTCACCGAGGGAAGGCTGTTTTTCATCCCAGGGGGAGCTGCCACTGTTTCAGGTAAACAGAAAAGTAATTTAAAGCCTCAGTTTGTTGGCTAACGCCGTTCCTTGCCTTTGACTGCTGCCTTCTGTACAGCGAATTTTCATGAATGTCTCAATTCTCAAAACTGTCTTTACGGTGTCGCTCAAGCCCTGCAACAAGTGTATTTCGCAAACTCATATAGATTTAGCTACCACTGGTCAACGTTAGCTTGCGTTAAGTTAGTTGTTTAGGGCCGACCTAGCTTAGCTTAGCAAGGTAGCTAATACTGTTAACTAACATACACAGGTAGCTGAAGCCAAGCTAGAGCCACGGAGAGCTACGATTAGCTAGCAGGCATCGATGACTTCACGTGGTTGCTCTGATTTGAGGTGATGTCATCCCCATACACCACATTTATTACAACACATATTAGTTAACTTAACTAATATATTAACTGGTCTGTGGTGGTGGTGATTATAATGATGAGATGTTGTGAGAAGGATAACGTGTGCTATAGATTAGCTAGTTAGCACTAGGAGCAGGATGCTCTTCTCCTAAACAGCAGGTTACAAAGCCCCCCTGTCAGGAGGTTTCAGCTGTCATAGTCCTTTCTTCTAATGTATTTTTAGTGTATTAGCTGTGTTTAGCAAATGTACAGAGCCCCTAAAAGTATAAAGCTAGAAAAATCTATCAAAATATTTGTAAAAACAAGGAAACCTTTTTTTATGGGGGAACCATGTATTGACCTAATTATACACTAGTCTAAACTAACCCACATGTCGTATTGTCATCTACTGTTTATCATCTACTGTGGTAAAATTATGTTTTTATAAGTGTTTTCTAAGTTTATACAACTAGAAACTTATTAAACTAGAGTTTTAATTGTTTCCTAGTTTTGATAAAAAATACACTATTCTTAGTGCATCAGCTGTGTTTAGCAAGTGTACAGAGCCCCTAAAAGTATAAAGCTTGAAAAACTTAAAGCCCAATTTCCTAGTGTTGATTAGGGCTACAACTAATGAATTTTTTGGTAGTTGACTAATCTGATTATTGATTATTTTTTCGATTAGTCAAAAATGATAGAAACATCAGAACATTAGATTTAAATGGCATTAAAATATATGAATGTTGCTTAAACATTAAAAGTACTGATATTTAGTGATGTTATCTGTTGTGTTTGGGCACTTTTGGAAATACAAAGTTGAGTGTAAAATGTGTGAGTGAGCTGTTTACCCATCTCCCATTGCGCTTCTTTCAACAGCACTGTCGATTATAGTGACTAATCGCTGCAGCCCTAGTGTTGATTAGAATATGTTGAAATTTGGAAGTGAGGGAAAAATGTATTTACCTATTTATACACTAGTCTAGCCTAACCTAAGTCAGGTTACCAAGCCCCCTGTCAGGGGTATTCATTTGTCTGTCCTTTCTTTCTAATCTAATGGTAGTGTATCAGCTATGTTTAGCAAATATACAGAGCCCTCAGGAATATAAAGCTAGGAAAATATTCTTTAGAGATTTAAAATATTTACTGTTTTTGATAAATGTGTCCCTCACTAATTGCTGGGTCTGTGTAACATTTTAACTTTTAGGTCATTTTGATATCAGTGTGCTAGCACTAGAAGGATGCTGTTGTAAATAAGCTGTCATAGGCTTTTTTTTTCTAAAGTAGTGCATCAGCTGTTTTAGCAATTATACAAATCCCCTAAAAGTATAAAGCCTGAAAAATATAGTTTAAAGTTTTAAAAATGTTCTCAGTTTTGAAAATTGTGTTCCTCACTTCAGCTTAATCATCCCCTGTAAACTGTGGGAACAGTTTATAAAAAAAATATGGAAACTATTTGTGAGGGAACAATGTATTGACTTGTTCATACACTATTCTAGTAAGGATATTTTAACCCACAGGTCCTTCTGTCATCTACTGTGGTGATATTAAAGAGATAGAGTGTGCTAGCATAAAAAATGTTGTTTTAAAAGTCAGGTTACAAAGACCCCCTGTCAGGGGGTAAATATAGCTCTTACAATCCTCTTTTCTCACCACTTCTTAGTCTGTCAGCTGTGTTTAGCAAATGTATGAAACCTCTAAAAGTGGTCCTTATTGTCTTTGGTCTGGAGCTTATGGTGTCTTTCTTCCCAAAAAGTCATGTTTAATATCTTATTATTTGTAAACCTCCTGACTGTATTACCAGCCCTAAAATGCCCCAATCCTAACCGTTTTTTTAACGACTTGCAGATTTAAATTTCAGGAGTAGATTTATATTAACTATGACACAAGTTTACCAGACTAAACACATATTTGGTCTCAAACTGTCTGCAAAGAAATAAATGTAATGTGCATTTATTTATTTGCATTTTATTCATGCTGCTCATACTTGCTTTCTGATTTAGGGTTGTATTTATTCTGCAAAACTGACAGCATCTATAAGTTAAACTCCTGACCGTCCGTTTTTTCTTACTCTTTGATTAAGGTGTTTCCTCTGGGATGTGGTGGCCACTACATTATGGGTAGTTGAAGTTGGAGCGTTCATCTTCCCACTCTCTCTGACAGTAGCGCAAAATGTCAGTTAGAGCTATTTTTTATTGCAGTCACCTGTTACTAAAATCTCAGTAGTTTCTACCCTCTAAAAAGTGAACCATTGGGATGAGTCAACGATATTTTTGGAAGGTCACAGTCTTTTACATTATTTTGTTGCTTATCTTAGTCAGCTCATGTGCTGTTAGTGAGCAGGAAGCCTGGGCAGTGAGGTTGTCTGTGAAATCCCCTGCAGCTTCATTGACATGGTCGGCAGCTCTGGGGGGAAATCCGAGTGTGCACATGCTTAGTGAGTCAGTGTGTTCAGTGCTGCAGGGAGTATTTGTGTGTGTTTTTGTCTCAGGCTAATTTGGTTCTGTAAACGGTGCATGGATTACATTTACAGTTTATCTGCAGAATTTGGTTTACTTTGAACCATTAGGTCCACTTTTAATTTTTATGGTAAATTTGTTGCATTTCCAGTATTTTTTTTTTTTCTGAGCTAATGAAGGTTGTTTGACTAATTGTAAAAGGTTAATATGGATTGAAAGATACATTCTTAGCGAACACACAAGAATAACATTATGACCTCTCCTTGTTCCCAAAAACCTAACAAATATTTTTACCTGAGAAAATCACAAGACCATCACAGAATGCAGATATTACTTGGGTGGTTGGTCTTTCTCATCACTGAAGTGACACTGATATGTTGATGGTGTGTTACTAGCATGTATTGTTCTGGTGAGCTGTCAAACACAGCAATGCTGCTGGAGTTTTTAAACATGTGTGTCAATGCTTGACGAAGAATAGTCCACCAACAGCATCCTTCTCAGCAACTCAGAACAGAAGAGAAAACTCTGTGGTGTTTCATGGAGTATTCGCTGAAGAACAGATAGCTGCACTGTGACCTACGTTACTTCTCTGATGGAAATTTTGGTAAAACACCAGCTTCTACTAGGAACTGGTCTAAGCTGGCCTTTGATGGTCAAATTGGTTGATTTATCAGCTGCTAAGCAAGCTAGTTGAGCAGCTTAGCTTTGGACCAGCACAACTTCCGCATGAGTTTCAGATCAGGATGTTAAGAGAAGCAGATGAAGTTGTAGACTTGAATCATCAAAGGACCTGTTTCAAATCAGGAAGTTATTATACAGGCCCCATTTTACTAGTTTCAGGTGTGTTCAGTTTAATGCTGTGTTTTCAATGTGCTCTCGTTGATGATTTTATAATTTTTGTTATAATACTTTATTATGTGTAATAATTAGCAGTTAAAATGCCTTATCCTGGATTGATCTAATAGTTGCAGATGTTGAAATAGGTTAGGTTTGTTTAATATGGTATATTTTTAGAAATGTATAATTTCGGAGTGGGCGATATGGCCCTAAAATAATCTCAAGATATTTCATGGTATTTTCGCGATAACATTACTCTTGGCAATATGACAAAATCCTTTAAAAAAATATTTTAAAAATACACTATACACTGCAAGAAAAAAAAAATATATATATATATATATATATATATATTTGAGATATAAAAAAATACAAGAATTTTATCAGATTTTAACAGAAGCCAATGATCCAGAATGTCATGATGATAATGATAATAATAATAATGCACCCCAAATATATATATATATATATATATATATATATATATATATATAAAATATGTTTATGTCTCTAGCAGACATATAATGGGAAATAGGATGGGTGATTTTTCACAATATTTTAGGAGTATAAAATCGTTCACGATATTTAAAATATTTGACGATATTATCGTGTACGATACGATATGGCACACCCTTAATATAATATAATAATATAATAATTATATAATAATAATAATAATAATAATAATAATAATATAATATAATAATAATAATATAAGTGCTCATTCATGACCCCAAATTTATCATTTTAGTAACTACAGTGTGATATAAAATAAAATGAAAAATGTAAAGAAGTAAATAAGATTATTTGTTCCGTGGAGCCTCATTTGTCCTCACTGATGAGCCTTCTAGGGGTGTCATGGGCAATTTCTCTAAACACTGATTAAGGGCGGGGCCTACCTGATGACCCCTGTAAAAAGTTGTGAGAAGGTAGAGAGTGAAGGCACAGGGTGGGGCTCTGTTTGTGTTGGCTGCTTTTGTTGTTTTTATGTTGCATGTAGAAGCATCTCACTTGTCTGGCTCTACTGCCTTTCTGCTGCATAACCACTCAGGCATTCCCCTTTGTCAGCAAACTGTTGTTATTGTTGCCTCCTTGTTAGACAGCAGTAGCAGTGAAACCTGTTCTCAGTGGCCGCCTGGGCCTGTTTCCAATTCATGCTATCTGAACTCTCGCTTTCATTCTGTTCATTCTCAAATATTCAGCTGGAGATTGGGTCTGTCAGCTTAGTGGAATGTGGTAATCAGTGTGGGAAAATTGGAGATGCATTGTGTAGGGCCTGAATTTGCTGCCATGGAGACAGCAGATGCAATGGATTTCATTATGTGAAGATAATCACGGTTTATTCTGCAGTGTCAGCTTTCTTATGCTATAGGCTATCCCAGTGTGTTCTTACTTCAGGAGGAACAATACACCACCTTATAATCTGGTGTTCTATTAATTAATTGGAATAATGAATAGTTAGTTTTCTTTATATGCTACAAAAATTGCATCTGTCACATTTGAACAGATAATCACATTAAAATTTATGCCCAATCCAGTGGACTAGTTTGTAGCAAACCTATCTTTGGCGACTTCTAGGAATCATCAACAGATATTATTTTTAGCTCTGACAGTAAAGAACTTAACAAAAGATAATTAAGCAGTTCAAAGTTTGAAGTGTGGAACTGTTGTACATGGAATCAGTCAGAACTGATTACAAGATATTAAATACATTTGTAAAGTTTAAGTTAGACATTTCAATAAGCTCCTACCAAACAAAATAAATTTTAGAACATCTTATAGCTTCTCAGTGTACAAAATGTTCACTAAAAATAAAGTGATTTATCTACTGTTCATTAATTATCAGCACCTTACCTAACCTTCTTTACAGAAAAAACAAAGATTGGATTGGATCTGTTTAGGCTAACTGTACTCTGAATGGCTTGTGAGATATAGTGCCCAAGCTTTTGCTTGAAATATAAAATACATGTAAATCTTATGATTTTTACATCAGCTTTTAGTTTTGTATTGTAGTGTATAGTCCCAAATTTACTAAAACAAACATTTAATTGAACTTTCGTTATCCTACCACAAAAGCTTCCTCAACAGTCATGTTTATTCACATAAAAAAAACTGTGACTGTAAACTAATAAATGCTCAGTTTGACCCCAAATATGTTGTTTTATGTTAGTTTAAAGTTTGGTTAAATGTTGGATTAGCCCATCAAGTAACTTGATCATACAATACATTATTGGAATCGTGTGAAAAGGATCTGGATCACTGACATAACAAAAATGTAACATTACGTTGTTTCTCAACAAGTTAACTGTAAACTCCTATAGTTTCCGCTTTCTCTTATTTGAACTCAGTAACTCAGCAACTAAGTAACTACTTAAAAGATTTGAATTATAAAAGCATCAAAACTTCCCTATTATAATACAGTAGTTTAGTCTAAATCAAGTCTGTCAGTCCTAAACCACACTACACTATTATTACTGACTCCCTTCCAAAAAAACAGAACTACCAGCATTAAAAAAAATTATAATTAATTATGATCAATCACAGAATTGTTGTGTGACATTTAGTGTGTTTATTTAAGAAACTATGCTGATTTAAATAGAAATACTTTATACGTCCATTTATTACTTGTTTTAATACCTTTGTTTTAATAAAATTTCAAAATTAACAATAATAAAAAAAAAAAAACCTTAACGGACAACCTAGATTTTTTTTTTTTTTTTTACTACATTGCCAATCATTCTCTTAATTTTCAAATTATTCCTTTCCATTTACCATGCCCTACAATTTCTTGTTTGTTAAGTCATAGAAGGTTGTTTCAAAGTGAAGGATTCTTAGTATACATCAGACAAATGCTGCACACTCCTTGTAAGTCAATATGAACTTAGGGCTAGCATAGTAATAGCTTCTGTTTAATGTATTATATCAACACATTACATGTTTATATATAATATGTGTAATAATACATGCTTCTCTCTTTTTCAGCTCCTGACTCCTGTACGATGTGCTTATTCTGCTGAACGGTCATGAGAGCCATCCTCACCTGCGTCTGCTGACGCCTCGCCTCACATCTCAACCTGAACCTGTTCTGGTCTCGTTGCCCCTGCCCCTGCCCCGGCCGGCGATGCAGCCATGAGCTCGGCGCTGTGGAGCCAGGAGAAGCCGGCGGGTGGCTTCCGCGATGACTGGCGCTTCTACATTGTGGTGAAGGAGTGTGTGGTGGAGAAGCCGCCGCAGAAAACACTGCGTATCCCGCGTGGCAGCCTGGGCCAGGCATGCCAGGAGCGCAACAGCCTGGGCCGCCCGCTTCCGCCCAGCAAGGGAAAGCGCAGCCTGCGCATCCTGGACCAGACCAATGTGGTGGTTAGCGTGGATGAGCGGGACGTGCTGGAACTGGATGAGAAACTGGCTGAGCTGCTGTTTCCCATCACCAACTGCGAGGAGCGCTATGGTCTGCTGTGCAACAAGCCACGTTTGGACAGGGCCCGCGAGATCGACTCCGGCTCCAAAGTCCGAGTGCAGCTGCGCTCTGGTGACGAACCTCTGCCTGGAGTTGTCAGGTTTAAAGGGGCTCTGCTGCCTGACAGAGCGCTCTCTGGGATATGGTTCGGTGTGGAGCTGCTGGTGAGTAGTGGGGTTGTGTGGTTTATTGAGGGGGTGCTGTTCTAGAACTTTAGGTGCTCTTTAGATGATCACAAGACATCTCATGATATGATATTATTACAATATGTTTCCTACGATAACGATGATATCACAATTCTGTTATTCTGCAAAATACATACTTCATGCCATCTGTGTTACTGAAGAGGATAAAATACTCCTAAGAAAGCAAAGACACGGAATTATGGATTTATTGCTGTCACAGAGTTTCACAGAATTTCACAACCAATACCCTTCACTGAAGATTTACTCTATTTATTTTATTAGCACCACCATGTGGAGTAATGAAGCAATGAACCATATTTTTACCAGTATAAGGCGTGCTTAAAATCCTTTAATTTTCCCCCAAATCGTCAGTGCGCCCTTTAATCCAGTGCGCCTTATGTTTGAATTTTATCAGTCAGGTTGTAAGAACCAGTAAAGCCACTCCACTGAAGTACAGCATTATACAGGAGTTTCAGGTTAGTTCTCGATACTTGCTGAATTAGAAGTTCATTATAGTGTCTCTTAAAGCTCCACTAGGTAGGCTTGAGATTTTGTGCTCGCGGGCTCCCCCTACAGTTGTAGAGTGTAATAAATGTTTCAGGCGGATTAGTTTCTCTTTCTCGTTTTCTGGCTTTCACAGACATATTCAGTCTCTTTCCAGCTTCTGCCAGTGTCTGTATGTTAGTTTGTAAAGAATGAACCAGTAGTCCTTGTAGAACTGTTAGAACTAAAGGTTGGAAAGCAGGTCGCAGTTCTCGCGAGTGTTGGTCGCGGCCGCCTCAGAAAACTTACAGAGTCTGGTTAGAGCTCAGAGGAGCCCAGCAAAGACACTAGAGCACCGCTATTCCTCCTATTGCACCTCAATGCAGCGCTGCAGTGAGCTTCAAGCTATAATTTCACTTCAAAAATCAAGGAAATCCTACCTAGTGCTGCTTTAAAATGCGCCTTATAATCCGGTACGCCTCATGTATGAAAGTAGACCAGAAAATAGACATTCATTGATAGTGCACCTTATAATTTGCTACGCATTATAGTGCGAAAGTAAGCCTCTAGCTTTAGCAAGGTTTGTATTATATTGTGCCGATTTGCAGTTCTATTACGCACAATTTTATCAGTATGTCAATTTTAAAGTTTTTATTGATTCGCACCTTTTAGTTCTGGAATCTCCTC
This sequence comes from Astyanax mexicanus, assembly GCF_023375975.1. Classification (NCBI taxonomy): domain Eukaryota; kingdom Metazoa; phylum Chordata; class Actinopteri; order Characiformes; family Acestrorhamphidae; genus Astyanax; species Astyanax mexicanus. The sequence continues at coordinate 11,822,520 of NC_064430.1, read as the reverse complement.
TCTGTGCACATTTTATTGTTTTTGTTTCTGTTACTCACATTAGCGAAGGGAAGTCTAGCAGATTGTATCAGGTATTGTTAAAACTGAGAATTAAAAAAAATCATGGATACAAGAAACCACTGGTTTCTCACTGGAGTGAGTGAATGTGTAATACCTACAGATGGCAGTATTTGTAAGATGCTACTGTAGAGCTGCTTCAACGTTAACAGACATGCATATGGTACATTAAAACATCTTAACAATATAAGAAATTTGGGCTGTATGATATTGAGAAAAAAAATGACCCTGCAAAACAGGTAGAAATGAGAACATTTAGTATTTTTGTTTTGTTTGAAGCAGCAAGTAAAACAAATAAGTGCCATTGTTCCATATTTTGAGATAACTATGCTGAAACTAGAAATGCAAACATATGAAACATTGTGCATTAAATTAACTGTTTAAAAGCCAAATCGCCTCTCTTAACACTCTCTTTCTAAAGTGTTCATAGATGCACACTTTGCCTATTGTGATTTAAATTGTGATAATGTGATGTATTCTGATAACTTGTGAACAGTATTGTTAGCAATTTGTTAAACCTCGGTAGCAGTAAACTTTTATCTCTGTTTTTCACAAGTTGTTTTTTTAGTGTGTCAAAATACTGTAATTCTTAAATATTTTAATTCTTAATTTTTTTTGGAATAAAATATTTCTACATCGACTTCATTGAAAGGTGCAGAAAGAATGTTTGTTCCTTCTTCTGTAAACTTGCCGTTTTAAAGACACAAGCTCGACAATTTTTTTTTTCAGTTCAGTATAGCAAGTGAGTGAGTGAGGGAGAGATGTGTGTCAGTGCAGAGATGGTTCTGGTTCTGAGCATGAGCAGAAAGAAGGCGTAACCTGGGACAATGGTGCATTTGTGTCCTGCGCTGGGGGCTGATGGAGTGGGTTCAGGACACTCTGTGTCCAGCCTGCTCTCCTGTGTCTTCATGTGGAAGCTCCACTGGAATCCCAGGCCACGACACAACATGTACCATTGTTTTTATGACACGAGTTTTCACTTTGTTTGCACTGATCAGGCCTGTACATGGAAGCGGTTGGTTCAGGAAGTGTTGGAGCATGTTGGATATACAAAGAGGAAGAGTGAGGCATGTTTTTAGTCTCTGCTGTTGATTCAGAGCACATTTTATATCTGTCTACAAATTTCATTATTCACTTTGAAAGGGAAAGTTAGGCGTGGGTATAGTTGTTGAAAACCCAAGCCTTTTTTTGAGTGTTTTAACCTGACTAAATAGTGATGGTGTGAAAACAGACTCAGTAACTGAGATTGGGTGTGGCCCAAAACAACCACACCGAGACCCCTGGGAGGATGTGGTCATGGCCCAGTCCCAAACTAACCTCTAAGTGGTTTGTTTGTGGTGAGAACATGATCTGACCTGAATCTAAATGACACAAATATCAATATACTTCTCATGTTTGAGGTGTGAACAGCTGTTCAGGTGCAGTTAAATCTGATTTATTACCCACATAATCACTGCAACTCTGAACTATCTGTCTCTGCCACAGGCTTTTCCTGTATTTACTTTTAATATTTTATAACTGATTAATACATTTCAGGAAAATAATCCTGTATTACATGTTAGAGCCAAAATTATATATGGAGAATGGTAAACCCTTCTTTGATATGGACCTTATCCCGTCTGTGAAACATGGTGTTGGTAGTATCATGGTTTGGGACTGTTTTGCTGCATCTGGCCTAGGATGGCTTGCCTTCATTGATGGAAAACTGCTTATTTAGGATGTCTCTCATTTAGTTTTCACTAGTTGGAATGTGCATTTGTACATCTGTCAAATGTATTTTATATATCTTTTAGTTTGGGTTTTGACCAGTAACAAAATTTGAAATACACTTGTTAGCATAATAGTGTATTTATTAGTGATGCTTGTTGTACTACATAATTGACAGTCTCTTTTTCTGTTTTTTTTCTCTGTATTTTCCTCTCTCTACTATAGGAGGAAGGTCGTGGACAGGGTTTTACTGAGGGTTCATATCAAGGGCAGCAGCTGTTTCGCTGTGAGGATGAGTGCGGGGTCTTTGTTGCACTTGATAAACTCGAGCTTTGGGAGGATGAGGAGCTGGAGGTGGATCATGTGACCCTTGTGGACAACGACCCAGAAGTGGAAGGAGAGTTCCCGCCGCTGGAGGTTAACTCTCGTGTGCTGGTGCAGACTCGGGAAGGGCCTGAACGAGGAACCGTCATCTTCTGCGACCTGTTACCTGGCAACGAAACACTGGGGTACTATGTTGGAGTTGATATGGTACGTTTTCATTTTTTTTAATAGTTAAAGTACTGTGGAAAAGACAGACTATAGCAACTGAAAAAGTGTGTTTAGTGCGTCCACTAGACATATTTACCAACAGCAACATGTAACCAATGATGGAGGACTAGATGATGACCAACACAAACCTTGCATCAACAGATTTATAGCTTCTGTCTTTGACTTTACTTTATCTAGAAGATCTACAGTGAGTGAACAGTGTTTAAAAACTCCAGCAGCACTGTTACAGTGCCATATCTGCTCATACCAGCTCAACACACACAACTAACACACCACCATCTAAATAATAGTTGTTCTGTGGTGGTCGTGTGGGTCCTGTCGATTAAAGAACAGGGTAAAAGGAGGAAAATAATAAAGTATTCAGAGAATAAGATACAAGACTATGCCACATTTTTTACGTATGAGAATAACATGGGAATAACACTTTATCAGAGGAGCTCCTGCTGCTGTTCCTCTCTGTATGAGTGTTTTTGTCAGAGTAAAAATTACAGCATATGATATTATATATTCAGTCAGTAAGTGAGGAATGGAATTGCGCAATCAATCCACATCTCGGGAGAAAAGTTCCTCTCTTCCCCCCAGAAGAGCCAAGAATAGGTCCTAAGTGTAGAATCATTAAGGGATAAAACTCCTTAAAACTCTGTTTTGGATATGAGGTACAAAACAAATTCAAGAGCAGTAACTATAGCCCTTTTAAATATATTAATACTGTAGCTTGAAGGATAATTTTAATGCACACCAAGGAAACAAAGGGAATTGTGATAAACTAATAAACAGCTACTTAAATACTGGCTGGACTATGTATAGATAATAAAGTTAAATTAGGTTAATTACATTATAAATATCAATACTACATTTTTAATCAGGTTAAATTTGCTTTATTAAGCATTAATTCTCAGCCAGTGAGAACACTGCGCGCGTGTGTATAATTTTTTTCCTCAGCTCTCGCTATCGCCTTAGCCGTCGGCTAGCGTCCCACACGCTGTCGCTCCAGAACAAAAGAGCAGTCACACTTTGGAGAGGGTGGATGGAGGGATGAAAGGATGGAGGGATGAGAGCGGAGGGAGAGACAGAGACCAGAGAGTATGACCAGCACTGTGGCCGGCTGCCAAACACTCGGACAAGACACCACCGTCGCGCATACTCTCGCACACAATCGCGCGCGCACACACACTCCACCAGGACCCAGCCCTTCAGCTTCAACTAGATCTCCACACAGAGCCTCCAGAATAGAGCAGAGATACTGAGAGTGTTTGAGTTGAGCAGAATTGGATTGGTGCAATTGAATTGATATGTACAGAGAGAGATAGAATAGTTTATTCAGTGTTTGTTAGACAGCTGGTGTTGTGTTGTGTTGTGTTGAAGGACTTTGAGATTGAAGTTGAGTCTGGTTGTCTGATGTTGAGTCTGACGTTGAAGTAATAGGGATTTATTTGGTAGTGAATAGTGAATAATTATAGAAAGATAGATATAGGGGATATGGATAGGGTGAATGGCTGACTAAGCTAGGGTGGTGTAGTCATTCATCTCTTTACTGCAGTGTCTTTAAGGCTAGCATAGATGATGGAGTAGAGTAGATTATAGAGTATATTCAAATTTTAAAAAACTCTGTTTGGTCCCTTTGTTGTTGTTTTTTTTTAAACAAGGTGAGTTAAAACAGAAAACAGAAAGTGTACCAAATCAAGGCAGTTGGTCCAGGAGGATTCTGTTTCTGCACCACCATTCAGGGACTCCAAATAATGGTGGTTGAGCAGTAAGTGTAGGGTATGTGAGATGAGCTAGGCCAGTGTCAGTAATAGGGTGCTGTGTGTCTCGCCCTCAGGACAATCCTATCGGAGACTGGGATGGCGTGATTGACGGGAAGCTGCTGTGTAATTTCGCCAGCCTCGAGCATACCCGCCTCGTGCCCATCTGTGACGTCATGCCAGGTGAGTACTCACCATTATTTCACCTGATCTTGTTTTTTTTTTTTTTTTTTGAAGAAATTGAATTAAAGCAGAGATTGTGAGTGTGGGTGTGGGTGTGGCTCTGGGCAGGCTGTGAAATAATAGGTAGATTTGTATTCCTGGTTGCTGTGCCAGAGTTGAACAGAGTGTGGCTGTTGCTACATCTTTGTGTCTAGAGGTTGGAGTATATGTGTGTGTTGCTGTTTTGAGAGAAGATTTAGGATGGGATTTAGCAGGGAATCATCAGCAATAGTAATAATAGCTTTTTATTCTTCTGAGAAGTCTTTCTACAAGATTTAGGAATGTGTCTGTGGGACGGTTTGTCCATTCATTCATCCAAAAGAGCAGTAGTGAGGTCATACACTGATTTTGGACGATGATTGAGTTAAGGTCAGGGCTCAGCGTGGGCCTGTCAGGTTCTTCTTATGGACCTTCATTTGTGCACTGAGGAACAGCCATGCTGCAATAGAATAGGGCCTTCCCTAAATGATTTTGTTTCTATAAAATGAATATAAATTGTTTCAACTGCTTCACAGTACAGTGACTCTGCTGTACACCACTTCATCCTATGCTTGATATTGTGCCTAATAAAATATAACCTAAAATTTGAACAAATAAAATTTGAATTGGCACATATAATTTTTTTTATTGAGAGATTTTAGAGAATTTAGAAGTGTTGACATGACAATAATAGCAGAGATAAGGAGGTTGCATCCATGTGCATTAGTGTGTGGGTGTGTGTGTGCATGTGTGTGTGTGCATGTGTGTGTGTGTATGTGTTTGTGTGTGTTGACAGGCTGCAAACAGATGAACTTTTGTCTGAAAGGCTTGTTTTTAAATGTGGAGTGTGTGTGAGGCTTTTCATTCTGAGAGTGAAGATTTTTTTTTCGGACCATAAAGGATATTTTGACTTAACAACAATTTGATCCGAAAGTGCTGTATTGTTTTCTTAGCCCCTTAAAATGCCTTGTCCCATGTACGAGCTACAGATGTGGGTGATTCAAAACATTTTTCTGCAGTTAAATAACTTATTTACATTCTGAAAATTTGAGGGGTTTGAAATCTCCTACAGGACACTTGGAGAAGCTGCCTGTTTTCTCTTGACTCCACATCATGTATCCAGATCAGTAACAGGAATCAACCCAAGATTCTGCATGTTTGAAAATAGACATGAAAACTAGACCAACGTAACGAAACTAAAGATTTGGAGGCCATAAATTGTTTGATTTGTTTTTATAGGAAAATATTGATTTTAAAAGTTCAGGAAAGAGACAATTTTATGATTTTATTCATTATATTTTGACATAAACAAATTTACTTTTGTTTTATAATTTCTATTTTAATTACAATTATGCTTTTCAGTAACGTTCCATATCAAGTATATGAGTATTTCTTTTTTTTTTTATAATTTTATTTCAAAATTTTCCCATTTTCTCCCCAATTTACACAGCCAATTACCCATCCCACTCACTGGGACTCCCCCTATCACTAGTGATGCCACTAGACTATCACTAGACTAACACATGCTTCCTCTGATACATGTGAAGTCAGCCATCGCTTCTTTTTCGAGCTGCTGCTGATGCAGCATTGCCGAGCAGCCAACGCGCTTGGAGGAAAGTGCAGCAACTCTGTTCTGATATGTCATCTCACAGACGCCCTGTGCTGTGGACATCACCCTTTAGTGATGTGGGGAAAGAGCGCCATCTACCCACCTTGAGGGAGCAGGGCCAATTTTGCTCCCTCTGAGCGCCAGCACTTGATGGCAAAGCTGCATGAGCTGGGGTTCGAACCACCGACCTCCCGCTCATAGTGGCAGCGCTTTAGACACGCTGGGCCACTCGGCGCCCCAAGTATGAGTATTTCTATTCAAGTATTAATTTAAAAAAAAGCTTTCAAAAATCCTGGTCTGTTAAGGGGTTAAATAATTAAACAGGTCTGAGATATTATATGAATTGGCATCAGTATAAATCAACTTAATAATAAGGAACTGAATTGTTTCTGTGCGTTTGTATATACTGTCTGACACATTAAAAAAAAAAAATCAAGTTTCCCAAATGGTAGCTTTGCAGGAGAAGGAACAAATCTTTCAAAACTTTTAGTGGAATTTCCTATGGTCTTTTTGTCATTGACGAGTTTGACACAAAGGGTCAGATTCACAGTATTTCAAAAAGAGATAAACTATTTCTATTTGTGCATGTGTGTGTGTGTGTTGATGTTACAGAGTACTCCATGCAGGATCCGAGGCTGTCCAAACCCAGCTTTACTTCGAGAGGCAGCTGTGAAAAGCCTGGTGGTCAGGGCAAACCAAAGAACAAAGGTACAGCACAGCCCCAGTCTCTCTGAGGCCTGATTCCACTGCAGATAACACACTGCCTACTTTCTTCTGGTCTGCATACACTCTTAGGTTTGGACACTCTTGGCCAAAAAATGACAAGTTTTTAACACTAAACACAGCCTCTGTAGCTAGTCAGACACAAAACACAATATTATTACTGTAATATCAAATCCTAATGACAAATCCTAATGTCCTTGGACAGCAAAACTGATTGATATATTGAGTGTTTTTCAAATTAAATGTTAGAAGTGTTTTCTAAAAAAATCTATTTTATCTGTCCTCTCTATGTGCCCAATTTTAGCAATGTCAGGGGTGTCATTTGGATGTTCCTTTGCTCTGCAGGGGTGGATTATTTTGGGGCTTTATTCGTGTGCACTTTGCTGAAACCTCTTTTTACTGCTACCGCTCAGCATGTATTTAAAGCAGTTGAATGTCTCTCTTTGTTTTTCTTTCTGTCTTTTTCCTCTTTCTCAAAAGTGCGCAAACATATTTTTAAACTCCCAGGACATAAATGGGAAGCTTAAATGGACAGGAAAAAAAATCTTTGGAAGAAAATCTGTGTTACTGCACTCTATAGTGCAGTATTTCCTCAATATTGTAAGCTTTTATAGAGGCTAGAAAAAGACAGTAGAGACAGTATAAACTCATACAAGTGCAAAATTCAAATAATGCCAGTCTTTAATTTTTAACACCATCAAAAACGTTCTTAGGTGCTTTTACTTTTTCTTAACTTTTTTAGCTTATACTTTCAGGCCAATTACAGTCGAAGTTAAAGCAGGCTATATTCCTTCATGCATTCAACAACAGAAGAAGAAAAGTGGCATTGTTGTGCTGAAATGCAACACTGATAGTTAACTACTGAAAAAATGGGGATGTTTTAAAACTTTGACCAGTATGACCATCAAAAATGATAAATTTACAGCAGTGGAAACTTAATCCAGTTAAATATCCAATAATACATTGAATACAATGTCTTTGTAAATGATTGCTGTTTGGATCAAACACTATTAACAATGACTTGGCCTTTGGTTTGACATGTTCTGTGCAGATGTGGCTTTGTGTGTGATGACTCAACCAGATTAGTTTTGACTTAAAGCATGCGTTTGCAGAAACTCAAATTTGCATACATTTTGCTTTACTATTTATGTAGTCATATATGAAGTCTGAGGTTTGGTGCTTTTTAGTTTTAGGCTTTTTCAGCTATGAAATATGTAGGATGCTTGTAACCACAAATTACCATTTTGCAAACTGTATGGTCACACACACTTGGAATTTTTAGTAAGACAAATTAAGAAAATTGTTGCTTATGGCTTTATAACTTTTTTTTTTAATTGAACAATGTAGAATATTTTCATGAAAAAAAACATATAATTTACTTTTAAATACTTAAAATTATTTAACAACTCTGAGTATTGATATAAACATGCAGTTTGCACAATGACAATTGGAGGAATATTATTAGCCTTTTAAATGGTGATTTTTTTTAAGTGTAGATTTATGTAGTATATACAGCTCTGGAAAAAATTGAGACCACTTCAGTTTCTTAATCAGTTTCTCTGAGTTTGCTATTGATCGGTATATGTTTGAGTAAAATGAACACAGAGCATGTATTTGTAGAAAATGAGAAATGGCCGAAATAACAAAGATGCAGAGCTTTCAGACCTCAAATAATGCAAAGAAAGCAAGTTCATATTCATAAAGTTTTAAAAGTTCAGAAATAAATATTTGGTAGAATAACCCTGGTTTTTAATCATAGTTTTCATGCATCTTGGCATGTTCTCCTCCACCAGTCTTACAACTGCTTTTGGATAACTTTATGCCTTTACTCCTGGTGCAAAAAATTCAAGCAGTTCAGTTTGGTTTGATGGTTTGTGATCATCCATCTTCCTCTTGATTATATTCCAGAGGTTTTAAATTAGATAAAATCAAAGAAACTCATAATTTTTTCGTGGTCTCTTATTTTTTTCAAAGTTGTATTTTGGAAAAAAAAACTCATATACACACACACACACACACACACACACCCTCCCTTACATTCATGCTTAACCTTTTGTTTACAATGTGTTATTTAGGGGTAGGTCTGCAGGCTGCCAGCAGAAGCAAGTCAGAATTTTATTATACTCTAAACGGCAGCTCTGTTGATCATCCGGCCCAGTCCAAATCCAAAAGCACATGGTATATAGATGAAGGTAATCAATAACTGAAAAATGTGATTGATCTGATTGATCAGCTGTGACGCTGTACGGATCAATTAAATAGTGACTCTTATCAGCAAGATAATAGATCTAGAAGGTGATTTGAGTTCAGTTGATATGAATGTTTATTAATTAGGGGTGCAACAATATAAGCCTGCATGCTATTGGGGAAAACTGATATTGCAATATATATATTATGATATTAAAAAGGCAGGAATTTGGACCAGAAGTCAGTAATTTTGCATATGATTTATATTAATAATGCTCTTGGTGTATTGGTAATTGGAGTGGAATAATTGATATTGGCCAGTTTATGTGTAGATATTTCATGGTAATTAGGACAGTGAATTGTAACATGACATATGGTTTAATTTGACTTGTGTGACATTGCATATCCTAAAATGTCATTGCTGAAATGTGTGCAGCCCTGCAGTAGAATGTATTTTTTAATTGTGTCATATAGTGTATAGCATTTTAGCTCATGTTAGCTCTGTGCTAAGCTGTTAACCTATGGCTTGCATGCTAGATTGGAACACTGAAAAGATCAGTTTGTTTAGCTTTTCCATCCTGTTATGAATCAAATCTGAAGAGATTAGACAAAAATCTAATCTGCCTTTATAAAATTAGAATTAGTGCTGCATGATATATCTTTCAGCATTATCGTCACGTACAATTGTCACATCGCAGGATGTGCAATGTCAAAAATGGGTTTTGTTTAAAACTGGTATCTAGTATAAATCCCTGTGTTTTTTTGTCGTAATATATATATTCAAACAAAACAAGTGTCTCAGTAAATTTACCATTGTTAAATCAACATTATTAGTGTTAATTGTAACGTCCACAATGGTATGTAACACTGTACTCACTGTAATACTGTTGACTCAACACTGGCAAATTTCCTGTGCAGTTTTTCTAATACTGTGCAGTCCTTTATCTGAATTATAATTATTTCAAACTGTTGATTTGATTAACTTAAAATGTGAAAAATATTATTATTTTAAATTGTTGCACCCCTAATAAATATGCACTTTATGTCCAATGTTTTTTTCAACATCTGCCCATCCAACATTTCTTCCAAAATCAGTTAATATGGTATACATAGATATAAATACCTATTAATACCATTCTCATAATACCTCTTTGCTGCAGTAACAGCATTTAACTTCTTTATTTAGGAGATTTTATACAAAATTGTAAAACATTGCTGTGAGAACTTTAATGCATTCAGCCTCAAGGTCATTAATGATGTCAGCTACAGATTGTGGACACCACAATGAACACCAGTCTATTTGATACTAACGAAATCCCATTAAACAGCACCAGAATGTGCCCAAGTTGACTTTAGGCTCATTTCCTGCTACTTCAAAGCATCCCTATTTATTGGACGTGCTTTTCTATGGATGCAGATGAATCTGTTGAGGTGTCTGATTACCATTTGGACATATAGTGCATTTATATCACCTTAATGCATAATATTAGGTTACTTCATAAGAGTTTGTGGATTTTCTTAACTTGCTGCTAAGACCCTATATATACATTTAAGATCTATAATTGTTTTTGTATTGTATCTGAAAAAAATCCACTCTGAATGTTTATATTGATCTGTGAGCAGAAGGCTTTTTATTATTGACACGTTGCCAGTTTTTTTTGTCTTTGCTTTTATATATATATATATATATATATATATATATATATATATATATATATATATATATATATATATATATATATATATATAAAGATACATTTGTGGTAAGTTACAGTCACATGAAAAAAAAGAAGACACACCATGCTTAGTGGAAAAGCAGATTTCTGTTCAGACTGTTCTGAGATATTTTAAAATAAATTGCCAGACTGATGTGCGTCTAAAGAGCTTTCAGCTTATAAAGCTTATATTAAGAGTTCAGAAATCGGTATTTGATGGAATAAACCTGGTTTTTAATCACAGTTTTAATGCATCGCGGCGTGTTCTCCTCCACCAGTCTTACACACTGCTTTTGGATAACTTTATTCCAGTCCTGGTGCAACAATTCAAACATTTCAGCTTGGTTTAATGGCTTGTGATCATCCATCTTCCTCAGAGACTCATAATTTTTAAGTGGTCTCTTATTTTTTTCCAGATCTGTATGGTGTGTCCTAATTTTTTTCTACATGACTGTATAAACAGTTTTTGAAAAAAATATAGTAAAAATTAAGTAAAAAATATATATATATTACTTGCTTCTGGTTTATAGACTAGCATTGAATTAACTCACAATTAACTTAATGGCCTCACACTGAGTGGCCTCACAGTACTACACTGTAGTAAAAGCCTTTTGCGAGTGATGATTGATTCCATATTCGTTCATATCATAGTGTATCAGTGGTGTCAGCTATGCACACAGTGATTTTCCCCATCACAATGACATCAATGAGTGTTTCCGATTGTCATTCAATTTTTTTACACTGTATCCTACATCCGCATGAAGAACCCGTCGAGGTGTGCTGTGGGGTTTGGGTGGGCGGGTGGAGGGGGGTAATATGGTTGCAGAAAGGAAAGGTAACAGCATTGTGGTGTGTTGCATGTTAAATGGGTCACCTGGATTGTTGTTGTGGTCACATAGTGACGTACGTCTGTGGGTCCTTCTGCTTCATCTTTTCTGTACCAGTATCTTCCTTCCTGTCATTTCTTCTGTGTATAATCAGCAGTCATTCACTGCACAGTGGATACTGCTCAGAAACAATAAAGGAATAGTTTAGAAATGTACTTTGCACAGTTTTACCCTAAACCAAATAAAAAAAAATCAGCCAGTTCTGCCAGTGTTACTTGCATAAATACTGTAGTTAAAAAAGGAGAAACATAAAATTGGGGCCTTCAATACAAAAGCTAAATGTCTTTATGATTGTGGAGCTCAAAAGGCATTGACTTTTGCTAAACTTGAAATGTTTGATGCTGCAATCCACAAATTCTAATTTTAACAATTTTTTTTGTGGTTTTAGCTTGCGAGGTTCGATTTGCTGTTAAACAAAATAACAAAATAAACTTATTTAAAAAGAAAAAAATCCATCAATCTGTCAATTTTCAGATTTAATCATTTAGATCTGTAAATTTAAATATTCAAATAATTATTAATATTTAAGTTATGGTATTTAAAACTTAAACTACAAAATTAGGCCAAATGTGAAACATCTAATAGATAGTTTGGAATTTATTGATCTAATTTGATCAATTTTATAATCTTAAAATGTTATTTTTAAATGTATTGTATTAATTAAAATATTTAGATATCATGCCATTAAAGTTTGTTAAAAGATTTAATTTAAATTAATTTAAAAGCTCCATCTTATGAGACAGTGAGTTTCTTTCTGGCAATAATTATTGTTGCATTTTTAATGATATTCCAATAAATATCTGGCTTGTCAAGATCTGATTTGATGTACAGCTTGATATATTAGTCAAGCCTTTGCAATGACCTGGACCAAATACACTTGCAGTCAGTTTAAGTACATCAGATTATCTATTACTATTGCATGTAGGAAATGTGAATTAATAAAGAAATTAAATATACAGATAAGGTTCAGGTGTAGACTTCTGTATGCTGCATACTTTGGTCTATTTTTATAGAAACCTCAGTGTCAGAAACCAATTAAGCAAATCTGTGTAAGGCTGTTAAACCAATCAACACAGTTTAGAGCAAGTGGTGATTTAGGTATGTAGTTTGCACACTGCTAAACTAAGGCCCGTTTACTACTGTCACTACTTTTTATCTATATTAGCCTTGTGCTTTCAGTGTACTATTAAAGAAGCAGATTTAAGGTGCCAGTTACTAGTAGTTTTGGCTGATTGATTATATTTGAGGTAAAGGTTATATTGTGTGTTTTGCAAAACTATTCCTTTATTTGTTTTCTTGTTGTTCATTTACCAGTTGTACCAATGTGGATAAGAACTGTTTACATATTTTAATAAACACTCTTATTTAAATCTGTTAGAGCGTACTTAATATTTTTTAGAAGCTATTTGATAAACTAAAATAACTTTGGCTACGTTCGCATTACCAGGTCAAAGTCAGATCTTAGATTTGAATCATCTTCAAATGTGATCTTAAATCGGATTCAGATCTCATTTGTGGGTGTGAGAGAGGCCAAAACTTAATACTGAAGGTCAATTTTCTGTTTTAAAAGCTTTTTAAACTAGCTGATTAAATCTACCAAAAAAAAATATTTAAGCTGAGCAAAAAAAATAAAAAATCTGAAATTATTTTTAGTCTTGTAATGTGAACATAATGTGGATTATAACTGGATTATATATATATATATAAAAAAAAGCTCACTCTTTATGTGCTGATCCACACTGGTTCATGGTTCATTACACTGCATATATTTTAATGCATATACCAGTACTGTTAAATAGGGTGATTCTTGTTAATTGCACTCTCATACACTCCTTTTAGTAGGCGAAGACCCGGCCAAGTCCCTGACTGAAACGCCTCCCGACTTCAACCAGGCCTCGCCCCCTCCCAGAGCCCCGCCCACTGCCGTCTCGCTGTCCAGCGACAACAAGTTCCACTCCTTACCCTTCAGTCTGAATCGTAAGAGCGGGCCCAATGGGAGCATGAGCCATGGACCGCTCTCCCTTTCCGTCCAATCCGTGATGGGAGAGCAGCAGGAGATCCCGCCCCCTGTGACTGCCCCTTCTCCAAGGCCGTCATCTCCTCCTAAGGGTCAGCCGGGGTTAGAGGTGGGGTCTCTGGTGGAGGTGAAGGAGAATCCACCTCTGTGTGGGGTGATACGCTGGGTCGGCCTGCCGCCGGGACTACTGGAGCCTCTTGCGGGGCTGGAGTTGGTGAGTTGGCTAAACTGATAATGATCAGTTTGTGAGAGTGTTTCAAATTGAAGACATATCATATCACTTCATTACTATAAATGAAAAGCAGTGACTTTTCCAAAATGTACTTTTTTATGAACTGAAGGGTTCTATAGGGTTCAGAGTTGCCAGGTTCATGTTTTGTCCACCAAAATGGGCTTGTTTGAAACTTCAGTCATGGGTGAGAATTCAGGGTTTTTTTGAGCTACTTTTAAAAATTACAGCGGCCCGTAAAAGTCACAAAAAAAAACAACAACAAAAAAAATCACAATCTGACCAAAAAAAGGTGTTAAAGAGGAGAGAATAGAGGTCAGGAGGGGCAAGAACAGAAAAGAGTAAGTAAAATACTTTTTTTTGGTACTTATGTTACTATAAAATGTTTTTACCTGGGATATAAAACTGTTAGAAAATAACTAATAAAACACTAATGTGTTACAATATTATTAATGACTTCTTAAGGTAAATAGCAATACTGATAATATGTCTTACGCTCATAGTTGTTATGACATTTGCTTCGAAGCTACTTTAAGCTTCTGAAGGGCGGGTTTTAGACTGACTTTGTGCCGGATATGTTTGTTGGACCTGGCAACCCTGTATAGGCTATATTTTAATTTTATTTATTTATTTAATTTTTTTTTAAACATATGGTACCATAGAGGTAGGGTTAGGTTTAGTGATAGGACCATCTAAACTTGTATCGTGAGAGTTCGGTGTGATGCTTGCTTTACTGTTTAAAGGACCATTAAGGACTCATAACATGATCAGGCTGTAACCTGAGATATTAAGGACATTGACATTATTATTCATAATACTGGATTTTACAAAAAATGGCATTTTTACCTTAATATAGATAGAAGAAAGTGTATATTTTCTTATTTCTGCCAGTCAACACATTAATACTGATTGTAGTTTTTGTACTCATGGTTTTTCATTAATTTTATTTTATGCAAGAGTTTGCATTGTCTTGTCCTGTTTTGTGTGTTTGAAGGAAGAAGAATGTGTAGGATGCACTGATGGCACATTTAAAGGCACGCGCTACTTTACCTGTCCTCCGAAGAAAGCTCTCTTCGTCAAGTTAAAATGCTGCCGGCCTGATTCTCGCTTCCCTTCACAACATCACTCGCCCAATCCAATCGAACGATGCAATTCTATAGGTGAGACACAAACTCACACACTCCTATATACATGTTTTAATATGTTTATACATGGCATGATTATTATAAATGTAGTCTTTTTTGTTTTTCGCATTTGTAGGAATTAATATTGTGCCTGTTTATGTGTGTGTGTGTGTGTATATCTACTGCAGCATTTGGAGGTTACCTGAGTGAAGTGGTGAATGAAAACACTCCCCCTCGTACAGAGAATGATGGGCTAGAGGTGATGGTGGGGAAGAAGAAAGGCATTCAGGGCCATTACAACTCCTGCTACCTAGACTCAACACTCTTCTGGTACATACTACACACATGCACACACACCAAATAAAAAGAGTCGAGACTTTTTTTTATCTTATCTTGCATTCTTGCATCTTGCATTATCTTATGTGCATTTGAAAGTTAGAAACATAGATTTTTTTTCTCTAGGCAACTGTGTTCCTTTTTCATTGTGTTTACTTGCATTTCTCTTTCCTTCTCTTCTCAGTCTGTTCTCGTTTAGCTCTGTGTTGGATACCGTATTACTGAGGCCAAAGTCTAAGACTGATGTAGAATACTACTTAGAGACACAGGAACTGTTACGCACTGAGATAGTCAACCCACTGCGCATGTGAGTCTTACACACACACACACTCCTTGTTTTGTCAGGATGTGGAGTTGTACATACTTCATGCATCTCAAAAAATTAGAATATCAGTGAAAATATATAATCAAATATTCTGAGACACTGGTATTTGGGTTTTTGCTGGCTGTAAGCCATAATCACCAACAATAAAAGAAATAAATGCTTAAAATAGATCACTCTGTGTGTAATACATCTATATGAGTTTCAATTTATTGGTATCAATATTCAGAAATATGTGGGTCTGGGCTAGAATATGAAATGTATCAGACAATTTTTAAAATAAGAAAATATTTAGGTTATGTTTTATTTAAATATATATTTTACACACAACTCACCTCAAAAATTATTTTATTCTGTTAGGAAAATACCACTATTGTTAAAATCTGTATTTTAAATAAGTCATCATACTGTGAAAATTTTAATCTGTTCTGTGTCAATGATGCTTATTTAAATAACAAGTTCTGCGCTCACCTTCATCATGTGTGTGTCTTTTGTGGCTGTATCAGACACGGTTATGTGTGTGCGACTAAGATAATGAAGCTGCGGAGAATCCTAGAGAAGGTGGAGGCAGCATCTGGCTTCACATCTGAAGAGAAAGGTGAGACTCTTGTGTATAACCTGCCAGCTTCACTTGACCGTTTTTTTAATTGTTTAGATACACTTTACTGAACATTATTGATTCATCCATTAAAAAAAAAAAATCTGCAAATACTTAAATTCGTCAAAAAGGCTGCCATTTTTTTAGTCAGAACCAAAAAGTGTGTTTTGGAATTTGTCAGCTTTTCCAAACTTTCTAGAATGGAAGCATTACAAGTATGTAACACAAAGTCACCTTACCAAATCTTTACCCAATAGGCTGAATTTTACATGAGTCCTAATATATGAATATGGTGCCCCCTACTGGCAGTTCAGTGAGCAGACAGGCAGGTCTTTGGAATGGATTTATGTCGTGTCATGAATTAGATTTATTCTTGTGCAGCAAGTAAAAGTTGTATCTGTTCCTTTTTCTGCCTAAACAGATCCAGAGGAATTCCTTAACATTCTTTTTCACCACATTCTGAGGGTGGACCCATTGCTCAAACTACGGTTTGTATTTGATTGGTTCTTGAATGGATAAAACAGTAAGTGGAATTCAAACAAAGAAACATCTACTAGAGATACAATTGTATTCACACACATATATATATATATATATTTTTTTTTTTCCCTGAATTTTGAGCTTTCTGAAATTTTCTGCTTATATTCATAAAAAAAAAATCTAGTAGCATGAATCCTTCTTGAGCAGAACCAAAAAACACAAACATAGGATTAACCCAGCTTTGTTTTTATTTAGTTTAAAACCACTACAATTCCGAGATTTAATCCGGATATGTGTGAGAGATGAGGTAACCAGGTGTAAACTGGGTTAGAGCCAGGTTGTATAATTGTTAAAATCCCGGATCATGCCGCTTGCCATCCGCAGTCGAAGCCTCAGAAAGCAAAATTGGCCATGCTCTCTCTGGGTGGGTATATGGGTGGGTAGATGGTGCTCTCTAAACTTTACTCATCATTAGTGTGATAAGTGTTGGTCAGCACAGGCATCTGTTAGCTGAGGTATCGAAGCAGGGGTGCTTCACTTTCCTCCAACTGCACTGGCTACCCACTAATGCTGCATCAGCGGCAGCTAGAAAAGAGTGGCTGGCTTTAGGTTTGTCGAAGGAGGTATGCACTAGTCATTACCCTCCTAGTGTTAGGAGTATTGCTATTAAGGCTGTATTCACACAGGGCACGGTTCAGTGTACCATGCCCAGGCACAGTTTGGAGCAATCGCACTAGCCAGCCGAGCAGTGCTTTGGGAGGGAACCGTGCAAGGCATGGCACGCATTGCGTTGTGTGAGTATACCCTAATAGCGAGCCCTAATAAGTGTGTGGGGTATCATATTTTTCACACTATAAGGCGCACTTAAAATCCTTTAATTTTCCCAAAAATACACTAAATAAGCGGAAGCTCACTTAAACACATTTTCAGGAGATAAATCTGTGTAGATTTACATCCAGTGCTTGTTTGACTTTAAAAGAAAATGTTTTTTATTTTTGAAGAATTACAGTTTTGTTTACTTCGCTTAGCTTTACAGGTCCCGCCCCCCAGCAATTTAGAAGGTTGCTTAAAATGCACCTTAAAATTGGGTACACCTTATATATGAAAAAAGACCAGAAAAATAGACGTTCATTGATAGTGCACCCTTATAATCTGGTGTGTCTTATAGTGCAAAAAATACGGTAATTAGCCTTGTGAATTGGGGAATAAAGGATAAAATTGGTAAAAACAACATGCGTTATGAAGGTTTTTGGGGACATAGACCAGAATATACCAATTATGAAACGTAGAATACAGACCTTTGCATGACCTCTTAGCGATGACATTAATAGTTTGTATAGTCGGGATGCAGATTTGTGTCCTCTACAGGTCAGGATCAGAAAACACATATGTTTTATAACTTGTGTGTGTGTGTTTCTTTTAAAGCTCTGCTGGGCAAAAGGTTCAGGACTGTTATTTCTACCAAATCTTCATGGATAAAAAGGACAAAGTGCTAGTGCCTACTAGCCAGCAACTGCTGGAGTGGTCCTTCATCAACAGTGACCTCAAGTTTGCTGAGGTAGGTGAGCACTCACACACATGCACCCAGAGGGGACTGAAAGATATTGATCTAGAGACCTGCAGACAGATCAACATTGCTCTTTCTTTCTTTCTCCTCTCCTTTTTTTCCCCCTCATGGTCCAGGCTCCGTCCTGTCTGATCATTCAGATGCCTCGGTTCGGGAAGGATTTTAAAATGTTTAATAAGATTTTCCCTTCCCTGGAGCTGGACATCACAGATCTCCTGGAAGACAGTGAGTCAATGACGAACACTCAGTTTAAATAATTAATCAAGTTTGTCTTTTTTTCACCTTATAGCTAAAGGTAGGGCTTCTTTTCCTGTTATTGTTACATCTAAGGAAGGCCTATTTTAATGCTATTTACTATTTTCTATATCTCATTTAGCATTATTATTAACAACAATGTGTTTTTTTCTGTCTTTTTAATGGTTACAGCGCCAAGAGAGTGCCGTATCTGTGGGGGGTTAGCTCTGTATGAGTGCAGGGAGTGTTATGAAGATGCTGACATCACAGCCGGGAAGATTAAGCAGTTCTGCGAAAAGTGCAATACACAGGTAAAACCCACACAAACACTCAACCCTCACCCCAGTCGTCTATACATGCTGGTGTCGCTCTTTTATCATTTAGTGCAGTCTGCAGTACCTCGCTTCAGCACTAGATAGAGACATTTCTACAGTTTTAACAGCTGAGAAATCTGCAGTACCTCTCCATTAAGATGTGATGCCTCTCTTTACTCTGTTAAAAAGAGGCTAAAATACAGATCACTCAATGGATAATCAGTGTTTCATGGGAAAGAAAGCAACACAACCTTCCTTAGGCTGCAGGAATGATGTTTTATTCTTTATCACATCACATTTAAACACAATATCTACCAGTTAAAAGCTTAACACTATAAATAGTCACCAAGCAGTCACATTCTATAGAGAAGCTATGCTTTTATTAAAAAATTCAGGACAAAAAATATATAATATCTATCTATCTATCTATCTATCTATCTATCTATCTATCTATCTATCTATCTATCTATCTATCTATCTATCTATCTATCTATCTATCTATCTATCTATCTATCTATCTATCTATCTATCTATCTATCTATCTACTTATTTATTTATTGTCTGTCTGTTTGTACGAATTCTTCTGTAGACCAACAGATACATCAGCATTCCTCTTCTCTCCTTTCTTCCCTCCATATGGTCCAGGTTCTTGTCCTGGCTGGTCATTTAGATTCAGACCTTTTGTTTCTAAGTACTTGTATGTTTAATTTCTAAATATGAGTGTGTGTGTGTGTGTGCGCGCGCATGTGTGTACAGGTGCATCTGCACCCGCGGCGTAAGACCCATCGGTACGGAAAGCTATCAGTGCCTAAAGAGCTGCAGGAGGGTGTTTGGCGTCAGGGTTCCTTTCCCCACCAGCAGATGGAGCTGTTCGCTGTGCTCTGCATCGAGACCAGTCACTACGTCGCCTTCGTCAAATACGGCGCTGCCGACTCTGCCTGGCTCTTCTTCGACAGCATGGCCGACCGAGACGGTATGGAGATTTACAAAGCCAGATTGAGTAATTCAGTAAACGCCTGTTTAAATCAATTACAAATAGTTTTGGACTGTTACCATATATATAGCTAACAAATAATGGATGCTTACATTGTACAGTGATTATATTCTTACCCCAAAAATTGTCAAGTTAAGTAATAACTTGATGGAACTCTGGCAGCTGATGGCAAGCTGCATGAACGGGATTCGAACCAGCGAATTCCTGATTATAGTGGCAGCGCTTTAGACCGCTCTAAACTTCCACTCTGTGTGTTTGTGTGTTTCTGAACAGGTGGGCAGAACGGTTTTAACATCCCGCAGGTGTCCCCGTGTCCTGAAGTGGGGGCTTACCTGAAGATGACTCCAGAGGAGCTGCACGCCCTGGACCCCAAAAACATCCAGGGCTACGCCCGCCGCCTGCTCTGTGACGCTTACATGTGCATGTACCAGAGCCCCACCATGAGCCTCTACAAATAAGAAGAGCGTGAGAGAATGGAAGGGGGGATTAGGGAAGAAACCAAATGGGAAGAAAAGGAGAACGCAACAGCAGTGGAGGTTGAGAGGATTGAAGTGAATAAAGATGACTAACAGCTGGATGTTGAAGGATGTTGAGAGTGAATAAAGTTAGCCCACCGCAGAACATGCCTGCTTCCCTCGAGACACTGCAAAGAACCAACAATCCTCTTTATGATGGTTATGATGATACGTTCTGTATATAGTCTATGAGTAAGAGCAGGACAAGGTGAAAGGAAAAAGCTGATTTGCACTGTTTGTATGTGTGTGTGTGTGTGTGTGTGTGTGTATATATATGTGTGTGTATGTATGTAAGTATGGTCGAGTGCTATTGTTTTTGTCCTCTGTGTCGCAGGCCGTGGATGAACACTCCCCCCTCTCCCTACCCCAAAAGGTACAGTGAGGAGGAACTGCTGTAAAAAAAAAAAATATATATATTATATATATATATATATATATATATATATATATATATATATATATATATATATATAATACTCATTTGAAGGTGAGCTGAAACAGCTGAACGATCTCTATAGCACATCAAAACTAGCCACACAGTAAATGGAACAGGACCCATCCATCTTTGCCTGGACGGACACGTCTCTATCTCTCTATCCCTCTATCTCTCCATAATATTCCTCCATAATATAAATGGAATAATGCTCAACCAGGAGTCCTCACCCCACATCCTCTGTACTTATAAACCCATTCTCCAAACCCATCAACTGCACGGCAAACCTGTTTACTGTAGATTCTGATATCTAGTGTCTCTGCTACTGGTTTCAGCCACCATATTTTGCTGTGACGTCCTTGTCCCGTGTACAAACCTACAGCGCGGTAGAGGTGTACGGAAGATTGAAGGAGGAGACCCTTGGCTCAGCGTCCATGCAGCGTGCGACTGAGACTGAGAGTATTGATTCATTAAGCACACAGAGTATTTTTAAATGCAGTTTGGTAAGCTTTTGTGATTTTTTTTTTTTTTTTTTTTTTTTTTTTTTTTTTTTTCTCCCAGTTTGTTCCGAGTGTTCACATCTTTGGCCTTTTAAGAAATGGATTTCAAACTGAAATTTTGGCTTTACCTGCTGGGTATGAAGAAATAAATCTATATAAAGTCATGCTTAATATAATACCTGCTAAAATATTGCTCTATATAAGTATATATGCGTGTAAACGCGAGAGCAGTGTTGTATGGCACAGCCACCAAACCATGTTTTGGGTTAGCATTGGAAACAAACAGCATCGAATCCTATTCAAACTGCAAGAACACATTATTAACAGCATATTGCATAGCTGCATTATATAGTCATGAGAGAAAATTAGGAAACCCCATGAATTTTTCTTTTGTCTTTTTGAATATACCAATTCAGTTTAATAGGAAAAGCTGACAACAGACTAAAACATTGCTAACTGAAGTAGCGGGGTTTAAACACAACACTAAATGAACCATTGACTGACTTTTATTTTTCAAATTAAGCTCAAACATTTATAGGATTAAACATGCGCAAAAAGACAGATTTTTTTTTTTTACCAACGACTTTATCTCATGATTTTTTTTTTCTCCCAGTCCACTGAAAGTACAAACCAAATTGGTGTCAAACAATATTTATCATGATGCAAGATCAGCATTCTAGTGTATTGTATTCTAGACCTTGTTTTTGAGGAAACTCAGGCCCGTTTACAACTGGTCACTTCATGTGTCTAATATCTAGATTGTGTATTGATAAGATTTTTGCACCATGCACCATCTGAAAAGCACCTAAAATGTTTTCTTGTTTTTACCATATTTTGACCATTACATGTTCAGTTGAATAATTTTAAGTGTTTTCATTTTGTCAAGGCTTCTAAGTAATTTTAATTCATAAAATTGCCTCTGAATTATTTAATATAAGGGTGAAAAGCCTTAGAATTTGGGTATGTAATTTCAGGTGGAAATTGGTAAAATTAGGCTTGGAGCTTAAGGTTAAACATGTTCAAAAAGACAAAATTATATGTTTTTTTTTATGCAGTGTCCTAATATTTTCACATGTTCACATGAATTCACGTTTTTTTCCAGTGTGCTGGAAGTACAAATCAAATTAGTGTCAAACTATATTTATTATGATGCAAAATCATCATTCTAGTGTAGTGCGCACATCCCATCATGCATAGCCCGTTTACACCTGGTCACTTCATGTGTCTAATATCTAGATTGTGTCTTGATAAGATTTTTGCACCATGCATTTACAGCCTGTTTACTCCTGGCATAAACATGCATTTTTTCTAAATGATTTACGTTCAGATTAGACAGTTCAGATTTTTATATATATATATATAAATACTGATCCTCTTCCTCTTTATGTGACCCGGTAACTATTTTTGTGACACCATTTTGCCACCTGTCCTAATGCCAAAGATAGAGGAGACAAAAGAAGCTGCTTTTAATAGCAAACAAATTAGTTTCCTACAAAGAGTACACTAGAGATACACACTTTTAAGATCTTGCATTAGTTCACAATTCCAGCATGATGAGTCCTGGCATTGTCCTTTTGGAATAGGCCTGTTCCATCAGGGAAGAAAAAATCCATTGATGGTATAACCTGGTCTATATTCATTATATTCAGGTAGTCAGCTGACCTCATTATTTCAGCACATACTGTTGCTGAACCTAGACCTGCAGACCAACTGCAGCATCAACCCACATCATTTACTTACTTAAATCCAGGCGTCTTTTTTTTTTGTTGGCCAGGCAGTGTAATTCTGATATTGAAGTTGGATTGGAGGTGACCAGGTGTAAACTAGTTATTATAATATCTCCCAATTAAAACCCACAGTTCTGATTGTGGTTAACTGTGCCAGGGTTTGGTCTGTATCTACAGTGCTTGGCTAGGAGTCAATGGAGTTTTAATCAAACACAATCAAATGAGAGGTATATGGAAGTGGACAGTATGGAAATATCACAATGCGTAGAGAAAAAAAACATAACACCTGCATCTAGATTTGAAAATGTAAAACAAATGCCATGCACCACTAGTGCCGTATTTCAGAAATTCTGTTTAAACTATGGTTACCATAGCTTTACATTCAATTATGCTTGGACTGCCAGCTGGATTTAAACATGCAACAAGAAATATATGGAAAAACACCTTTTTTTTTTTTTTTTTTAATAAAGTACAGCTGTCGGATTTTATGATGATGTATTTCCCAGCTCTACAAAGGTTACACAGTTTACAAACATGGTTAAACTGCTGGTCTAGGGTCAGTTTTTGTCTATAAAGTAGGAAAAAAGGAGTGTTTGTCCCAGACTGGTAATCAACTCCTTTCCTTCCAACATTCCCTTCCAAAAACTCATCCTAGATCAGCAGGTGTGGTCTAATGTTTCCAGAAAGATCCTCAGTGGCACTGTAGCTCCCTGTTGGATTCAGCATCATAAGTATGATCATCACTGAGACGGTAAATCTGGAATCACGGTATAGATTGTGGAGTTGTTGACGCAACCTTGTGTACTGGGCACACAAGCCAAGCATTGCTTATTACTGGACAGCATGGATGGAGTGAAATGAACTGTATAGGCTGGTAATGGAGCTTTCATGTTGTTCAGGGAGAATGGGCTGTAACTCGTGTACCTGTTCAAATCGAGCCCTGGTTAAGTTTCTTCTATTTGTGCTGTTCTTGTAAATGTTAACTAAATTAAAACCCCATTTTGAAAAGAAACATACTTTGTGATGGAATGATTTTGAATTTGTGTCTAGTTTCTACATCAGTTTCTCTGATTTTGCAATTTATAGGTATATGCTTGAGTAAAATGAACATTGTTGTTTTATTCTATAAAATACAGACAACATTTCTCCCAAATTCCAAATAAAAATATTGTCATTTATTTACAGAAAATGTGAAATGTCTGAAATGACAAAAAAGATAATGCAATAATAATGCAAAGAAAACAAGTTCATATTCATAAAGTTTTAAGAGTTCAGAAATCAATATTTGGTGAAATAACCTAGGTTTTTAATCACAGCTTTCATGCATCTTGGCATGTTCTCCTCCACCAGTCTTACACACTGCTTTTGGATAACTTTATGCCACTCCTGGTGCAAAAATTCAAGCTGTGATCATCCATCTTCCTCTTGATTATATTCCAGTGGTTTTTAATTTGGTAAAATCAAAGAAACCCATCATTTTTAAGTGGTTTCTTTCTATTTGGTATTTTCCAGAGCTGTACATATATCAATATATTGAAGTATTGTGATATTTTGTTTTGTAATGCTGTATTGTTTTTCAAAAGCAAAAGAATTGATTTTTAATAAGTGATTTTTTTCTGTTAGATTGTGTTGTAACAGACAATTTACACTTACCAACTGGCACCTCCCACTAACAGCAGTTTCAAAATGTGAAACTCATAGAAGTATTACATTTAGAGTGATCTATTTCAGGTCAATTTTTTTATTTTATTGTTGATTATGGCTTGCAGCCAATGAAAACCCAAAGGTTTCAGAAAATTTGAATATTATATAAGACCAATTGGTACTTTTGGCAGTGTGGGCAGTGTGCCAAGCTGTCCTGCTGGAAAATGAAATCTGCATCTCCATAAAAGTTGTCAGCAGAGGGAGAAGCATGAAGTGCTGTAAGATTTTCTAGGAAAATACTGCACTGAGTTTAGACTTGATATAAAACACAGTGGATCAACACCAGCAGATGACATGTCTCTCCAAACCATCACTGATCATCAGTAAATTTTACATTTCATTTGTAAATCGAGGGAGCAGAGTCTGGAGGAAGAGTGGAGAGACACACAGTCCAAACTGCTTGAGGTCTAGTGTGACGTTTCCACCAATCAGTGATGGTTTGGAGAGACATGTCATCTGCTGGTGTTGATCCACTGTGTTTTACTATCAAGTCTAAAGTCTGCGCAGTGTTTTCCCGGAAAATCTTACAGCACTTAATGCTTCCCTCTGCTGACAACTTTTATGGAGGTGTGGATTTCATTTTCCAGCAGGACTTGGCACACTGCCCACAGTGCCAAAAGTACCAATTGCTCTTATATAATATAAAATTTTCTGAGACACTGATTTTTGGGTTTTCATTGGCTGTAAGCCATAATCATCAACAATAAAAGAAATAAACGCTTAAAATAGATCACTCTGTGTGTGTAGTACATCTATATAATTTTCTGTATGAGTTTCACGTTTTGAACTGAATTACTGAAATAAATGAACTTTTCAATTATATTCAATTTTTTTGACATGCACCTGTATACAGTCGTAACCTCTGTATCATGATCCATATTGTCTCTCCAAGTTCTTGCCAATACGCAACCCTAGCCTGACTCTACGCCGATCAGCACTCACATTAAAACCAACTGTCTAATGTGGAGGAGTTGGTCCTACTTGTGCCACCAGAACAGCTCCATCCGTCCCCTTGAGGTATGAACTTTAAAAGACCTCTGAAGGTGTCCAGCGATGTCTGGCACAAGATGTTAGCAGCACATCCTTCAAGTTCTGGAAGGTGTGAGGTGAGGCCTCCACGCATCGTGCCAGTGAACCTTGCGTGCATCCATCACCCACCCACGTCAGCGGTTCACCATTTGTCCTTCTTGAACACTTTAGGTAGGTTCTGACCACTGCATTTTAGGAACACTCTACAAGACCTGTCCTGATAAAAAAATAATAAATAAATAAGAAAAAAAAAATAGGGAAATAAATAAAAAGGAAATAAGGAACTAAGAGAAGAACTAAAATAAAAAAAATGAAAGTTATGAATAAATAAGATTAAGTAAAAAATTTATGTTCTATATGTTACAGTATGTTACATATCTCTGCACCTTATCCTCACCATGCACATTTTATTTGTATTGTATCGGTACTGCACTGTCATGTCTGTTAAATTGTCTCCTGTCAGCTGTATTTATTGTAGTGTTAAAAGTTCTGTGTTGCACGTTTGTTGCACATTTGCACTTTATGTTGTCTATATTGTATTGTATTGTTCCATGTTGCACCATAATTCTAAAAAAAGGTAATTTTGTTACTCTGTGTACCTGTACTCAGATGTGATGGCAAGGAAAGCCTCTTGACTTGACTTGACTTGAATAAGAAACTGGAACTTTGTAGTAAGTTTGTATCGTGGACAGATGTGGCCCAGTGTGTTAAGCTGTCCTTTTCTTCACCTAACCTCAGAGGTCGGCGTTCCTGTGTGTCCGTTGCTGCCAGGGATGTGTGTGTGTGTGTGTGTGTGAGTGTGTGTGTGTGTGTGTGAAGCTGCTCTCACCTGTCATCGAGGTTCATGTCGCATTAACATGGTGTCACAGCCGGGGCAGGACGACAGTTCAAACTCACAGACCGGACATCTGGGACACATCTGTCCTGGGGACACGGACGCCGTATCTGATCACAGGTATATGTTGTGTTGTTTGTGTGTGTTTTTGTTTGTTGTTTGTTTGTCTGTCTGTCTGTTTGTTTGCTTGGCCCTGCCCCTGAGCCTGAATTCCTCTGACTCTTTAATAGCACAGAGATTGTCACGTTCTGAATATGCTGAGGATACACCTGCCTCTTAGCGAGCCCCCGGCACTCGCTGCTGCTGCTGCTGCTGAGCCGCACCTTACCCTATTAAAAGTTGCTGCCACTCATACGCATCCTGGCTCGCCGGCTGCACAACTGCCACGTGAGTATTTTTTTCAGTGCGGCAGCTGGCGCACAATGCCCTCTTGTAGCTTTATGCCACAGCATATGCCCGCTGTGCGATATGTGCTAATTTAGCCCTGCACTGAAACCTATAGCAACAGATGGAGCGCTGCATTGTCATTCTCACTTCCAAACATGAGGCCTCAGGGGGACAGACATGAAATAAAATCAGGGCATATGGAGGTGCATCCCTCTCTCTCTCTCTGTTTATCTATTATATAAGTATGTATTAATTTACTTAATAATATTAATAATAATAATAATATATATATATTTTGCTAAATACCAAAAAATCTGAGTGGGCGGAGGTTCATGGTTCTATCAACCTTTTTCATTTGCCATAAACCAAGAAATCAAATAACTAAATAAATTTTCTTCTAGCTATCAGGGCATGGGAGTTATGAGGCCTAACGCATTTAGCTTTGCCATAGCGCCCCCATGAGGCCGATCAGGCTCATGTCATGTGCCTGAGTAGCGGTTCAAAGTACTATCATTTGACCATATAAAGTTTCAGCCCTCTAGGCCTTTATTTATTCATTTATACAGCTCTGGAAAAAAAAGAGACAACTTCAGTTTCTGAATCAGTTTCTGTAATTTAGCTGTTTAAAGGTTTATGTTTGAGTAAAATGAACACTGTTGTTTTATTCTATAAACTACAGACAACATTTCTCCCAAATTCCAAATAAAAATATTGTAATTTACAGCATTTATTTGCAGAAAATGAGAAATGGTGTCACGTCTTGGCCTCGTCTCGTGTCTCTGTGTGTCTTCTGACAAATGGCTGAAATAACAAAAAAGATGCAGAGCTTTCAGACCTCAAATAATGCAAAAAAAAAACCCCCAAAACAAATCAAGCTCATATTCATAAAGTTCAGAAATCAATATTTGTGGAATAACCCTGGTTTTTAATCACAGTTTTTATGTATCTTGGCATCATGTTCTCCTCCACCAGTCTTACACACTGCTTTTGGATAACTTTATGCCTTTACTCCTGGTGCACAAATTCAGTAAGCAGTTCGGTTTGGTTTGATGGCTTGTGATCATCCATCTTCCTCTTGATTATATTCCAAAGGGTTTTCAATTTGGTAAAATTAAAGAAACTCATTATGTGTAAGTAGTCTATACTTTTTTTCAAAGCTGTATGAAGAGAGGGGGTACGCTATGCAAACTTTGTTTCCAGCACCACATTTTTTATGCACAAATCATGAAAAAAATATCTTCTCCAAGCCATCTCCAACATGGCAACTTCTAAATTATCCTACAGGAGACATAAAAAATCTCTGTAACGTGTCATGGAACCAGTGTGATTTTTTTTGTTCCAGGCCTCTTTGGGGCATTTCTACTGGTCCAAAAACTAAGAAAATATTTTTTGACATAATAACTAATTATTAACTAATTATAACTAATAACTAAACATCTCAAGACTTGAAAAACAGCAAAAAAATTGGATATAAGTATAGTATATATCGCAGGAATAAATGTTTGAAAAAATAAAATTTAATCAGACAAATTAAATGAGCAGCTAATTCATGTTTTTTCCTAATTGCATATTGGAACATGACTATAAATATTTCAACATGTTGTTCTATAAATCAAACTAAATTAAACAATAAAGTTCAATAGAATGGAAAACATTAAATTAAAGCTTTTGAATTGTTAAAATATTTCTAACAAAATAGAACAGATCTGCAGAAGCAAAATCTACAGCTTTAAAATGAGCTAGTTTTATATTCTGCTCTCCTCTGTAAATAAGGTCACATTCACACACTGTCATGTGATGCTATCAGGATGTTCAGTGTATGTCCCTTAGGTTATTTATAAGTTAAAGTGAAAGACAAAATGCTGTAAGGAACTTTTTCTCAGCCTTTAAAGGCTCTGTGGCACATACGTCACTATTGGTTCTTTTGGGTTAATATCACTCAGAACCATCATTAGCTACATGTCTGTGCTCTGAGCTTCATAACTGAAGACTAAGGTTATGTACAAACATAATACACATATAAACTTGTTGTATGTCACCAGTGCAATGATATGAAGGAATATATACAGGTGCATCATAAAATCTATGAATATCATTGAAAAGTTACTTAATATCAGGAATTCAGTTTAAAATGTGAAACTCATATATTATATAGATATTACACAGAGTGATCTATTTTAAGCATTTATTTATTTTACTGTTGATGATTATGGCTCACAGCCATAGACTGTGTATAGCTGGACAGAGCATCGTCTCTCAAAAGTGAAGCCACCACAGGTCGGGCGCCCCCTGCTGTTGGGTTTCAGAAAGCTGTATAACCCCACCCATTCCCATAGGTTTCAAAGGCAAAACAGACAACTTTCAATCACGTTTTTTTCTAATATACTGTAATTCAACCTCCATTATTTAAATGCAGCAGCTAGCGTAACCTCTGCTTATAATGACAATGTTTTTTAAAACGTTATTCAGCTCTATTCAAAAAAGGTGTGGTTATTGTAAAAGGGCTGGTTATGGGCGGGACCAATAACAGACCGTCAGCTCCGCTCCGCCCCGCTCTGCAGCCTGTGACCACGAGGCAGCCCTCAGGGGCGGGGTTATTCAAATGAGTAGGCTGTCTCTCCACAGCCTTTCTCCCTCCTCTGGACTCCACTGCGCAGAATCGAGTATCAGGATCGCCAACATGGCGGAAGATTTTGGCTTCATTTTCACTGAATGAATGGGAACGGAGACACGCCGTCCATCTTTTTTTACAGTCTCTGCTCACAGCCAATGAAAACCCAAAAAAACAGTGTCTCAAAAAATTTGAATATATATATTATATAAGACCAATTAGATTTCCAAATTAAATGCAAAATTTATTGATGATCAGTGATGGTTTGGAGGGACATGTCATCTGCTGGTGTTGATCCACTGTGTTTTATATCAAGTCCGAAGTCAGTGCAGTGTTTTCCCGGAAAATCATACAGCACTTCATGCTTCCCTCTGCTGACACAATTTTATGGAGATGTGGATTTCATTTTCCAGCAGGACTGCCCACTTAAGTTGCACCTATTGTGTATTGTGATTTGGGTCATACTGTCCAGCCCTGGTTGTAGGTTACGTTTTATGGCAGGTTCATATACAGGGGTTGGATAATGAAACTGAAACACCTGTCATTTTAGTGTGGGAGGTTTCATGGCTAAATTGGAGCAGCCTGGTGGCCAATCTTTATTAATCACACATTGCACCAGTAAGAGCAGAGTGTGAAGGTTCAATCAGCAGGGTAAGAGCACAGTTTTGCTCAAAATATTGCAATGCACACAACATTATGGGTGACATACCAGAGTTCAAAAGAGGACAAATTGTTGGTGCACGTCTTGCTGGTGCATCTGTGACCAAGACAGCAAGTCTTTGTGATGTATCAAGAGCCACGGTATCCAGGGTAATGTCAGCATACCACCAAGAAGGACGAACCACATCCAACAGGATTAACTGTGGATGCAATTAATGTCTGAAAGGGATGTTCGGGTGCTAACACTGATGGATCCAAAAAACATAAAACCACGGCTGCCAAAATCACTGCGGAATTTCCACCAGAACTGTCCGTGGGGACAATGAATTATTGTGGTCCAAAACCAGGTGTTTCATGTTCATTGTCCAACTCCTGTAGGTGTAGTAGGTTAATTAATGTAGGTTTATTCTGTAAATTCTATTTTATGTATTATGTGACTGCACAAAAGCATTTTTAGCATTATTGAAAACAATATTTTGAATAATAGAGCACATTTATAGGTGTGTAATACAGCATCAGATTGTGCTGGCTGTGTCTACAAAACTTGTGCAGCTTTGACACATTAAGTGAAGCACTTTTTACCGCAGAGTGCATTGCAAAGCTTGCAAATCTGTTAACCCCTCTTGACAATGAACGGCACTTTCCGCACAGATGTCCATTATGAAAACCGACTGATAATACAGGCTTCCAGTGCGCGGTGTGATAATACGATTTTGCCTGTAGCAAATGAACGCCTCATGATTGAAACTCCATCTCTCCATGTTTAACACCCTCTCCCGTTCCCAAGGGTGGGGGAAGAAGCAGCACACAATGACCCTCCTTCATCTTAAACGAAGGAAATCACTGTTTTCCTGTTGGCTGAGGGAAACTCTATTGCTTGCTAGGGCGAGCTGAGACAGAACAATTTCAAGCCAATCAGCCCTAACGCAATGTACCACTTATGATCTGCTCGAACTCCGTCCAGATAGCAGCTTTTATACTCAGCCTTCAAAGCTGGCATGATTATCTGGATTATGCTGGGATGATCAAGGCTGATAGCATTAACCTGGCTGATATTTACTTAGCAGGCTCTTCTAAGGTTACTCTGCTTTGTCGTCGGGAATCACCACCGAACGCCAAAGCCGTACACACCGGTATGTCTTGATGTCTGTGATCAGACTTAACTCAATTTACTTGATCTGTTTGGAATTTAAATATAGCACTCCTCGCTTCAAGGCTTCTCAAAGTGAAGATGCGCTGGGGTGTCGTAAGGCTACTGACAAAAGGGGTGTGATTACATTGTTACATTGGGTTCTTCATGAGAACAGAACAAAATAGACCAGGTAAACAACAAGAACAACAGCAGAAAAAAGACAAATACACACCAGTACCACCAGTATATTTATCCCTTAAGTGATGTTCTAAAGCAGGGATTCCTAGTTTTGGGCCTGAGGACTCCAGACTATCAATATTGTTCTGTTTTCTCCTTATTGAGCTAAGCTGATCTGAGTGAAGAACCTAAAAGTATTTTTTTTACTTATTGATTTATGTTTCATAATGCACCATTTGAGAGCTCCATATAGTTTTTACTTTTAAGTCTCAGAGCTCAATAAGCATGTTATTAATATGTTTTGATCAACAACAATCTAAAGCTGTGTAATGTCATTAGTATGAACAGAAATAAAGGCGGTCGAGTTGAGGTCTGGAAGAGTGTGGAAAGATAGATATATTTCGTTTTATAACAATCCAAATGTGTTTATCTAGCCTCTGTCATATTAAAATCAATGTTGGTTGTATTTATCTAAATACCACACAAGAAGACATAATCCTGGTTTGACTCTTTAAGTTTTTCTTTTATCACCCACACTTTAGAAATGATACACCTTGCAAGTACTAGCTTCCACACTCAACTGCACTATAGAGCTCAGTGTTGTTAGTGGTATTGGCTAGCTGTGAGAAACTCTCAAGAGGGTGATCTGGTTAGTGTTGCTAAAAGTCCCTAGTCAGTTTCCTGTTTCAGTTTTACACATTCTACAAATATGCAAATTTATATTATATGGTGACATTCAGCAGATTTCAACACTGCCATGAATGCTTCTCTGCCGCTGTGAATGAGCGGTGTCTGAATTATTATCTAGAGTTTAGAGAATATTGATTGTATGATTCAACCACCTCTGAGCTGAACAAATGTTTGGGCTGGACCTCCGCCAATACTGATACAAAGACAATTGTTTGATTCTTCCATGTCTAACCTAAAATAATGGAAGTTCAGGAGTAATGAAAAGGTACAGTTTTTGCTTTCCCATAAAAGGTAACTGCTGAACCAAGACATTTTTATTACTATAGTTATGTTTTATTATACATAGAGAACATCATACAATGGACTGTTATCTATAAATGCTAAATACTACAAAGTTCATAATATTTCAGTGTTGTTTATATAGATATTGAAGATGTATTAGTCAAATCAAAACACTATTACAACAACTCAAATTCACTAAAGAAATCTTTTAAATTATTACAACACCATTCTTGTGTGGTGGCACTGTAATAGGAGTTGAAGGGGTTGGAGGGTGTTAATGTGGAGGGTGAATAAGGGTCTCTCCCAGTGGGCCGCCACTTTAGGAGAGAACCATTGCTTTTTATATATGGTTATTTCTGAGTCTTCTTGTTTTATATAAAATTGCAGAATAGTACCATGGCTTTGCCTTTCTACTCTACCCTTGTTGATCCTGCACTTGGGACCATAACACTACTTACACCATGTTTAACAGATGCTAATATAGTTAAACATTTGTTTAATATAGTTAAACATTTGTGACGGTTGTTATTTATCATCCTATCTTTTAACATTTAACTTTTATTCTTCAACTACAGCCTACAGTCACAGCTTAAAGCTACCCAAAGCCAAGAACTACACTTACAAAAAAGCATAAAA
This sequence comes from Astyanax mexicanus, assembly GCF_023375975.1. Lineage (NCBI taxonomy): Eukaryota > Metazoa > Chordata > Actinopteri > Characiformes > Acestrorhamphidae > Astyanax > Astyanax mexicanus. The sequence continues at coordinate 11,789,604 of NC_064430.1, read as the reverse complement.
GCATGAAAGCATAAAACGAAATCAAACTCTGATCTCAGTACAGTTCAGCACAAAAGGCCAACGTGTATGGTCCCGATGCTTCTGCTTCTGCTGCTGTGAGTGAGGAGTCGTTAATGAGCTTCGGGAGCAGATGCCACAGATGGCTGTTGCCTCCTGAGGAGCAGGTGTAGCCAAACTACATATGCAGCGAACACACGTAAAATATTTAACGTCATATCTGTCACCCCCGCCAAGTGTTTTTACTACACATCACCTGGAAAAGCGAACAGGAAAGGGTGGGCCCGGGGGGGGGCGAGACAGCCGTAAACACACACACACACACAGAACCCACCTTCACGCACCTTAATACACACCAGCCTGCCCTTAACCTCCAAGAAAAAAAAAATGATACCAGTTCTGCTTAAGCCAGAACGCACGTTATTTGGCATGTGTGTGGTGTTAAAAGCAGAGAGAGACAGGGGTGTGACTCGCGGTGGGACTGGAGTGTAAGCCGCCACACCTGCGCATCCCTCCGTTCTCCTGTACCCCTCCCTCGTTCCTCTCTCTCTCTCTCTCTCTCTCTCTCTCTCTTTATGTATGTGTCTATCTCTCTCTGTCTCTTTGGGCCTCTCTCCTTCGCTTCCTCTCTCCCTCCTTTACTGCATCCAGCCACCTCTCGTCTGTCTCCTTTAACGCTGCATTATTTACAGGTGTTTACTGCAACACAGCGCAATCTGCTCTCCACTCCAGATAAACTAAATGTGTGTGTGTGTGTGTGTGTGTGTGTGTGTGTGTGTGTGTATGTAACAGATGCATGTTAAATCCACCGGATGTTGCGAGGTAATCTTGAACTCCTGTATTCTTGCCGCTGCTTCATTAAGCTAATGCTACACAGTCAAAGGCCCAATCCCATTTCACCCCTTGGCCATACCCCTTACTCCTTCCCTTCTTGTCCCAGCATTTAAGGCGCAACAGAAAAATAAAATAAAATAAAAGCTAATCAAAGCTAATTTCAGCTCCCCATCACAGAGAAATTAAAGAAGTGGACAACAATAATTCATTGCTGCACCACCTGCCCCATTTCTGAAGACATAAGATGCCACCAAAGTTAACTAAGTAACCAACAGCTAAGGTACTGAACATTAGTGCTCCTGATGATGTATCAGGTGCTTGAAGGGTTGTCCCAATTCTTTGGGTGGCGGATTTCACCCCTTCCCCTTACACTGGAGAACAAGGGGTAGGGGTAAGTGGTAGGGCCAAGGGGTGAAATGGGATTGAGCCAAGGGGTAGAGATACAAAAGAGAATTGGTACTGAGCCTTAATCGGCTTGAGAAAACCCAAACTTGTATTACCTGTGAGGTAATATCTTGTGAGTGAGGTTGCACACTGGTTCTACCATTGTGTTCATAGCAAGGCAACAACATTAATTATTGTTTTGAGTTTGAGTGAGGCCAGATAGTGAGTGGGAACCAGATGGATAAGATATTGGTATTGGTAACAAACGTGTCTTCATGGGTTGATGTGGTGATTCGGTTGAAATCAGTAACTAAACTTTGCCGCTAGGGTTGCCAACATTGTAGTGTTGTAGTGTTGTATGGAGTTGGGGTCGTATTTCCTCATGCCCTTTCTGTATTTGTGTAATGTTCTTTTTTTTTTTTAGAAACCTTTTTTTTTATCGTGTCTCCGCCCCCTTCTCCATGCCTCAGTCACACATATTCTTGCAACACTTACAGCAGGTGTTAACTGGTCGAGAGGAGAATTGTTTCACAAGAAATCAAAAGCACGAATTTAATTTTCATTGTTTGAGTGGGTAAAGCATCCAGACTGAGACATCTGTAGAAATTTGATTGTGGTTTGGATCTGATTGGCAAAACATCCAGGCAATCAAAAATCTGTGTACGATCTATGACCCAAATTTGGTTTGTGCTGACAGTCGGCATAACCTAACATGCCTTGATGCCCAGTTTCACATCTGTGTACCAGGAACACATTATAGAAGGCATTACCACCCACAGTGGATAGCACAGTAGGTGGAAATGATTGTGACCAGCGGTATCTGGCTAGAACTGTCCATGCAAAGAGACAATCGAAAGTATCTCTGGCAGAAATGACAGCCACATTCAATAGAGGAGCCACATTGACATATCCTGCAGATCATTGAATGCAGCGTTATTTGGCTTCCATAAGATATGCCAAAATTTATGGGTCTCAATAATGACTTAACATATTGAAAGGGAAGCTAAAAATTTTGTTCCTTGTCTGTTCACATGGACTATTCTAAACAGATGCTTCTTGTTTTAATCATTATCACTAACCTTGCTGTCCACTGTGACATAGGTTCTAATGTCTTCTATTTTTAATTCTTAGTGCACACATGCTGCTGTGGTTCAAGGAATCAAAAATGGAATGTCGCATCCATCTCACACTCACTGTCAAGCTTAGCTCAATACTGAACTCTGATCTTTTACGTCACCTTGCTATGAGCATGCTGGCTATTGTTTAGCCTCATTCACAAGATAACACCTCACAACTTACAGTGTATCACAAAAATGAGGACATCCCTCACATTTCTGCAGATATTTGAGTACATCTTTTCATGGGACAACACGGACAAAATGACACTTTGACACAATGAAAAGTAGTCTGTGTGCAGCTTATAAAACAGTGTACATTTATTCTTCCCTCAAAATAACTTAATTTACAGCCATTAATGTCTAAACCACCGGAAAAAAGTGAGTTCACCCCTTAGTGTCAGTATTTCATGTGGCCACCATTATTTTCCAGAGCTGCCTTAAGTCTCCTGGGCATAGAGTTTACCAGAGCTTCACAGGTGAGGGGTGTACTCACTTTTGTGAAACATTGTGTACAGGTGTAGGCATTCCAGTACTAGTTATCCACTAAGGTAATGTTTTAGGCATGTCTGTGTACTATTACACAAATGGAACAACACATAATAATGAGTTAATCTTGAATGTGGATGCAAACTTTGTCCACGTTTCATAAAAAGGTCCTTTTCACCTCATTATCTTAGCAGACATTACAATCTATACTACACTTTTTTGAAATGAAAGAGCGAAAGAGAGAGAAATAAAGAGAGAGGGAAAAGGGGAAAGAGAAATGGAGAGAGAAAGAGAAAGAGAGCCCCAGTGGTCTCCTCTTTTCCTATGACGAGTGGCCCACCCCTTCATAGTGAGATAAATCTCATAAACAGCACTTGTACACACACAATAGCATCATTTCACGCTGCTGGCAGCTTCTATTGTGCTCTGTGGCAGGAGTGTCGGCAGCTTTCATGCACGTGTCTGTCCTCCGATTGCGCTGTCTTCTCCCGTGGCTCTCCTGTCATCTCCACACGAGGTGTCGCCGCTTCCCGTCCCGATTAGATTTGCCATTTCCGTGCGCGACTTCGACTGTAGCAGTTAATAACGGTCGCCTCATTAACATGAGCGTCGGCACGCGCGCTATCGATTATGACGTTCCGGACTTACTTTGCATGGGCACGGTTTCATTAGCGGCTCGCCGGTATGGATTCTTATTAATGGATTGTTATTAATAAAGCTCTGCCTCGCGGTTCGGCGGGAGTGTTATTAATGGAGCGAATTAGCGAGGGCGGCATAATCAAGTTAGAGCCCCGCGCGGGCCGTGATCATCGACATGGGGTTCGGTGGGGCGGACTGAGAGATCACCTCGTTAGCGAAAGTTTAACAGTCATCATAGCACGAGTCGCCTGGCGGGAAGGTCGCCTCTGAATGTCACCAGCGCTCGCGATTGATTCACGTTAAACGGAATCAATGTCATGTTTGGTGGAGAACAATAAGTGCTAATGGATGAGCCTTAAGCTGAGGCCAAACAAACATGTTTATTTTCAACAAGGGAGAGAGAGAGAGAGAGAGAGAGAGAGAGGGAAAGAGAGAGAGGGGAAGAGATTGGGATGCGTCTTGTTCAGCTGCTCTCATAATTCATCATCGGTAAATAAGGTGGATGTCAGAGGTTTGGTAATTAACACACGCTTGGTCCTGCTGGGCCTTTGAGGTGGAAGAAGAGAGAGACAGAAGAGAGAGAGAGAGAGAGAGAGAGAGAGAGAGAGAGAGAGAGAGACCACTGGAGACCAGCCAAAAAGAACTGGTCCAGAAAAAAAAGGAGGAGACTGTTCTAAATATAAAGATATAAAAATAATATGAAGACAGGTACTTCATTAGAATGAAAAGTTTTGATGCAAACCTTTAAATTTGTCTATGACAGAACTCAGCAACTAGTGAAGCACTGTCTGACAAAGAAAGATAAAACAGAGATGAGCATTCTAGTCAAGAGGAAGATGGATGATCACAAGCCATCAAACCAAACAGAATTGCTTGAATTCTTGCACCAGAAGTGGCACAAAGTTATCCAAAAGCAGTGTGTAAGACTGGTGGAGGAGAACATGCCAAGATGCATGAAAACTGTGATTAAAAACCAGGGTTATTCCACCAAGTATTGATTTCTGAACTCTCAAAACTTTATGAAAATGAACTTGTTTTCTTTGCATTATTTGAGGTATTTTTTGTTATATTATGTTATTTTGACCAAAACTAGAGATTGACCAAGGAGATTGGACTCAAGACATGGAAGAGAAATTGGCCCAAAAACAAAGGGACAAAGATATTGTGATTGATTGGTAAGTGGCTGGTAAATGGAACCAGGGGTAAGATAAAAATTCTAGTACAAACCTTTAATTTGTATAGAGCAGGTAATCAACATCGACAGCTGGTGAAACAATGGCTTCAGACCTCCAAAATCTGGGCCTTTGGGATGTTTAGAGAAAGAGAACACTAAACAGTGACTGAGCAGACCAGGCCTGAGAAGATTATAAAAACAACTGGTAGACTGACTGGTAGACTGTCTAAAAAAATAAAGGTACCTAAATGGCACCTGAAAGGACCTTAAAGATGATGTCTGTAAGTTTTGGGATTCATGGCCCTCTCTGGTGAGAATGAGTAATTGCACCGTGCATGCAGAAGAATCATTTTAAACTGGGTGGGTGTGATGCGGTCTCCTTTAGAGCGGATGAATCCGATTCTGAGTTATGTTCAGTCAGAGAAAGAGAGAGAGAGAGAGAGAGCGTGCTCAGTCAGAAACTTCACTTCTTCGTTTCTTTGTTTTTACTATGAGTGAATGAGCTTCTGAGCTTCTGAAGTCTCCATTGCTCCACCAGCTGCTCACATTCAGTAAGACTGAGCCAGATCCTCTTTTAGAGGCTGTACGTGTTACGTAAGTAAGTAAAGACGCGTGACGTGGCCAGAAGAACTCCCACGGAAAGAAACCCGACACCCCAGTTTTTAGAATTAATATATAAGGCTTAGCAGGGATGGTCGTCCCAGCACACTGGTACCATTAAACACAATATTTAGTCCGTTCTCCACTCAGAAATGATTCTGCTTTCAGTTTAGGAACAAAATAATACAAACTGGCACTGTAACTGGTGGACCAATGTCTGGATGCGCACCACTTCTTCTTGGGATGAGCTGAAAGAGACAATGCTAGAAAATGGCTAAGGGGATGGGTCTGGAGAACCGGATGAGAAATATCACAACAAGAGGAGAAAAATAGATAACCGGTAGAATATATATAAATATAGACATTAAATATAAAAGGTTCCTAAATGAAACCTGGCTAAAATGAATAGCTCTAGTACAAACTTCATCATTGGGGTAAAGCAGAACTAAAACTAATATTTTAATACTTTCCTTAGATTTTTATGTCCTCTATTGCTTGTGGATCTCTTCATTTGTAAGTTTTTTTTGGAAAAAAGCATCTAATAAATGCAATGCAATGTAATGTAAACTAATGATTGATACAGTGTTCTTGACAATGTGTGCAAAACAAAATATTGTGATGCTTCAATATATCGATATTTTCTTACACCCCTAGTTTCTGAAGCCATAGGTGACCCAAGTTCTATATTTTTCTATGCAATAAAACACTCTATGCTTTTAATACTAACTTGAAATACATTTATTATAGAAGTGTGCCAGTGTCCAGGTGCTTCAGCCAATTACACGGACACATTCCAGAGTAGCTGTGTGTGGTAATCCGCTGTATGGGACAGATATTGTAGAGATTACATTAAAACACACTGGAGAGTTCCTTTAATCAGTGCAGCTTCAGAGGATCATGTTTATAAGAAAGCTGTACACCCTCACAGGTAAACAGCTATAAAGAAGTTGTTTTTGTTGATCAACACAATGAACGCTGGTATCTCCCCCTCCGCCGCTCCGCTCATTGTGTTGGAACAGAAGCCAGCTTGTTCTCGGCGGACCTCTTTCTTTAGCTCCCTCTCTCCTCATTTCTTCCTCTCCTCCGTCTTTGTTCCAGGAGCCTGGACGCTTGCCAGCAGCGACAAATCCTCTTGATCCATTACAAAGCTGAGGAACTCTCTCTCAGCGAGCGAGAGATCGAGAGGAAGAGAGGGAGGGAAAGAGAGAGGGAGAGAAAAAAAAGGAAAGAGGAGAAAAGAAAGAAGGGGGACATTTTTGAGCACTGATGCCTTCGCATCAAACACCTTGCTCAGAGAGTGAAAGAACTTGAGAAAGAGAGAGGAAGGGAATGACGAGACAAAATAGAGTAGAAATGAGATTCAGAGGGAAAGAAAAAGGGAGGAGAGAAAAAGACAAACAGAATGATAGAGACATTGTGACCCACTGGGGCCTTTAAAGAGATTGAGATTGATATGAGGGGGAGGAAGAGAATGAAACCAAACAAAAAGACAGAAAAAAAAATAGAATAAAATAGGAGGGAGAAAGGAAAGCAAGCATGTTGAAGTGAAAGAGCAGTGGAAAGAAAGAATAAGAGAAATAGGGGATGCACAACATTTAAATTTGACATACTTATGGATTGTATTGTTTCTCTATGTGGATAAGAAAAGAAAGAGAGAGAGAGAAAAAAAGACATACACATAAAGAGATAGGAAACAGCTCGGAAAAGAAGTGGGTAGAAAGAATGGTGTGTCAAGAGAGACAGAAAGAAAGAAAGAAAGAAAGAGAGTGGAAGGAGTGAAATGAAAAAGAGAAAAGGAGGAAAGAACAGACTTAGAGCTTTAGGGAGCGTCCACAAATAACTACTTAGATAAGATAGCCAAATTAAATGTATATAAATAAAGTATCTATCTGTCTGTCTGTCTGTCTGTCATTTTTAAAATACAGCTCTGGAAAAAAATAAGATACCACTTAATGATGATGTTTCTCCTTGATTTGAAAAAAATTGAAAACCTCTGGAATATAATCAAGAGCCATCAAAACAAGCTGAACTGCTTGAATTTGTGCACCAGGAGTGGCATAAAGATGTACAAAAGCAGTGTGTAAGACTGGTGGAGGAGAACATGCCAAGATGCATGAAAACTGTGATTAAAAAAACAAACTTCACCAAATATTCATTTCTGAACTCTTAAAACTTTACAAATATGAACTTGTTTTCTTTGCATTATTTGAGATATGAAAGTTCTGCATCTTTTTTGTTATTTCAGCAATTTCTCATTTTCTGCAAATAAATGCGCTAAATGATAATATTTTTAATATTTTCGGAATTTGGGAGAAATGTTGTCTGTAGTTTATAGAATAAAACAACAATGTTCATTTTACTCAAACATATACCTATAAATAGCAAAATCTGAGAAATTGTTTTTTCTATTTTTTTACTGCCTCAGTAAGAAAGAGAGGTAGACTAAACACAGTAAGACAAACAGATAAGAGAGGTAGAAAGAGAAAGATATAAAACTACTGCCATAGATATAGAAAGAGAGGAGGACTATACATTTAGAAGGAAAATTTTATTTTGACAATTTTAGAAATAAAAGAAAATCTGAAAGAAATGTAAATAAGAAAGATAAAGAAAGAAAAAAAATAAGCTAAAGAGAGGCCCACTAAGGCCTCCATTGCCAAGAACACCTGGTTGCTGTTTTCCTCTCTCTCTCTCTTTCTCTCTCTCTATCTCTCCCCACCTGGAGGAACAGCAGACGTTTCCATCCAGAGGAGTGTGAAATTTCACACTCGTTTTTCGCGACACATCTTTTAATATGCACTGTGCTTTTTTCCCCTCCCTTCCTCCCTCTTCCTCTCTCTCTCTCTCTCTCTCCCTCCATCTCTTCTCCTCCTCCTGCTCCTCCATCATTCTCTCTCTCTCTTTACCCCTCCTCACGTATGAATTCTTTTCGATCTCCTTGGCCCGCAGCCGTCCTGCCAATCACGCGTGTGAGTGACAGCACGTACAATTTTCCGCCGCCGTTCGCTTTCCTTTAAGAGGAAAATTACTTGGGCTATAACCTCTAGCTGGCGAGACAACAACAACAATAAAAAAGAGAGAGAGAGAAAAGCTACAACTGTAATCTGTCCAGCCGCTGTCAGGCATGCGGTCAGGACAGGCTGAGAGAAAAGAGAGAGAGAGAGAGAGAGAGACATAGAGAGAGAGATAGAAAGGACGAGAGACACTTTAACCAACTCTGCTCTGTAATATGCGCACCTGGGCCTGAACGAATCTCGCCTTAAACATAACTGACTGCCATTGTCCTGAGATGACTGCTATGAGAGGTAGTTGTCAGATATGGTGGCGGGCCCGGCGCCGGCAGCGCGTGTGGCGGATGGTCGTTTATTATATGTTGTGGGGTCTCCTGTCAGCGCGCGTGTATTGATTTGCCGGGGTCACTTTGATCGGCGCGCCTGACATTCCATTACCCGAGAAAAAAGGGGCCTCAAAATAAAGGGGAATATGTTAAGGGACAAGCGGGCGGCGGGGGGCGATATGACTGTAATTAAGCGGCGGGGTGGCGGCCGCCTGCCGACAGAGCGAGAGAAAGGGGCAGGCCGTGGGAAGCTATTGTCTGCAGGAGACGAGTCATGTTGCTCTGATATTATGCTTGACCTTTCCTCCGCTACTCCTCTATTCTCCAATCTCTTCATCACATCCCTCTCTTTCCTGCACTGCTCCCGCCTCTTCGTCTAGCCTTATTCTACCCCTCTACACTTTTTAAACAAGCAAATCATACAAATCGCAGGTCAATCTAAAGGGTAACAGCCATTCGAGTGCATTTCATTGGATGGTTTGTATGATTCGACACAGTCCAGTAATGAAACCAAACTAAATGCAAATTAAAGCTGCACTGAAAAATTTGGAAACTTTTATTTTTTTTACCATTGATTAAATTTAAGTGCCTAAATGTATTTTTGTCTTGCTTTAAAAAAAATCCACGTTTTCTTGTTCTTTATGAAATACTATAGTCTACTATAGTCTCTCTCAGTTGTATATACATGCTGCATATGAAACTCTTCCTCAGACTCCCTTGTCTGCAGTAGTGAGTAAAAGAAAAGTCTCAGAAAAATGACTTGATCATGAAAGGCTCAGAAGTCTATGTCAAGGTGGAAAAAGTACTGAAAAATTGTAATTAAGTAAAAGTACCTTTACTTTGCTAAATTTCTACTCAAGTAAAAGTACCCATCTAAAAATCTACTCGAGTAATAGTAAAAAAGTACTCAATTTAAAATGTACTTTAAGAAAAAGTTACATAGTTTTAATTTAATACTTTTAATTATTTGATGTAAAAAGTAAAACAAATTATTAATTAAATCGTTTTTAATTAACTATTATTCCACATTATAATTTGGATTTTTCAGGCAGTGTTTGTTCAGACCACCCCATGAAACATTTTCAAGAACAAGTGGCATAGGTTTCTATCATCCATTTTGCATCTCTGCCAATTGTTTTTTTCCCCAGAATTTTATTTTTAACTCAGTAACGAGGAGTTTTCCAATGTAGCGAAGTAAATTACTTGTAATTTTTTAAAGTAAAATTACTCATAAAATCTACTCAAATACAGTAACTTGCGTAAATGTAATTCATTACTTTCCACCTCTGTTAGTCCCACATTAGGTGACTGATGTTTTTATTCTGTCATAACTTTGAATCATACTAACAGACTTTTACAGTTTAAACCTTTTTTTTTAAAACCTGTACAGCTTTAAACTATTGCTGATAAACTCAACGTTTTTACCATTTACTGTGGATCCATACTGGCAGCTGCCATGACCTCTTGTTTCTGACACGCCCTGATTGGGAAACTCTGGGCTTATCTAAAAATCTGAATTTCCCACTTATAAATACGAGTTTTCGGTTGTCTCAAACAACAGACAAATTCAGACACAGCAGGTAATAATACCGCCATCCTCTTTCTACAGCTTGTGTGAACAGGGGCTTGATAACAGAAAACAAAAGCAGTAACACCAGAGAAAAAAAAGCAGAGATTCTCCTAAAAAACACTCTCAGACCTCTGCTGTGTTTTCTACGTTTTTATGTGGTTTGTTGGGAACTGTTTACAACACCTAGCCGAAAGCCCCACTAGGTAGGATTTCCTTTTAAAGAAGTAAAATTACAGCTTGAAACTCACTGCAGCGCTGCATTGAGGTGTAATAGGAGGAATAGCGGTGCTCTCGTGTCTGTGCCGGGGCTCCTCTGAGCTCAAACCAGACCAACGCTCATGAGAACTGCAACCTGCTTTCCGACCTTTAGTTCTAACAGTTCTACAAGGACTACTGGTTCATTCTTTACAAACTAACATACAGACACTCTGGCAGAAGCTGGAAAGAGACCGAATATGTCTGTGAAAGCCAGAAAACGAGAAAGAGAAACTAATCCACCTGAAACATTTATTAGATTTATTACAACTGTAGGGGGAGCACACGAGCACAAAATCTCAATCCTACCTAGTGGAGCTTTAAATTCAGTAGATAGAGGGGGAATCTGTAGTGAAGAGATCCTCAGCTTGGTATTTTTGTCATTCACAATATCCACAGGACCAAAAGTCCTTCAGCAGCTTCTGTATTTTCTCTGAAAAGGTAAAAAAAAACATGTTGAAGCTGCTTGAGGAAATAAAGTGAGTGAAAGCAGCTGTGATGTTATATTTGATATTTTTGTCAGTGAAGGCTGGTCTGCTGTTTGGGAATAATCTTCTTGTGAGGGACTCATATCTGTTTGTGTGAGAGAGAGAGAAAGAGAGAAAGAGAGAAAGAGGGAGAGAGAGAGAGAGAGGGAGGGAGAGAGAGAGAGAGAGAGAGAGAGATAGGCAGAAGGGGGTTTATTAGTGAGGCATTTTGAAGCATACATCTCTTCAGTCTGTCAGGCGCATAAGAGCATCACTTTATCATCGTTTGTCTGACTGGTGTCCCAGTGGAGTCTGTGTGTGTGTGTGTGTGTGTGTGTGTGTGTGTGTGTGTGTGTGTGTGTGTGTTTGTTTGTTTGTGTGTGTGTCTGTAAGGGACATGGACAGAGTGAGAAGTAAACACAGGCATTACTTCTCAAAACCTTGCATCTCTATTTTTATATTTATTTATTCCTTTTACGTGCACTTTTCTTTTGATGCTTATCCACCTATTTATGACGCTTTAGGTCAATTGAGGTAGCCTATTATGAATTTTGAGGTGTGTTTAGAATCATTATTTTCCTGCTGTAGAAGACATGCTCATTCCAGCTTAAGTGTAATTTTTTGCGCTCAGAATTTCACATTTTAGTCAGCGTTTTTCAGCTAAAATGTTAGATTTATATTACATATAAACTTGAATCAAATAGTACCGTCTATATTTGACTGCTTTAAGAGCTATAACAAAATAAATGTCTTAATAAACATATATGTGGATATGTTTTTAATGTTTCTGTTTCAGTATGTAATTTATTTGTCATTTTTTTAGAATTTACAATGTATTCTAATTGTGCTAGATAACATTTCTGGTGTTAGATTGGATTTTCCAGTGTGTTAATGAAACTCACACCTCACTACCTAGTAGTGTTACTAGGTCACTAGAGAGTGAAGTGTACACAGAGAAAGGCTGCTAAGCTTTTAGTAAGCAAACACACCCTATAGCTAATTTAGCAAGCTAGCTATCTATGGTACTAACCTAGCTCTGAAATTACAGCTTGTATCTTTCAATCTTTTGATTTTCCCAAACATCAACAGTGTGGCTTATAATTCAGTGTGCCTTATGTATGAATTTTATCAGTCAGGTTGTAAGCAGCAGTAAAGCCACTCCACTGAAGTACAGCATTATAAAGTGTTTCAGTGAAGTTTCTCCAGCACTGAGGCTGTATTAGCTAGCTAGCGCTAGCTCTTATGCTATTCAGAGGTGACAATTTCGGAGTGTAGCCTGAGTTAACTGAATTAAAACTCCTCTTTTTTTTAGCCTGCAGAATTTACAATGTATTCTAATTGTGCTAGATAACATTTCTGGTATTAGATTGGATCTTCCAGTGTGTTAATGGTAAAAAAAACAAAAAAAAAAACATTTTTCGCACTATAAGGCACACACAAAATCCTTTAATTTTCCCACAAATCGACAGTGTGTCTTATAATCTGGTGCGTCTTATTAATGAATTTTACCAGTCAGGTATTAAGGAGAAGTAAAGCCACTCCACTGAAATGCAGCGTTATACAGGAGTTTCAGTTTAGTTCTCCGGCATTATTAGCATTAGCTGCTAACCGTGCTAAGCGCTAGCTCTTTGGCCGTCTAGAGGTGAGTATTATCGGCCAGTATTATCGGCCAGTATCGGCCATAGTGCGCCTTATAATCCGGTGCGCCTTATAGTCCAGACAGCGTAAAATGTGTAAAATATCTGTGCATTAATATTAGTCTATGATTTGACTTCGACTTTCTCCCAGTTTGTGCACCAAAATTAGCTAGGGGACTGTCTAAAAATTACAGAGCTTGATTATGTAAAGGGGCCGTCTACAAATTACATCTTGATTTCATAAATGGCTCTTCTTGAAATTACAGTTCATGCTATTGAACATGGAACATCTGCAAACTACAGCACTTGATTTCATAAAAGAAGGGACCATCTGGAAATTTCAACACATTTTGATTTTGTAAAGGGACTGTCTACAAATGACAGAGAAGTAGCGGTCGAACAGGTAAAACTGAAACTGATCCGTTTAGTCCAGTGAAACTGAAAACGTTTTACATGTTTTTTTTTACACAATAGCATTTTGTGAAATGGAGGAAAAATTCTGGGATCGCCACAGAGTAAAGTGTGGAACAGTTTTACTGCTTCACAACACAATAATGGGGACTTTATACTTCTCTAGCCAAGCCCACACTTGGCATCCAGCATGGTTCTAATATGTATATGTTTATTCTTGTTCTTTGTGTGCATTTGCACAACTATGTCAGCAATGGTTGCAACTTAAAGTAGCTGAATGCATTTATTAGAGTGTCCACATATATTTGGACATGCTAAACATACTGTATAGCACGTATGCACATAACTATAGAAGACTAGAGAAGTCAGGTCATACATAAAGCACAGCAATTTAAATCTTAATTCAGCTGAGCATTAAAGAAGGACACACTCAAACAAAAGAACCACGGAGCTCGAAACGAAGACGTACACGCCACAAAAAGAAAAAAAAAAAACTGATGAATATTTGCTTTGGAGATGACACGCCATGATGCATTTGCTATGTAAATGAAGTTCGACGAGAAACGAATCACCGCAGCTTGTAAACTTGAGACGGCGATTTGCATATTCATAACGCACGTGACTGATAATAAGTGCGTCACCTGAAAACAAGCGGTGCTTTGTCAAAGCGAGGCTCCAACATGGCTGATCGCAGTGCTTATTAACTTGCGTGAACTGATATCTTCAATTATTCACACAATACGCACTCCCCCAGATGTATTATGCCGCGTTTTGACAGTAAGGAGCCGCAGAAGAAAGGACATAATGGAACAAATGGAGCCTGTACCTACTATAAAAGTGGTGTTATGGTGTGAAATGATGCCAGAGAGGAAGAGAACGATGCTATTACTTTAGCATTGTGTTGTTGTAATAAACCAGCCGTGGCAGTGAGTTACACCTTCTCAGCAAAGTCACTAAAACTTTATTATTCTTGCTACGAAAACCTCAGACGTGACGATATGCAGTACATTACAAGTGGTGGTGCGGGGTAAAAGGGAACCCTAGGCATTGAAGCATTTCCACACAAAGAAGTGAACAGTTATTAAAGGGGTAATGCCACCTAAATAAAAAACAGATCTATCACTACATCTCTTTAAACATACGTAGCCTAGTTACCTCCTGCAGTGGCGACACAGTTGTCTCTATAGTGGAAGTCTATGATGCAGATAATACACTTTGGGTTTGCTGGTATTCATAATATCACAGCTCTTTCGATGGTTCCGTTGTAAAAACGTGTATTGTGATAATAAAAATATGACGGATCGTACAGCCTTATTTTAGATTTTTTTTTTGTTTTAGAGATCAGGAATTTTTTTATCGAATTTTAAGTAACTCAGTTTAAACTCTTGGTTTTTACCATTCTAGAAGCGTCCATTCAGAGCGTCCTCTGGTGTTATATGTGGCTTTGAAGCAGTGCTATTCTAATCATGTATTTATTTCAGCAGTGCTGTTCTAGGCACACATTTAAATAACTAGCTAGCTAGCTAGCTACCACAGCAATGCAATCTTAGTCATTTTTTTAGTCAAGTTTACCTCACTACCCATTAGTGTTACAAGTGACTAGAGTATGAAGTGTCCACAGAGAAAGACTGCTAAGCTTTTAGTAAGCAAACACACCCTATAGCTAAGTTAGCTAGCTAGCTACGTTACTAGCCTAGCTTGTATCTTTTATCTATGAATATTAAGAAACTAAAACCTTGTTTGATATGTCATGCTGAAGACATTATTACATTTACTGTATTTTTCGCACTATAAGGCACACGTAAAATCCTTTAACTTTTCCCCAACATTTTCAGTGCGCCTTATAATTTGGTGTGCCTAATGAATGAATTTTACCAGTCAGGTATTAGGGAATAGTAAAGCTACTCCATTGAAGTCCAGCATTATACAGGAGTTTCAGGGAATTTCTTAGCACTGAGTAGTACCAGTAGTATTAGCATTATCTGCTAACCACAGTGCTAGCTCTTTTGCCATTCAGAAGTAAGTATATTGGACTGTAGTCTGTGTGTTTACTGTGATAAAACAAGCTACGTGGGACACAATGCTAGCTACTAGCACCTTGGTTCACTGGAACACTTCGGAACATGTTCCTCAGTCTAGCGCTGTCGGGTGTCATTTACTAGCCCTAAGTGCTATCAACCTTACTGTTGAAAATATTGAAAATCTAAGCTTACTGTAAATAAACCAAAGCGCTTTATTCACCTAAACAAACAGTTTTCGGGAGAGAAATCTGTGTAGATTAACATCAAACAATATTTATTTTTTTTTAAGAATTACAGTTTTGTTTTATAATCTGGTGCACCTTATGTATGAAAATAGACCAGAAAATAGACTTTAATTAATAGTGCACCTTATATTCCATAAAATACAGTAGTTTGTGTGAGTATAGAGTATAAAAAAGAACTTAAACATGCAGTTTCTTGACTCCTCCAGCCTGCTCTTTCCCTCACAGAATTCTTTTTCTAAAGAAATATATATATTTTTAAATTATTGAATTGCTTTTTTTGGTGGACTATTTTTAGTTGCCAAATATTCAGTGCTTTGCTTCTGTATTGTTATAATTTCTTTAAAATTGTATTTTTTTTCTGTTTGGCTTAAGTTTAAGTTGTGTGCTGTCTGTAATTAAGTTGATCACATTCATGCAGTTCATAAAAGAGAGTAAAAGTGTAATACAAAAAGCTTTACAAATTACATACTAAACTATAGACTGTAGGCTGCCTTCATTACGACAGCTGAGAACTTGTCACTTAATTCAGAGCTATGACAAATGGATAGATGCTTGAATTAAATTACTGATAAGTAAGCTCATCAAACCAACGCTAGCCATTATTTAAGAGCCGGTTGTCATCCTTCGCAAGATGACCAGGGATTAGATTACATGCAGGGCCTACGATGCCATATGCACAACACTGCCTGAGAAAAGCATATGCAGTATGCAGAACGCTCGGAAACCATACTTGATGCATTCAAAAGGAAAGGCGATATGCAATATGATAGATTGCATATTAAATTAGTGATCTGCCGTGCCATATGCTGCACACTCAGCTCATCCTTTTGTTCTTAAAAGTCATCTGAAAAATAAATCAAGCTTCCATTTGAAGCCGTGTGAATGGAAAGCCATTAGTTTAATGCTGCCTGGCTGAGGTCACGGTCACTCTATCAGGGCTGGATCTGAGTGGGGTCACCTCAGCAGCATCATTCAGCGTGCGAGAGGCTCCTCAGGTTGGTGCTTTGTGTTCATCAGGTGTTTTACTGCTTTTCAGGCCTGCTGAAGAGGAAGACAATTAGAGTGCGGGAGCAGCAGGTGCTGAGACTATTCTGAGAGAAGGGGAGATTCCAGGGCCAAGCCAGCTCGTCTTTCTCTGAGTGAAGTGAGTAATGGTAACCCCGGCTGAGGTGAGCGATGCCACAGTGGTTGCCAGGTTAGACTAATGTAAACATGAAAGTTCTACATGAATTACATGTACAAGTGATTTTTTTTTTCTTTATTGCAGCCATGAACCCTGTCCTGCGTGACAAATCCTGCAGACCCCCACAGCTTTATTTTATTAACTATTTAAATATGTACCCTCATATTTATTTGATGGGAGTACAAGCTCTTCTACAGTGATGAGTGGCTTATTGCTTGTAGCAACTGGCTGAGCTACTAATAGTGTTCATTTTCTCATTCCTCAGTCTCGCATTTGAAACAGTTATTTTGTTATGCTGGTAAAATCATAGTATTTTGTGAGTCTGTTTAACTTTGTATAACATGGACTATTGTTTTTATTGTTTAATCTGGCTGAGAACAGCGTACTTTGTCAAGTAAAGGCAACCAGAATATCTCTGTACAGTTAAGATCATGTGACTTGTATCTGGATTTTAAAGATACTGTATGTGTTTACCCATTGTAATTTTCAGTGTGTGGCTTTTAAGTGATATAATCTGAGTAAGTGAAAATTAATTCATAGACATATTTGGCTAAATGTTCACTGCAGACCTCTGTTTTCTAAATTTTGACACCTGGTCACTTCATGTGACTAATATCTGTATTGTGTCCTGATTTTATTAAAGTTCTTTAAGTTATTTTAGATGCACTGAAATAACAATTTTAGAAGGCCAATTACATTGCAAGTTTTCATTGATTTTCTCCATTGGCAAATTGAATAGCCTACATGAAATTATAAAACTAAAATTTAACAAAGTTTATTGCATTGTTAACCTTTTAAATACCCCAGCAGACATCAGCAACAATTCAGCTCAAAATATTTAGCTCATAAATTAACCTCGGAAATGCTACTTAAGTCACATGTGAGTGAAATTTACACAGAGAAAGGAAGCCAGTCTTAAACAAACAGATGCTATGGCTAAGTTAGCTCAGCTAATATTACCATCCTAGCCCTGTACAGCTTGCATCTTGGAAAATGGCCAGCTTTTAAGTTGATTTGTTTACACTGCTATAACATGTGGCTCAATGCAATTTCTTCGTATCCGTTTTAATGCATCTTGGGAGTGTTTACACTTGTTTTTTTATGTGGCTTGGCCTTAGCGACCTTCTACACCGGTTGGCTGAACAAATTCTCTGGACAAATCACAGACACAGGGTTCCGACGTCTACAGCTTCTGCTCTGTAAACTTTTGAATTCTACAGTAATTCATTAATATCTGCAGCTTTATATAATGCATTTTCATACAAATACATGGGAATTTTTCTGGATAATTTTAGAGTATCTAATTTACCTGATCTACCTGATGTTTTTGGTCTGTGGGATGTGCCATGATAGGGGGAGAGACTAAATTGGGACCTCCTGCCCCCAAAACACCAGTTATCATGATAATAATGACACATCATCACATCGCCTACTTCTAATTAGTACTGTTTTAGTGTCTTTCTCATTTAATAAAAGCGAAAGAGAGAGAAAGAGAGAAGAGAGAGAGATAGAGAAAGAGAGTCAGTAGATATTGGAAGCCTCTGAAGATGACTTACAGCTTCGGCTGGCCATATTTCTTCATCAGCCCTAACTAGTCGTGACAGGCCCCACTTTGCTGGATTTATGCTTTCCCTCTGAAATATGAATGAAGTGCCGACATATCAGTAGAGCAATGACGCTGCTAAATCTAATCAGAGAGCGGAAAATGGATTTTAAAAGGTCTGGCGCTACAATCCTCTGCTCATAGGCCATCATTATATCCACATTTAACTCAATTCCGCTAAAAAACAGACAGAGGACAGGAACTTCGCTATGCCACATAAAGGCCTTTCTTTTTTTCCCCCTCAGAGTTTGACAGACAGAATGGCATGTTAACCTCGGCGGTATGAGGCGGGAGAATTAGGGCCTATGAGAGAATAATAAACAATGTAAAAAAAAACTTCATTATGGTTTCTCAGGCTAATCGCATTACACAGGAGAACAAAAAATGCAGGCAGCATAATGCTAAAACATAGCGCCGTGGATTGAGAGCGGTACGCCGGTCATTGAGTGGGCAGATAGGGCTGTTGTAATCCATAAAACACACTGTGTTATCTGCTCAGAGGTAAATACATAAACATGGTTTGCCACAAACACTCTAGCATTCATTCAGCTGTGGTCTATCAAGGTCTATCAATGTTAGCTCACATACCAATAGAGAGTAATAGACATACGGCGATAGCAGCCAGCACAACACAGATACAAAAAATCTTTGGCACAATTCCATTTCCATTTTACTTTGCCTCTAACACCTCTCTAGGGGTAGAGTGTTCCAATTCTTGATGGGATAGAAGGGCTACATGGCCTTCCAAATTTAGGGTTATGAGAAACTACCAAACTACCAAAAAAACCCCCACAAATTTTCTTATATATATTTTTTTTAATCCCATTTTCTCCCCAATTTACAAGGCCAATTTCCCAACCCACTCATTAGACTCCACCTATGATTAGTGATGCCCCAACACCAAGAGGGTGAAGACTAGCACATGCCTCCTCCGGCACATGTGAAGTCATCCACCATTGGCGAGTAGCATCACAGCGCTAGTGCTCGGAGGAAAGCGCAAGACTTCCGATACATCAGCTCACAGACGTCTCGTGCTGAGTGACATCACCGTTTGGAGTGATATGGGAAGAGAGCGCCATCTACTGTACCCTCCAATTGTGAGCAAGACCAATTGTGTTCTCTCAGGTCTCCGGCGGCCGATGGCAAGCTACATTGAACAAGATTCAAACCAGCAATCTCTTGACCATAGTGGAAGCTCTTAGCCTGCTGGAGCACTCAGAGCCCCCGAAACCAACAAATTTTCTTTATTAAAAATTATGATAACCATTGCTTTGTCTTGGTTTAATGTAGTTTCAGTGTATTATCCCTTTTTAAAGAGATATGATTCCCTAAATTTCACTTCAGTTAAGTCATGTAATTAAGTCTCTGCTATCACAACAGATTTGCAGGGTCATCTACAGAGCACCACTGCTCAAGTAAATTAACAAAATTTACTTTAAAATGACTTTTTGGTTAGATTTTTGTTGTGGGAATGTTTTCTTCAAACATTGGAGGAACTTTGAACAAGGTATTGTAACATTTTTAGCCTGTTCCTTTAATGTTACTGTGGAAATGTTTTCATCCAACATTGAAGGAACTTTAAATGAGGTCTTGTAACATTTTTAGAATGTTCTTTTAAGGTTTTTGTGGGAACGTATTCTTATTTTATTTTATTTTTTTTTATTTCTGATTTTTCCCCATTTTCTCCATTTTCTCCCCATTTTCTCAATTGGTTATCCAATTGTCCCACCCCTTTGTGTGTCCCCATCACCCATCACAGCGGCTAGGTTCTGATTCATCTACTCACAGACGCCTCGTGCCGCCCAGCAGCACCTTTAAGAGTGATGGTGAGAGAGCGCCATCTACCCACCCGGAGGGTGCAAGGCCAATTTCAGCTGATGGCAAAGCTGCATGTGGGAACGTATTCTTATAATATTGAGGGAACTTTCAATAAGATCTTATAATGTTTTATAATGTTTCATGAACGTTAATATGGGAACCATTTTTCCTAACATTGGGGGGGATTTTAACAGGTTCTTGCAATATTTTTAGAACCTTAAACGAATGTTAATATGGGAACTCTTTTTTTTTTCAAACTTTGGGGGAACTTTGAACAAGGTTGTGTAACATTTTTAGAATGTTCCATTAACATTATTGTGGTACTTTTTGCACCTGGCTTTAGGAGAACTTTTAGATTACTTTTAGATTATTTAGATTACTTATGAAACCGTGTTCTCTTTATTTATTTGTTTTGACGACATATTAGGTTTCCTAGGGTTGAAGATTTTAACTCCTTTTACTATAACTCAGTTCCAAGTGTAAGGTTTACACTCGAAAACAAGGTGTAGTGACACAAATGAGAAATGGGACTGGGCCTCAAAATCTCTTCTTTTTCGATTCTCTCGCTTTCAAATCTCACGAGACGTGCATTTCACACTTGTAGCTCTCACTGTCAAATCAAATGCTCTCGCAACCCCCTCACCCCGCCACAAAAAAGCAGCAGATAATTATTGTATCGAGCCGATATGAAATATCAAAAGCCTGGTTCAATAGCCGCGGCAGGCGGACTGAAATTGCAGTACACGTTACGAGCTCATAAATCAATAAGGAAAAACACAGCAGTTAAGAATCCGACACAAGCTATTAAATCACTTAGCTGGATATTAAGTCGAGCTATGTCAGCTGCCAATACGTTTTAACACCTCCTGCTAAGCAAGCAGTGTAGATTGGCGCTGATTGCTTGAACTTTTACACGTACTGAACTATTGAACACAGCACACCGTGCTGCCACAGATCTGAAATAACAGGTGAAAACTCTGAAGTGTTACACCACCCAAGAGAGAGAGATAGAGAGATGGGTGGAGTGAGTGGAATTGGTAGAAAGGAAGAAATGTGAGGCTATTTCTGAACATGTGCACAGAGAATTCTTCAGTAAGAGTAAAAGTGCTCTAAATGTAAAGGATCCTTAACATTGGTCATTCTAGAAAAAGATTAAGAAAGTCATGAAGAACTGCTTGAGGTGATGCCATTAAATGCATTTATGGACAAAATTAAGTTATAAGTTATATTTTTTTAATGTAAAAATCTAAATTTGTGCCTAGCCTGCAACAAAAGTCGGCTGCCTGTCTTGGGTGGTGTTATGTTACTGGCAGACTGTGAGTGAGCATGAAGGAGACCCGGACTCAGATTAGCAGTTCAGTAACTCACGGGTGGTTTATTTTCATCCTGAACAGGAAGTGTGTTACACATAACATAGTCCGTGCTACAACTCTCTGCTGTGCTTTACACTATTCCGCTTTACAGAGCAGGTGGTACATCATAGAAGGCTGTTTCTACCTGAAGGATCCTTTGAATACACCTGAGAAATGCATTCAACATTCAAAATGACTTTATAGAGAAAGCAAGGCCAATTGTGCTCTCTCAGGGCTCCGGTAGCCGATGGCAAGCTACATGAACAGGATACGAACCGGCAATTTCCTGATCACAGTGACAGTGCCTTATAAACTTGTTTTAAAACTTTTTCATCCTCTCATTTACAAAAATAGATTTGTGCTCCTCAAACCTCCCGTAGGACCCTCCAGGAGGTGCACATTGTTCCTCTATTGCTTTAAATATGTTGGGAAATTGGGACAGAGCAAAAATGTGAACCATCTGTGGGTCTTTTGAAAGGTCCTTTAGGCCATGCAAAAGTGGTTCCTCCACATTATCTCTCCAAAGACCCTCTTTTGACCCTTTTATTTTTAAAGAGTGTAAGGTTTAAGTGCTTCACAAATCATGTTTACATGTTAAAGCCTCTGAAATGAAGTGGCGTGTCCCAGTTTCTGCTCCCGCTCTCACGCGCTCACGTTAGCTGGCTGGATGAGCTCTGGAGGTTGAGCGCCTGTCGTGCGTTTAGTAATTCGATCATATCAATCATAATTGTGTTACATGTGATCCACCCAGGCCTCAGTGGACAGAGGTCAAGCAGGAAGCAAAGTCCCACTTACCATAAATTACAAGAGAGAGAGAGAGAGAGAGAGAGAGAGAGAGGGAAAGAGAATGAGGGAGAGAGAGAGAGATAGAGAGAGAGAGGGAGAGAGAGAGGGAGAGGTGGGCTGCAGATCAATGGGGTGCAGTTCCACTGTCAGGCCTGTAATAGTGTAATGGCAGTTGGTCCTCTCAGAACAGCCGATCAATACTGTGTCTCCACTGGTCTCATACTGAGGGACCAGGGGCTTGAGGACATGGGACTTTCTTTGTGTGTGTGTGTGTGTGTGTTTAAATGTGTGAGTATTTGTGTGTATTTGTATCTCTGTGTGAGGGATTTGCCCACAGTAAACAAAACAGCAGCTCTATGTATTCTCCCTGTTACTCACCTAAATCTTAGGGCATTTTCACACCTGTAATTCGTTTCTCTGGTCCGAATCAGTTGATGTTTTTTTTTTTTTTTGAAGCGTTTCTCCCTCTGTTTGGTTTGGTTTCACACAGGTATAAATGTAAACGCACCAAAATGCGCAGCAATAAACCACGCAAGCAGGCAGTGTTCTCTGATTGGTCAGAGCTGTCTGGCGTGGAAGTAAATATACATATACGAAAAAAAGTAAATATGGCATGGGTAAATATCGCGTGCCCAGTTAACAATAGCACTAATCGAGCAAGCTACCTATGGACTTATGTCTCTATGTGCTTCAGACCCTCAGACACTCTTCTGTAGTTCTGTAGTTGTGATTAATACAATTATAAAGAAATATTTTTAAAAGATTGACATCATTAATAATAAAAAAAATGTGTGTTTGGGATGGGGGCCTATTCACAGTGTAGCCTAGGGGCCCCGATTACCTTAATCCACCACTGTATTTGTAGCAATAAATGTGGAGAAGAAATGCCATCAACTAACCCAGAGAGAGTGTGGCCTATTGTGCTCTCTCGGACTCCGGCTGCTGATGGCAGGCAGCATGATCTGAGTGCACTTTTGCACTCCATTAGTTCTTAATGCAAAAAAAAAAAAAAAAAAGATTTTTAGAGAAGCTTATAGAAAAAACCTTGTACTTGGTTAAAAAGCTGTATACAAGCCTGCATTATACATGTTGCCAAACAATCTGGAGTCTGAATAGTGAATTTATACTGTAGATGAACTGGACCATGGTTCATTAGATCTGGACCAAGACTTCTTTGGTCCTTTCACACCTGCTATTTTGGTTTGAACCAAACTAAAAGAAGTCTGAAATCCCGCACCAAACAAGGTAGGTGTGAAAGCACCCTTACTGGATCATTTTAAACATTTAGCTTTGTTTAGATGTTTACTGTACAACTGAAATTGAACCTACTATTGAGGCTCTATACAAGCCTGCTATTCCTGATCAGGATACATCAGGATACATCAATATCTTAAGAATTTAGGGCAGAACAATTTAGATAGAAAATACTTTTCTCAGATGACCAGAACATCTGCACATACATTCTTTTGTTTTATTCCGATAAATATGACTATTAAACAGCTTTTTGACTGACATGTACAATCGTAAAATAGAACAATTATACAACTCATAATACAGATCTATTGCTGTTAGAGAGACTTTTATTTGGGACATGTGAGAGAGTTTAATATGGGATATGTTTTGCCTTCTGTTGGCAGTTAGACGTGTTGTGTCTGAGTGCTGAGTTCTGTGGAACAGTTCTCTGGATGTTGTTTTCACCATACAAACCCTCAGCCAATTACAGTCATTAATGTTATTTAAGCACAGGAACAAACACTACATTTGGCATATGACACTAATGTGGTCTCTCTCTCTCTCTCTCTGTCTCCCTCTCTCTCTTTCTCTCTCTCTCTGGGCTGTCTGTCATCTCAACAAGCAGAACAAGAAGCCATGCGAATTTCAATGGAGGTGAAGGTGACAGAATGCAGAGAGAGAGAGAGAGAGAGAGAGAGAGAGAGAGGGGTGGGGTGGTGGGGTGGTGGGGGGTGGACAGGTGGGAGCACACTGCAAACATATTGACAGGCAGATACACACTCTCCGACAAACACACACACACACACACACACTCGCACACGCAGATCCTGACAGACATACAGACACATTCGCACTCTGTAATACACTGACAGGTACGCACGCACTGTGACACTCAGAAACGACACAGAAACAACAACTCACACACATGTTCACACTCGCACACGCTTACGTCCTGAGAGACAAAGACATCAGCAACACACCGGTTCATTTCAAAAGGCGACAGATATGTACAGGGGTCGGACAATGAAACTGAAACACCTGGTTTTAGACCACAATAATTTATTGTCCTGAGTTGAGGGCTAAGTTGAGGTGCACATTGAATTCTGCGTGATTTGGGCAGCCGTGGTTTTATGTTTTTTGGATACAATCTGGTTTAGCACCCGAACATCCCTTTCAGACAGCTTTCTCTTGCATCCACAGTTAATCCTGTTGGATGTGGTTCATCCTTCTTGGTGGTATGCTAACATTACCCTGGATACCGTGGCTCTTGATACATCACAAAGACTTGCTGTCTTGGTCACAGATGCGCCAGCAAGACGTGCACCAACAATTTGTACTCTTTTGAACTCTGGTATGTCACACATAATGTTGTGTGCATTGCAATATTTAGAGCAAAACTGTTCTCTTACCCTGCTAATTGAACCTTCACACTCTGCTCTTACTGGTGCAATGTGCAATTAATGAAGATTGGCCACCAGGCTGCTCCAATTTAGCCATGAAACCTCCCACACTAAAATGACAGGTGTTTCAGTTTCATTGTCTAACGCCTGTAAATTATGATTTTTTTAAATAAATTACCATGATATTTTACCATGATCTGGTGGACAGCTTAAGCTTTACCTCTTTAAGCAAAATATAGAGACAATATGCTTAAGATGCAGCAGCAAGTGTCTTCAGTCCCTTTAAACAGTTAAACAGGGGGAATCTTGTGATGTAATGGACATCAAAGGTCACTTTTTAAAGGGTGGGGTTGTCTGAAGATGGCAAATGAAACAGAAGTGTTGTTATTTTTAATATTTGTCTCTTTTAATATTTTTATTATTAAAAGAAATTGATTGAATTGTTGTTTATTTTAAATATCAGCTGATTGATCAGACACAGCAGTGCTGCTGGAGTTTTTAAACACCTCAGTGTCACTGCTGGACTGAACAGCATCCTGTAGACAGTGTGTTGCAACCACTGATACTGAGACTGCTCCATTCATATCTAGCTAGGCACCCACACTCCCTGGTCATGAACAGTGTGGTTTAATTGATTGGTGTGTTTTCCTGTTATTCCCACGAGTGCAACACAACTAAAAACAGCTTACCAACTGGTAGTATACGAACATACAGTACCTCCACGTTATATGGAATTATGTGGCTTCGTCCCATACTTGCAGTTTACAGTATATAAACTTCACGTATCTCAGTATTTTTTAGAGAGACAGAACTTTTAATTTACATTTTCCTCCATGAATCAAAGCCACGTAAAGCAGCATGTGCTGCACAGCCTCCACAAAGTGATAAATTGAATGAAATCACACACGTTTTGGGAGCAGTCATTTCAAATAAAACTTTCTGTTCCTGAATGAGGCTTTGATCCCGGCAAAACAGGAACATTCGCTTCCAGTTTTTGTGGTTGTTGTTGTTTTTTTGTTCCTTAAACTGGTCTGCAGCTCTGCTTTCCACCGATGCTCAGTAGAAGATCATTTCTTTAGATAAAAATAAATAAATAAATGAATGAATGAGCAAAAACCAGAAAATGTACTCCATAAAAAACTACAAAAGGTCTTTTGAACAACGCCACAGAAGAACCATTTGTTCCTCTGATAGAGATGTCTGTAATTTAGATGTGTTTAAGGGTGTAGTTCGGTTCCCTTGCTTTAGACCAAGCAAAAAAATAAATAAATAAATATATATATATATATAGTTACATTTTAGTTCTGGTTTGCTTTGACCTATTTGCAATTGAACCAACATTGTGGGAAAACACGGTTTAATTAATTTTTAGAATATTTTTTTTAACAAATATATTTGTATAATTTTATATATTTGTTTATAGGCCATTCCACCAAATGGGTGCCATTTGCTTGTTGTAACTCTTCCAAATGAAACTTATTGTTTTATCTTTTATCAACTCTATATCTAATAACTCATAATAATAACTATTCAAAACATGTACTGGTCAAACTCAGGCAGCTTTACTTATTTTTTTTTACAAGATGTCTAATCTGAAGATGATTACAAAACTCATGTGACTTTTAAAAGGCATGTTCAAAAGCAAGTCCACTAATTCCTTTGATTTTCTCTCAATATTAATTTTTTACAGAAATGGTTGACTGCATGTTCAAATAAGTGATATTTATGGCCTTTCTGCATTCTTGACCTGTCTTCAATAAAGAAAGTGTGAAGCATTTTAAAATAAAAAATCTAAAAACAACCCTGTTTATAATGTTTTTTTTTTGTTGCAACATTTTGGGGCATGTTTTGAATTCAGCTTTGAAATCTGTTTTTTTTTTAGTTTTGTACAAAATTACAGTGAATCCCCTTGTGAAAAGAAGGTATACTGAAGAGCATTAATAATATGTTCAAATCAGATAAAGAATACTAACAGTGCTCTTTTTATTTAACATACTTATTGAAAAACACATTAAATATACTTCTTTGTATTTCCAAATATATATATATATATATATATATATATATATATATATATATATATATATATATATATATATATATATATATATATATATATATTTTAAGCAATATGCTTTAAATTGTATGTTGTGTTGATAGAAAATATATGTCTTGGCATTAAATCCTTTTTTAAATGTCATTAAGGTGTGCACAATATGTTCATCAATACGCAAAGTAGTACATTTACACTATACTTCAAGTATATTAAAAATGATGATACTTAAATCTAAAAATGAAATCTAAGAAGTTATACGAAAAAAGCAATCAAAAGCACAATCTAATGCTTTTATGTTGTTTTTACAATTTAGTATGTTTTAAATTTAATGCTAAAAATATCTACCTTTCCATGTTAAGTATTCTTTAAAAATATACTTAAATGCATAGGGTCCCTAGTAAAATAACAAAATAATTCAATTACATTACATTACTTACATGTTTTTTTTTATTTTATCAAAATGAAAACCTCTGGAATATAATCAAGAGGAAGATGGATGATCACAAGCCATCAAACCAAACTGAACTGCTTAAGGTTTTGCACCAGGAGTAAAGGCATAAAGTTATCCAAAAGAAGTGTGTAAGACTGATGGAGGAGAACATGCATGAAACTGTATGAAAACTGTGATTAAAAACCAGGGTTTTTACATCAAATATGGATTTCTGATCTCTTAAAACTTGAATATAAATATGAACTGGTTTTATTTGCATTATTTGAGGTCTGAAAGCTCTGCATCTTTTTTATTTTTTCAGCCATTTCTCATTTTCTGCAAATAAATGCTCCAAATGACAATATTTTAATTTGGAATTTGGGAGAAATGTTGTCTGTAGTTTATAAAATAAAACATCAATGTTTATTTTACTCAAACATAAACCTATAAATAACAAATCAGAGCAACTGATTTAGAAACTACTGAAGTGGTGGTCCTATTTGTATTTTTAGATCTGATCCCATCACATTGTTCTCTTGTTGTTTGTTGCCTTTCTTAGACACACTTCCAGTAACACAGACTGATTCCCCCCCTCTGTATGAAAGTGTGTGAGCGAGAGCAATGCTGGATGCTGCCGCCTGGGGGTGCTGCCCTCCAGCCTACTGAGTTGCATCAGTTCTCTGTGGCTTTCCCACACACACACACACGCACACACACACACTTCAGACAGATAGCTGCACAAAGACACAGAACTTTGTAATCCTGCTTTTATGGGATATTTCCATTGCTTCTGTGTGACTGTAGCTAAAATCATACTCACCAAACCCCAACTTGGTTCAGCCTCAGGGACAGACAGGACAGCTTTAGTCTCTTTGATTATTGCAAATAAAAGCTACTTTGTGTCCAAAACAGACAAATGTTCACATTTTCCACCATTCTCTGGACTTTCGTTTGCCACAAAGGGCTTAATACCTGCACAGACACAGACACACACACACACAATGCAGGCCACAGTACAACAGTCGCACAGCAGGAGTGTGAAAACGAGCAGAGAAAGAAAGCAGAGGTGAAACCTCTGTGCTAATCCAGATGTGTTACGCTGCCCATCCTGAGTTACACTATGGGCTAGTGCTTAAAATGTGCATAAAATTGTGTTACTAGCTGCTTTAATTCAAAGCTGATGCCTGACCCACACTACAGAGTTTTATAAATCTTAATTGATGTTGAATGTGTGAAAAAACTCCACAAATAAAGACATTTTTCAACTATTTTTTTAACTGTCTTTAATCGTTGTTAGTTATCAAATTCCCCAACCAACTAAATAAATCTGCCTTAAATAAAACAACACACACTTGTAGATGCTTATACACACCCAACCTCCCAAGCAATGACTCCCATCCTCAAAACCTTGGGTGAGTTTTTCTGGAAAAAAAATAAGAAACCTCTTAAATATGATGAGATTCTTTGATTTTACCAAATTGAAAATCTCAAATTTAATCAAGAGGTAGATGGATGATCACAAGCCATCAAACCAAGCTGAACTGCTTGAATTTCTGCACCAGGAGTAAAGGCATAAAGTTATCCAAAAGCAGTGTGCAAGACTGGTGGAAGAGAACATGCCAAGATAAAAGAAAGAAAATCTGTGATTAAAAACCAGGGTTATTCCACCAAACATTGATTTCTGATCTTTTAAAACTTGAATAAGAATATGAACTTGTTTTTCTTTGCATTATTTGAGGTCTAAAAGCTTTGCATCTTTTTTGTTATTTCAGCCATTTCTCATTTTCTGCAATAAATGCTCTAAGTGACGATATTTTATTTGGAATTTGTGAGAAATGTTGTCTGTAGTTTATAGAATAAAACAACAATGTTCATTTTACTCAAACATAAACCTATAAATAGCTAAATCAGAGAAACTGATTCAGAAACTACTGAAGTGGTCTCTTCATTTTTTCCAAAGCTGTATTTTATATTTGTGACTTCTCTGATTGAAAATCTGGATGGTTGGATTATAGACTCTACACACTACAAGGATCATCTGAGAAGATTATCAATCATCAGAGAAATAAGTATCAGAGAAAGAATTGGTCCAATTATCCTGCAGTGTGGACTGGACGTTACAATCATCGCTTTGGTTTAATCAGTCAATAAAGGTAAAATATAAATGTTTTCGTCTTTCCTAACTCTTAAGAGCCCAAACCCATTTCTGAATACTGATACCAAATTCAAAACTGAATCAGATTATTTTTTTCTTATTGTGGAAACATGACTGTAAATATTTCAAGGTTAAAATCATCTTGTAATACAAATAACACAGTAACATTTTCAAAACTTGCATTTTAAGATTTTTTTTCCCTATAAATCGTGTCAGAACTAGTTATATTATATTATATTATATAGTTATATATTTTAACAATTTAATAGATTTTGTAAATAATATAAAGAAATATACATATATACACACGTGTTCATGTAATACAGTATATATCATCTTTAAAACATCCTTAAAGCAATACTTTTAGAGGACATAAAAACGGACTTCACTGTATAAAGAAAAAAGTTATTTTTGACGTGCAAATGATTTTCCGAATTCCTTACAAAGAATACACAAAACCTTGTACAAAACCTTTTAATTGAATGAAAGTCAGTGTAAAGCAATTTTGTTCCAATTCATTTCGGATCACCTTTGGGCAAAATGACAAATATTTTTTCTACTTTTTTCTTTAAAAAAGATGTATATATTGTTTGTTTGTTAAAATAACAAATATCATTACGATTATGCTGTACATGTCATGATGAGCACAGAATTGCAGACACGTGCAGATACTGATAAAAATATATGTTTATTATAAAAATAAACAGATGTAATACGTGGTTGATACAGAAAACAGTTAATCACCAGAAACCAGAGCAATGTAGACAAAACCATACCATAAACGAGAGACAGTCCAGAGTTCATACACGAGAGATCC
The DNA here is from genome assembly GCF_023375975.1 of Astyanax mexicanus. Classification (NCBI taxonomy): domain Eukaryota; kingdom Metazoa; phylum Chordata; class Actinopteri; order Characiformes; family Acestrorhamphidae; genus Astyanax; species Astyanax mexicanus. The sequence continues at coordinate 11,759,596 of NC_064430.1, read as the reverse complement.
AATGTCAGAGGTAATCCAAGAGGCAGTAGTGAAAACACAGTCCAGGTAATACACAAGCAATCCAATATCAGAGGCAAAGGCAATAATCGGCGTCGAGAAAACAAAGGCAAGGTCATACACAAGATAAACTGAGACAAGAGATATAGAACGCTTTGTAAAGAGGAGAACCTACAATACGCGGCGTGGGTGTTTGTGTGGAGTGCTCTTTTATAGTGCCAGTAATCAGTATTCAGGACTTCCTCGAGGAAGCAGGTGAGGTGTCACGTGATCAGGTGAGTGTGTGATGTCAGCAGGTGGTGCATTCTGGGTAATGTAGTTGTTGACCTGAGAACCTCCGTTAGAGCTGGGTGTGGAAGGGACAGAGGAGCTAACAGCACCAGACGTGACAGTACAATTAATAATTTCCATTCAAATAGCTCCACAGTACTCCACGGTTCTGTACTGCATTTGTTTTTTGCTTGTTAGTTTGCCTTTTAAAATAAAACATTTATTTGTTCTTTTTAAAGGTAAAAATAAATAGCGCCTTTCTTTATTAAATGCTTGTTAAAATAAAATATGTATAGCATATCATTGCTGTTCAATCTCCATTTTTGTTTAGCTCTGATTTTTAGTTTACTACATCATTTAATGAGACAAACTGTCTCTTACACTTCTTACATTTCTTTTGATGAATGGACCAACAGAAATTCTCCAAAACGACCTGAAATAAACTCTTTTCCCATTGACTTCCATTGAAAGTTAAGAAGGTTTTATCTCTCTTCTGCAAAATCTCTGTTTTATTGGACAGCGACGATATTTCCAGTACACTTTTTGAAGTATAAAAATTTATTTAAATGTATTTAAAGGTTTGCGTGTAAATCTTAACCAAAATTAATTTTCAATGACAGACTTTTTTGCGCTATATTTATATTTGTACGTGGGTGTTTTTTTTTTATTGAACCTATTTATTTTCTTTTTTTGATGTATTTATTTTCTCTCTTTCTGTCTGCTAATTAGAGCCCACAGTGGCTCCCTTGATTTGAGAGGACAGCCAGAAATTAAAGCACGAGCCATTTGCAGACACACACCCATAATAAAGAGGAAAATACAGGCTGCAGGATTCACGTACACGCGTCTCTCTGGTCGGGGTGCACCTTAGCTGGCGAGCTGCAGGCCTGGGCACAGCGTAGGTTAATGGCGGTGGAATGGCAGTCCGGATACATGGCCAATTTCAGCACAATTACTCTTGTTGACCTCCCTTCCAGGGTGACTTACAGTACTCCCACAGTGTGTGTGTGTGTGTGTGTGTGTGTGCGTGTGTATACATGTGTGTCTGCATAGTTAGCGCAAGGCTGGCATGGCAGACATCAGTCCCTTGTGTGTGTGTGTGTGTGTGTGTATTTAAGGAGGAGGGCATTTACTGTAAGTGTTCACAACACTCCATTATTGAGTCACCCCCCCACCCCCACCCCCACCCCCTCGGATCTTCAGCAAAACAACTCTATTTGTTGTGAAGAAAACATGTTATAGGTTGCGTAAATGCACATTGTTTTGTTATATAAATAAGTTGTGTAATATTGCAGATTATGAAATATCTACATATAGGAGCAAAAAAGGAACAAAAAGATGATTTTTAATATAATTCAAGGTAAAAACATTTTATTCTGAATCTGATTAGAGCATTTTTAGCATTTTTGGTGCCTTCTTCGTGACATGTTGATTTCACAATGTAACAGATAACAGACACGATCCAGTATCACATTAAATCAAAAGGCGAATATCATAATACGTTAAAACTATACACCTATTAAGCATAAGACAATAACCTGTTGTATAATTGTTTCTACACTATATTAAAAGAGACCACTTCAGTTTCTGATTTTGCTATTTATAGATATATGTTTGAGTAAAATGAACATAAGAAATGGCTGATGTACCAAAAAAGATGCAGAGCTTTCAGTCCTCAAATAATGCAAAGAAAACAAGTTTATATTCATAAAGTTTTACGAGTTCATGATGGTGTTTTTCCTTGATTTTACCAAATTAAAAACCTCTGGAATATAATCAAGAGGAAGATGGATGATCACAAGCCATCAAACCAAGCTGAACTGCTTGAATTTTTGCACCAGGAGTAAAGGCATAAACTTATCCAAAAGCAGTGTGTAAGACTGGTAGAGGAGAACATGCCAAGATGCATGAAAACTTTGATTAAAAACCAGGGTTATTCCACCAAATATTGATTTCTGAAAATGTTTCTGCAAACAAATGCTCTAAATGACAATATTTTTATTTGGAATTTGGAAGAAATGTTGTCTGTAGTTTATAAAATAAAACAGCAATGTTCATTTTACTCAAACATATACCTATAAATAGCAAAATCAGAGAAACTGAAGTGCTCTCTTATCGACCACTTCAGTTGTATTCAGTGTATTGTTTGTTCCTTTGCCAAACGGTAAACATTTGGTCTAAATACAGCATTCTCTTATGGCACTAAATTTACAATCTGTTTTAATGACTCCCTCTCTCCCTCTATTTCCCTCTCATGCACACACACACATAGCCTTTTCACGCTAAATGTCATGGGACAGTTTTGTCCATAGGATAAACATTCATATATGCTGGGAGCTTCTGCTCCAGTTTACACAGATGTTTGATAAAGGCTAATGAGATCAGTGGCTGTATAGTACATTGTTTAATATCATGGGGATGCCTCTTGTTTGTGAAGTGTCACGCATGTTTTAGCCGCAGCACCGCTTTTCTATCGTAACAGTATGATAAGAGGTTTCTGCACTAAACCATATTTAAAGTAAAAAGTTAATACTGAACTATATTAAATCATGAGTAGACTGATAAATCACTGTGCTGATCAGTTATTTACGTCAGTGTTAATACTGAACACTACTAAAGCATGAGTAGACTGATAAATCACTGTGCTGATCAGTTATTTATCTCAGTGTTAATACTGAACTCTACTAAAGCATGAGTAGACTGATAAATCACTGTGCTGTTCAGTTATTTATCTCAGTGTTAATACTGAACTATATTAAAGCACTAGTAGACTTATAAATCTCTGTGCTGATCAGTTATTTACCTCAGTATTAATACTGAACTCTACTAAAGCATGAGTAGACTGATAAATCACTGTGCTGATCAGTTATTTACCTCAGTGTTAATACTGAACTCTACTAAAGAATGAGTAGACTGATAAATCACTGTGCTGATCAGTTATTTACCTCAGTGTTAATACTAAACTTTATTAAAGCATGAGTAGACTAATCTCTGTGCTGATCGGTTATTTACCTCAGTGTTAATACTGAACTCTACTAAAGAATGAGTAGACTGATAAATCACTGTCACTGTTTACTGTATTTTACTCTAAATTCAGAATCCGCATTTCAAAGTTGTAACAGTAACAACTATAGACTTATAAGGGTTAATAATGGTGTTTTATGAGTGCTTTGCTGTTGAAGATAGTGTTCGACATTGACATGGTGTTCCGCACTTTAAATTCCGTTCTGCATTGTAACGCCTTAAAAGCCGTGGTTCTCTCTCTCTCTCTCTCTCTCTCTCTCTCTCTCTCTCTTTCTTTTAAAGAAAAAAAAAAACAAAGCTGCGCTAATCATTCTCTGTGGCCACGGTCGAGCTGGAGGGCTCTTCAAACTCAAGAGCAGGAAACATGCTGGGCACTGTGGGGTTCCCACAGGTATGTGAAGCACACACACACACACACATACTCATAAGTGGTACAAGGAGCGGAAGGACTTCACAAATGTACATTAATCTCACGAAAAGATTAGCACCAAACAGCTAAACTAGACATAAGATGTGCCTTTACTTAGTGTACATCTATATTATATCTATATTTCCGTCAAGATTCAAAATTACATTGTTTTTTTTACCATTTCTGACTCAAACTACCGCATGTTGTGGCGGTAAGTGAATAAAGACTTTTAGCACCACTAACAGGATACACCTCTCAAGAATGCATTACTCAACACATATAGTTATTATCTATTAGTATACAACTTTAGGTTGCACCCATTGCTGACACAGATGTGAGCTATGCACAGAGAAGTGGTGCCAAAAGAATAAGACTTTCTGGAGCAACATAATCTGATTCCAGCACGCCTAGTCCCAGATGTGGGATTGAAGGATACAAATCCCCCCAGCATTAAGGTTTTGGAGTAAAGAAACTACAGTAATTGTGTTCTCTAGTAATTGTGATTGATGGTTGTTGCTGAATACATTTGTCCATTTGGGGTATATATTGGGGTATATAAAGCTTGTCTAATAAATCACTTCACGTTAAATCATGTCACATGACCCTTAGCAGGTGAGGTTCTTTAATATTTGGCATTTTTTTATTTGGCAATTCAACAGGTTTAACACTTCAGATTTAACAAATGTAACCCATTTGACTTAGTTTACCATTAGGCCTCGTCTGTCTCTGGATATCTCCAGTTTCTTATAGCTGAGAGTGGGAGTGCCAGTGGGAGTGAATGGAGGCCATTCTCTTTAGGGGTTGAGAAGCTAATAGCAGGTGGCTGTTGTGTAGATGTGCTCTGGCAAGTGTTAATAGCTCTATTAATTGACCCAGCTCTGCTAGTAATGAGAAAGATCCATAGAGTTCAGCGATACAGAAGTGCAAGGACTTCTGGGAGTCTCCGTCCGATGATGCACTGAAGGAGAAAGGGATCACGAGGCTGATGTCACTTTATTAGCATTGATTTTATTTTATGTATTTTGCTGCAGCTAACGCTATTGATTCACACCACAAATATTAAGCCACTTCCAAAGTTTTAATACATCGCGGACTAGGTTTTAGATGACATTAGTTGTGAAAGGCGTTTCAACAAACAGCCTGTGACTCTGTGTTAAAAGAAAGCTCGATCTTGTTAAAAACAATTGATCTCTCTCTGGTGAATTTCTGCCACCCATTAGAGGATATTTATTGTTACGTTTATGGCTAGAAGAGAGAGCATCGTTCCTACTTGCGGACAATGTTTTCCACAAGTATCAGTATCAGACAAGAAAAAACTGGATGCTCAATGCAAACATACACATTTTACTCTGGAATCAGAAAATAAATATATACATAAATATACTTGAATGTTTTTTTTTTTTTACAATTATTGCTAAATGTAGAATCTTAAAAAGTAGCTTCACTTGAAAAAGCAGGAGTGTCAGGAAAAAACTTTCTAAGAATAAAAGAAGGAAAGCAATAACCAACTGGACCACACTAACTGGATACCCCTGTCAAGAGTGTATCACTCAGCCCATGCTCAGAGTATCAAATCAAATCAGCTTTATTTGTATAGCACTTTTTACCACTGATGTCACAAAGCAGCTTTACAATGATGTCATCACAGGACAGAGAATCAGGCAAATATATATAAAAAATGAAACATAAAAATACAGAATACAGAAACCCCAGTGAGTATCTATAAGCACTGCATCACAGCAGAGCTAACCATCATCATTCCACACCATTTTTTGTGCTTGATTCTAAAAAGTAAATTACATTTCATTCAGATTACAGATTGAAAGCATTTCCAAAGAAGAACCAAGAGGTTTTTTTTGTGTAGAATGTACTATTTAACCAGCCCAAGAACCAGTATGCTTTTAAAAGTTTCTATATAGAACAACTGCTTTAAAAAAACAAACAAAAAAAAACATTTGAATCCCCTTTTGAGGTGCTATGCTAAATGCTAATTTGCTATGCTGGCTTGACGTTTCGAATGCATGTTACTAAACACATATGCTACTAAACTATGCATTTGTGGTTGTTTTAAAGCTTGAATTGCATGCATTGCTGATGTTCTAGAAGAAAATAAGTAAACAGATTTTCAGTAATTAAGTTATAATGTTTATGTCTATGCATGTAAGCTACAAGCATAGGTGTTAACAGGGCCAGATCCAGCTTTACAGAAAAAAAAAACAACTAAATTTCTTGTGTCCTACCATTTTAACTGTACACAAAATGTGGAGAAAATATAGAGATTTCCTCTTTAAACATAATTGCAAATTAAGAAATAAGAAAAAATGGGTGGTTTCTTACAGTAACTAAAGGGTTAAAAAGCTTTTTCCCTCCTTCCCTCATGGTTTTTCAGAGATAGAAGGTTTTATTATCACAGTTACGACAGTAACGAAAGATTTTCAAAACAGTGATGACCAGATATTCACAGCTGGCAAAGTTAGCTCACTGGTTTAATAGCAACCCTTAAATCAATTTTATTTGCATAGCGGTTACAACCGATATCATCAAAAAACATCTCCACAGAAATATGAGATCAGGCCTCGAATGAAAACTCCCTGAGAGGAAGAAAAACACTGAGGACCTGTACTCGTCTAGTAGGTCATACCTAATTTACACTGCTCAAAACAATGAAAGGAACATTTAATCATCACAGTATAACACAACGTCAGTTAAACTTATATAAGGATATCAATCCGCATCCGCGGCCAATAGTCCCAGCCATTCAGATGCTACTCAGATGTATTTCCCTCATCAGTAGTGATACCACAACACAAGGAGGGCAAAAGCTAGCACATGCCTCCTCTGATACATGTGAAGTCAGCCACCGCCTCTTTTCCAACTGCTGCTGATGCAGCGCAGCAACTCGGTTCCAATACATCAGCTCACAGATGCCTTGTGCTGATCGACATCACCCTAGCAGTGATGAGGGAAATGATTGCCATCTACCCACCCAGAAAGAGCAAGACCAGTGTCTTCTCTCTGGGTTCCGGCAGCTGATGGCAAGCTGCATAGCCGGGATTCAAAACAACAATCTCCAGATCATAGTGGCAGCGCTTATAGCGCTGGACTACTCAGCGCCCCAGCCCTTGTATTTTTGTTCTTAACTAAAAAACATTTTTTTGTTTACATTTTAACTTAAATCCTTTGAATATTGAATATCACCAATATTCAATATTGGTTTTAAGTGTTCCCTTAATTATTTTGAGCAGTTTAGATGCTTGTGTTATGTGACTTGGTGGATAGAAGTAGTGTGTGTTTGTGTAAAAGGCTAATGTTCCTCACTGCTCTGGCCTCTTGACAGTTCCTGTTGTTCTCTCTTGTGGTTCTATACCTGGACAGTAGCGTTGGAGACCCCGGTGTCTGCTCAGATAGGGATCTAACAGCAGCTCACAGTGCTTCTTTTACATCCCAAACAGCCTCTCTGTGAGCCTCTGAATGGAGAATACAAATTAGCATGCTAACACTAAGCTGCAGCAGAGACTCGGTGGAATGCTAATGTTAAAAGCTAACTGCTTTAGCCTAAGTCGGGCTGGATATTTTCTTGCTTTATTTCATTGCACACAGATGAGCTGGGATTTGGGGGAAAATATGTTTGACCAAAAGATTTATTGGTTCATCTGACTGATAAATCTCAAATAAGTACTGTATATCTGGATGGGACTAAAATGATTCAACATCCATATTCATACTTCAAATCTACACCTCAAACCCCCATTTAGCTCGTTTAACCCTATCCAGTATATGGCTAAACTATGTTTTTTTTCCCACAGTATGAGATTTATCTTTCTCTAATGTTCTCCGGGGCTGTTTGAAGTCCCGTGTGTGAAACTGGTAAAATGCTTGTAGAAGGACAGCTGACAGATACTGCCACGGTCTGTAAGTCATCTGACACCTGTCAATAGAAGAGGTGGATCCAGGCCCACACCTGATAATCATTTCATTATACACACAGCAAGCTCACTCGCTCTCTTTCTCTTTCTCTCTTTCAATAACCCCCGATACCCCATGGCCCAGCTGCTGTCCTCAAACCTCCCACTTTGAGGGTTGGGAGGGGGGGGCACCCCTTACCCCCTCCCCCCCCCTCTCCCAAATCACGCCTCACTGGCTCCTAATACACCCGCATTTCCTCTAACGGTGCAAGAATGAAAAGATACAATTTCGGCCAGCCGGGAGAGCGGGAGAGCATGGGACAAAAGAGACAAGATACTTCAATTTAGGGGTCACTGCCATTCTCCTCACAGTAATTACTACACTTCCCTTAACGCTACCTCCACTAATACACCTCCACAACACACAGCTATAGCTCGCGGACTCGTATTAGCAAGAACAAGTGTCCAAACATTGGCTATATTGTGAAATAGAGACAGGCCCTATTTTCTCTATAAGAGACCCGGAGGATTTAAGGACGCAGGGACATTGGGTGACCTATATAGTCAATCAACTATGTGTGTGTGTAAAAAAAGAGCGAGAAAAGGCAAGTAAACTTATCTTGTCATGTCCATCCCGCTGATTGTCTATGGATGAGCAAAATGGGCAAAATGAAATTGGCATTTTCCATTCTCCCGCCCGAGCTGCCGGTCTATGAATATGTCAGGGGCATTTTGAAAGGGCATAAGTCATTGTCTGGAGTGAGGCAAATTGAAGAAAATGAATGGCCGAGAGAGTGTCCGGCCCCGTTCTTGTCTCTCCGGCCACACAAATGAAAATCACCTTCCCCGTCCGCCAGAGCACCTGAACCTCAAGATGATTGACTAGAGTGAGATTTATCCCATCTCAATGCACAACAGCTACAAATGGGTTCCAGAGGTCAATGAGACTGAGGATGAAAAGCTGATGTCTTTACTTAATGCTGGTTGAAGGATTGAAGCCCAGGATAATTAAAAATGTGAAATTACTTGTGTGAAATTATGTGATGTAGGCGTTTTGGAAATATACATGGAGTGATAATATTCTTAAAAATAGGGATAGGGAAAAAAACACAACTGATATGACTAGTTCAAGTTAAATCAATGAAAGTATTGTACTATAAATATCAATACCTATACTCACAGGTCTTCTTGGGAAGTCATAATGATTTTTAAAGTGAACATTGGTAATGGCTAAATGACAATTAGCCACTCTTACAGCAGAAGCAACTGAGAAAAAACAAACAAACAAAAAAAAACGTGAGGATACTGTTTGTCTGCTGTTTTTACTGTTCAAGTCTTTTTAGGAAATCTGAATGATTTTGATATTGAAGATTAGTATTTGTTTTTGTTTGTTTGTGCTTTCCAGGTCGACCAGAGGAGGATGGGTTCCTATAACTGAGGCAACAAGGCTTGGACCTGTATTTCTGTAAAGCAGAATTGAATTTAATTAAATTGAATTAATGCAGACATTGGAACTTAATAAAATCAAAATTATACTAAAAGCTCAAACCCAGACAAAATTCCAACCTTGAACCTGAGTATGAGGACTGTGAATGACAAATGCGCTGTATACTTTGAAATAATAAAAGAACAGAAATTTGTCATCTTGGAAGCTACAAGATGCAGCGCAACACCCAGACGAAAAAAGTCTAGCCAATGCCATTTTTATCTTATATTATAGGAGTACCATGACCAAATACAAAAGATCAATCCTAGGCAATGACATGGTAAAACTTTTATTTATATAGCACCTTTCATGCATAAAAAATGCAGCTCAAAATGATTTACATAGAGAGAAAGAGAGTAAGAAAAGGCACACAAGCACAACAAGCAAGCAAGACATAAAAAAATACATAGATAAAATGAACATTAATAAAATATAATACTCAAAAACAGATGAATGAAAATTATGACAAAATAAAAATACAGTCAAAACCAGACATATAAAAATAAGATCTAATTAAAAGCTATATAAAAAAAAGATAATAATAGGTCAAAAATAAAATCAGAACCAAATAATGCAACAGTTATAATATTTAAATAAATGAACGCTAGAAAAATAAGAATAAGGTCAAATTAAAAGATAATGTAAAAAGATATGCTTTTAGCTTAAAAAAAATAAAAAAATAAAATATTGACGAATATTTATCTGTAAGGTGTTCCAGATTGTTGGCGCATAAAAACAGAAAGCTGCTTCTCCACTCTTTTCTCTTTTTGAGTTTCATGCGGGGGATCTGGAGGAGTTTATCAGTCGATGATCTTAAGACATGATTTGAAACATATTCAATCAGAATTTCAGAGATGTATGAAGATGCTGAACCACTAATTAATTTATAGACCAGTGATAAAACCTTAAACTTGATTCTAAATAGAAAAACTTGATTCTAAAAGACTGGCTTGGGAATACCCATACCTGTATAAGTTGTAAGGTGTTATCTTGTGACTTCAACTGTGAGTTCAACTGAGGCCTGGTAGTCTTTTTGTGCAAGATGTGTCTGCCTTTCCCTAATAGAAGTAAACGTATAGAACAAAAACAGTTCATAGACCACTGAGTCTGGGTTCAGACTGCAGCTCAATCAGACTAGTCTAATCAGAAATCCTTCAACCGCTTCCAAGAAGTCTTTGTCCGTCTGATCCATTTGTGTGGGCCGGTTTCTCAGAATCGGTACGTTTTTAACAAGAACTAAAAGGGCTTCTGTTTACAGGGGTGTGGGGGGGAAGACACACTCCAGTAACGCACACGCACACGTGCACGCACGAACGCTGGGGCAAGCACTTAAGAAAACTTTGAAGATGAATCAATCTCTGTATTATAGCGAGAGTCCAAGTAGAAGCTGGGTGAGGAATCGAACTGGTCTGCCTGCACTTCATAGCAGTCAGGTGGCATTGATGTCCTGATTGATCATGGGATGGAAGCGACTGGAAAGAAGAAAAGGATTACGCTTGTCAAATGCAGTCGATACGGTGGGCCGGAATGCTCAAATGTTTGCCGTTAATCTCGAATAGTGTCTTCGCACGCTGAAAGTGCCGAAAAAGCGCTTGATGGAGGACTGGAGGAAGGCGCTTTGGGTAGCGCTCCCCGCCTCCCGTCTCTGAAGCTGACAGCAGTGCAAACATGCATGCTTGCTGATTTGCTGGGAGGGTTAAGGGCTTTAGAAGCTGCTTTCAATATCAAACCTTGCATGTATTGACAGGGCTGGAGTATACACTGAAATAAAGGGATGCGCCCAATTTACACCCCAAAGAATAATGGTGACAAAGAGGGGCATCGTCCATGATGTCATGAAAGAAGCACATTTTAGTTCCATAAAGAAGATCTGCGAATGGGAAGATCCTTTTTGCCAAAACGTTTTATAAAAGATATTTAAATGTTTAAAAAAACAGGCACATTTATTTGGTGGTTGAAGCTTTATTAGAGAAAATAAATGCCAGGAAGAGAGATGTGAAAGTGAGAGTAAGTTATGAAGTTTTATCCATATTTCAAAATAAAAAATGATTCTAAGAGACCACTTCAGTTTCTGAATCAGTTACTCTGATTTTGCTATTTATAGGTATATATTTGAGTAGAATGAACATTGTTGTTTTATTCTATAAACTACAGACAGCATTTCTCCCAAATAACAAAATTAAAAAATATTGTCATTTAGAGCATTTATTTACAGAAAATGAGAAATGGCTGAAATAACAAAAAAGAGGCAGAGCTTTCAGACCTCAAATAATAAAAAAAAAAAACAAGTTCATATTCACAAGGTTTTAAGAGTTCAGAAATCAATATTTGGTGCATGCATCTTGACATGTTCTCCTCCACCAGTCTTACACACTGCTTTTGGATAACTTTATGCCTTTACTCCTGGTGCAAAAATGTAATTCAGTACTCTTCCATAAATAGTTAAACACAAAACACATAAATACCTCTGTAAAAATGTTCATGTTTTTTAACTCTCAGATATGAATTTTAATACTCTGGTTGCGCTAAGATAAAACTCATTAAGAGAAATATCATTTCCTGTCTTAGATTAACAGACTTCCCATCTCTTCTGCAACTCCTGGGATTCTCCCATATATTGGGAGCAGTACAGCTTTGTACATCTCACCATGGATTTAGATCCTGATTGATCTGTCTTTGTGTTCAGTAGACCAATCAGTGTGCTACTTGAGCGAGATTTAAATCCTGATTGGTCTGTCTTTGTGCTCAGTAGACCAATCAGTGTGCTCCTTGAGCGAGATTTAATTCCTGATTAGTCTGTCTTTGTACCTGGGCTGTCTAAGCCTACATAAGGTTGTGATGTCACTGATGTCGAAAGCAATTTTTTAAGGGGGCGGAGTTATCCCAAAATAACATTGTAGACAAGGAATCCGTGGACATGTTTAAATAGTCTGATGTTTTTATGAAAATAGTTGAATGAATGGAACTAAACACCTAAATTATCTAAATTATATCAAAGCTTAAGAATTGACCAGGTAATCCACACAACACCCCAAAACGTTATTTGTAATAATGTGTTTATTAATGCGTTAATCTAGAGAAATATATTGTTTCGAAGTGTGTGAAATTTGAGCAGCTAGGCTGCAGACACAAAAGGCACCTTGTATTGATATTGATCCAGACAGAATACGACTGACAAAAGCTTGTTTCTGGAGCTGGTCTTTTAAATACATGTCTATGCTGTAAAAATGTTTAAACAGTCCAGTAGAATCACATCAAAATATGATATGAACTGAATCTCTCTGCTTCCACTGCCAATCAATAATGTTTTAAAAGCTTGGAATTCATTTTAGTGATGATTCACTGAAAGCATCAGTCTATAAACCCGACTGAGGAAATTTTGGTGCCAGGAACAGAGCTGGAGAGGGCACAGAGAAGTGGAATTTTACTACAACAAGGAAAAAAAAGGAGACATTGTGGAAAGAATCAGCTAAAAAATGATTCAAATGTGTACTGCATGTTCATATGAACATAATAATGGAAGATACACTAAAAATATAATGTTTTAACTCACTTCATTAAAGTTACGTAACAGTTTTTTTTCTTTGAGTTGTAAAGACAACATTTGAAGTTTATTGAACTTTGTGTTTTGTTCACACAACAATCTTTTAATAATATATTTCATAACAAGTACAGGGGTTGGACAATGAAACTGAAACACCTGTTTTTAGACCACAATAATTTATTGTCCCGACAGACAGTCCTGGTGGAAACAGGAGAGTTGAGGTGCACATTGAATTCTGCCGTGATTTGATCAGCCGTGGTTTTATGTTTTTTGGATACAATCCGGGTTAGCACCCAAACATCCCTTTCAGACAGCTTTCTCTTACAGCGTCCACAGTTAATCCTGTTGGATGTGGTTGGTCCTTCTTGGTGGTATGCTGACATTACCCTGGATACCCTTTTGCTCTTGATACATCACAAAGACTTGCTGTCTTGGTTGCAGATGCGCCAGCAAGACGTGCACTGACAATTTGTCCTCCTTTGAACTCTGGTATGTCACCCATAATGTTGTGTGCATTGCAATATTTTGAGCTAAACTGTGCTCTTACCCTGATTATTGAACCTTCACACTCTGCTCTTACTGGTGCAATAATGTGCAATTAATGAAGATTGGCCAACAGGCTGCTCCAATTTAGCCATTAAACCTCCCACACTAAAATGACAGGTGTTTCAGTTTCATTGTCTGTATATTTACTGTTCTTTCACTGTCTGTCTGCCTGCCACTGACTTTCTAGCTCTCTCGAAAACTCCAAGACTCCATTTCCCAATATGCACCTGCACATATTGGTTCCAGCTCACCGTGCTATTGAGATTACTCACACCTGGACTTATATTAGTATAAATAGCCAATGCTTTTACTCTATCCTGAATCTACTTCATAGCTCTTCTACCTTGTGTTTCTTTTGTTATTTGACCTTTTGTTTCTGACCCTTTTTGCATCCTTGACTACTCTTTTGCCTAGCCCTTAGTTTATTGTTAGCTGTTTTGGTATCAACCTATTTTCTGTATTTTTTTGTATTCAAGTGTACAGAAAAGTTGCCCAGAAAAAAACCCCAGACTGGGGTTCTTCCTTACCCCAAACGACAGTTCCTTAGATAGTGAAGTGAAGATCTGAGAGACGACAATAATGCCAGTAGTGTGTGCCATATAAAGATGTGGCCTATTCCCGGTTGTGCGTCGGCTCTCCGCGAGCGGCTGCGCCGTCGCCCGCTGTCGTTATTTACAGCCGGCTTTTCTTTTATGGAAAAATCAAGATGTGATTGATTGGGGTTAATGTGACGGCGGAGCAGCGGCTGAGCTGCGTGCGAGTGCGCAGGTTAACAGAAAACACTAACTTCCATAAAGCACTGCGGGTATAAATCATGCTTATTCGGGCCGGCCTGACAGCTGTTTAAGATGTTGCAATCATAGAAAGCACCGCGGCCGTCCCAGCGCACTCCTCAGCGAAATGTCAGGATGCGGAGAGAGGGAGAGAGAGAGGGAGGGATGGAGGGAGATTGGTGGTGGACTTCAGGGCGAGGGAGGGGTAGGTATAGAGAAATAGAGCGAGAGAGAGAAAAAGAGAAAGGGAGAGAGGGAGGGAGGAAGAGAGGTAAATGAAGCTGGAGAGGATGGCCATATTAAGGAGCCATCAGTGGCAGGTGCTTTACATAAACGTCTCAGTAAGCAGTAAGCAAATTCCGTCGGCGGTGAAATGCAATAAAAACAAAGAGGGGCTCGGAGAGGTGGGCTGAAACGTCCCCAGTGCATTCCCCTCCTACAGGCTTCCCATTCTCTCACTTACTCTCTCTCTCACTCTCGCTCTCTCACTCTCTCTCTCTCTTTTTCTCTCTCGCCGGAGCGTTTCGCAAGAAGCAAGATTATGGTGTTTGCTTTTATCTGTCAGAAATCAATATTTCAAACGTCCGATAAAAGAGGAAAATTGAACTGGGAATAGACTGGAGTGCTGTAAAAGTACAAAGCACAATTATCAAAAAGCACTTAAAGAGCCTAATAGGATACACATATTAAAAATGCCCAAATGGAACGTCTCTGAGCCATAATGAGGGCTCTTCCTTGCCCCTCTCCTTGCCCGCCCCACCTCCGCCTGCCAGAGGGGGCTTTTGATCATAATACCCCGTGAGGGCAGCCTTTGCGCTGGTCAGGAGAGACGCTTGGAGACGTGCGGAGGGGTTGGGAGGGAGCGTGGGGGGTGGGGGGGGGTGGTGGGTTGGGTTTGGGTTGTATGGACCCCTGGAGGCCCATGCTTTCGTGTTTTAACACAGCGCCATTAGGTGTGACAGGCCTGCCTGCCCTGTTTATGTGTCTGCCATTATAGACGTAAACGGAAGATCACAGAAAAGAAAAAAAAAGCTGCAGACAAGGACAACGGAGGGACACCGCCGAGGGAATAGACACGAGACGTGAGACGCAGAGGCCTGAAGTGTACAGACATCTATAATGTTTGCAGGATCTTTGTTGCAAGCATGCGGGCGACGATTAAAGACACTTTATTCCAGTCTATCTAATAGAACAGTGAAGTGAGGAGATGAGATGCAGAGTTTGTGGTTTATATCGATGACACACTGCTGAGCAAAACTGCTGTCAGGTTTATGTTGCTGTAGAGCGACAGTGGCAAACATGTTCAGGATTGGGGACGTGTGAACGTATGTCTGACCTCCATTGTGCATTCTGACTCTTCACTCTTCAAGATGGTTGGGTTGACATATAATAATTGAAACTGAATAAAATGAATCTACAAAAGATTACACTAAGGATGCACTGATACACTTCTAAAATGTGATTTTTCATGGGTTCTTCAGTAAAGGCAGTGATTTTAAATGTAAAATCCTTAAAGCTCAATAAACCAAGCCTTTATCTGACCCTTAACCCAAAATTAAACATAGTAGAATGTGAAATTTCTTATAATTTCTAAAGGATGAGTTTAGTTGTAGTTGCGCTTTTTTCTCAATCCTTCTTCAAGTACATGGGAGGCAGGTTGTGCGTATTAAAAAAAAACAAAAAAAAAAACACCACCACCAAATTATCTTAGTTCCTTCTTTAAATCTTACAGTATGTATAATAGTGAAATTCATATAATTTCTAAGTGTGTTTTTTTCTCAGTGAATACCTTTTTTTAACATTGAAATGCATGAGTAATTTAGCTGTAGGGACACTCTTCTCAGTTCTTCTTCAAGCACATGGCAGACTGTTTGTGTGTTTTTGGTCGAAACAGTACCACTAGATGATCTGAGTTCCTGAGTTCTGAATCTTGAAATATGTATGTTGAAATATGTTTCTGAATGTTTTTCTCGATGAATTATGTTTTTTTTTTAGAATATCTATGACATAGAAATGCATGATGAGTGTGGTTGTAGTGACACTCTTTTCTCAATCCTTCTTCAAGTACATGGCAGGCAGGTTGTGTGTATTTTGACAAAACAGCACCACGAGATGATCTAAGCTCCTTCTTTATCAAGACAAAATATCAAGACAAAATATCAAGACAAAACTATTAAACACACATCACAATTAACTCTCCAAATCCAAAAAACATCCTTTCCCTGCATTGTCACACTGACTGTTTCAGAAAGACATCAATTACAGTAACTCAGCCTCTCCATTCTTTCAAACCGTAGCCTCTAGTAACCCATTTCAGTGAATGAACACCTCTAAATAACCTCTGCCTAAAATAGCCTTAATGCGTCACTTTCCCTGTGCTCATATACAGTACCTCCAGCTTAAATATCCAATGCTATTAACCTAATAACAGCCTGCAGCTGAACTACCTTCTTTAAAAAGCTCTTTAAACATTTAAATATGATCTGTATAGGCATTTTACATATGTAGAAGAAAGAGGGTTCTATTGTGCTTTTCAGTTTGGTCCGAACTAAAATAGGTGCAGGTGAGAAAGGTGCCTTGAACCACAGTCTGTACAAAATAACCAAAATGTGGTTCAACCTAAAGAGATAATCTCTGAACTAGCATGAATGTAGCTGTAGTGACACTATTTTCTTAATTCCTCTTCAAGTACATGGCACACAGGTTGTGTGTATTTACATCAATTGAAACTTAGCTCCTTCTACTAAACTTAAAGTATGTAAAAATGGATTGGAACTTTTTTGTCCATCTAAAACTAACAAACTCCCCATCTGGACAGGTGTCCTTATAGTTTATGTGAAAGAGGGAGGAGCCCAGAGCGTATCTCCCCTGGGTAATACTTCCTTAGAATCCTAATGGATAACACCTTCCTGCTGGCCAGTCACAGGACTGCACACTGCCAACATACACACACACACACACACACACACACACACACATAAAAACGAAATACAAAACAGCAGCACACACACACCCACACAAAAAGTACATTATGACCAGTGGTCATATCACCTTGTCTCTCACTGCTAATATCAGGACAAAATTTTCCCCATGAAAGATGAATGTAGCTGTAGAGACACTGTTTTCTCAATTCTTTTTCAAGTACATGGCAGTCAGGTTATGTGTTTTTTTAAACAATACCGCCAATTAAACTAAGCTCCTTCTGTGAATTTTAAAATATGTAAAAAAAATGGATTTGAACTTTTTTTTTTCTAAAACTAACAAACCTCCATCTGGACAGGTGTCCTTCTAGTTTGTGTTGAAGAGGAAATAAAACACAAACGAGCACCACACACACAAAGTACATTATGACCAGGGGTCATATCACCTTTTTTCTCACCTTCACACAGTGGTGAATTAGGAAGAGCCTGAAAGGAAATATCAGAACAAAACTTCACCCCATCCAGGGGCCCCAGTGACTTCTGTTTTAGGGCCACTGTGTGATGGGCAGAGCTGTTTGACACCTGGTCCATGTCAGATATCATGTTCAGCATAGTGACCGTTCACCAGCAGGTCACTCACACACCTCTTTCAACATGTGGGGAGTGTGAAGAGGACGCACACACAGACCCCGGGGAATTGAGCTGGGAGTTCCTGCGTGGCGGGGAAGGCCTCTCTTCTTCATTTTAAAGTCAAAGGAAGCACTCCGTTAAAAAGCCTCTGCCACTTATGAACTTTTTGTGTCCTGAAACCCAACGCCACTTGGAGTGTCAGTGATCCATGTACAAGTGTGGAGATACACAAAGAAACTAGATAATCCCACGCACACACACACACACACACAACTGACCTGATGCTTGAGAGACTCCTTGCTGTTCATCTTTCAACTCAAGAGGTAAACGTGAAAGTTATTAACCTGGCTGGTCGTAACCGAACATGTTTCATTCATGTCCACCTCCATCACTTACCTCCATAGACGTGACCTTTACATTACTTATTTACTTTTATTCTTTAAAATACTACTTTGACTACTAATTTAACTCTGCTCTACTGTGCAAATGTAATGATTTCATTATATATTTAACCCAGAAAATGATAAAAAAATAAGCATTTACTCATCAACGTAAGTAATTTGTAAATTACACAAGTGTAAATTATTTTAATTATTTTGAAATTTACCATGACAGGATGGACAGCTTAAGTTTGACCTCAGCTAAAAAAGAATAAAGAAAATATAATAGTAAATATTAAGTGAAGTAAATATCATTAGTTTCTGAACATACTGTGTCTTCAGTTCCTAACCTCCATAGACGTTACCTTTACATTATTATTTTCTTATTTACTTTTATTCTTTAAAATACTACTTTGATTATCAATTTGACTCGGCTTTACTGTGCAAACATAATGATTTAATTATATATTTAACCCAGAATATGAGCAAAATAAGCATTTACTCATCAATGTAAGCAATTTGTAAATTACACAAGTGTAAAAATATATGATATTATGATTTTTGTACATTAAAGATGTTTCTTGCTAGTATCTACCTCAGAAAAAGATCAACAGAATCACTAAAAGCCCTAAACTGACAAATCGTTCATGTATGTGGGTCACTTTAAAAAATTCATTGCCTTTTGGATGCCAAAACTGTCAAAGCAACTGTTGACAATTCTTTTTTTTTTTTTTTTTACTATTTATCATATTGATAAGATTTACGAATAGACAGCAATCATATTTTCCAGCTTATTTTTTAAACAATTTTAATTATCTTAATATTTTTCCATGACAGGGTGGACAGCTTAAGTTTGACCTCAGCTAAAAAAGAATAAAGAAAATACAATAGTAAATATGAAGTAAAGTGAATATTATTAGTTTCTGGACATACTGTGTCTTCAGTTACCTTTACATTATTATTTACTTATTTACTTTGAATCTTTAAAATACTTCTTTAATCATTAATTTGGAAAAGGCCAAATAATTTATTCAGAATAATGGACATTTTGTTTTCAAATCAATAATCAGTCAGAATTGGAAGTGGAATTTGAGCTTTGAACCATCCCTACAAGACACACTTTACACATGCATTTATGGACAATCTATGACAACTGTCATTGGAAATAAAAGAAGCATGTGAACTGAGGAAGTAGAGTGGTATATTGGTTAAACAGGGGTGAAAATACGTCATAATGTTGTTTTAAGCTATTAATTAAAAAAGCTCATTTTGTTGTGAAAGAAAGGACCACCTATGTGGTAAAGCATATGTTAGAAATGTGAAAATGCAAGTTCTTTACACAAAGGAAATTTAAATAAAGTTAAAGTTTCCAGTCATGTAAATCATGCATAGAATGCGCTAAATTATTCAGGGTTTAAACCACTAGAAACTGTAGAGCCATGTGGGCAGATACTAATTAGCTAAGTCAACTCAGGACTGATCACTGTATGCTCATATACCACATCAGAAGGAAGTTTTAGAAATTGATTTTAATACTGAAATAAAAAAATCTATTTTAAGCCATTTCTATTGATGAAAATTGACTATGACTATATTAAAAAAATTAAATGACTATATGTCTTCAATAAATTTTCATCACAGCTTAATTGTTAATAGAAGTGGGTGTATGTTGGTTATAGGTTGGACCACATGTTGATTTCTGAAAAGCCTCCCAAAATGAAAACTTATTATTTTAGTCCTTTAAAGATGTTTCTTGCTAAATTGTACCTTAGAAAAAGATCCACACAATCACTGAAAGCCCAAAACTTACAAGTCATTCAGGTCTATAGGTCACTTTCAAAAATACAGTGCCTTTTGGACACCAGAACTATCAAATAAAATGTTGACCATTTTTTTTGACTATTTATCATATTGGCACTATTTAAGAATAGACAGTAATCTTATTTTACAGCTTTTTTTTATTATTATTTTAATTATCTTCATATTTACCATGACAGGGTAAGACATCTAAGATTTTACCTCAGCTAAGAATAAAGACAAAATATAATAATAAATATTAAGTGAAATAAATATTAGTTTATTAGTAAAAATACGTTTCTGAACATACTGTGTCTTCAGTCCCTTAAAAATAAAACAGTGTAAAGGTTGTAATGTCACTGATGTCAGAGATTTTCTTAAAGGGGCGGAGTTATCACAAGGTAATATGTAGGCAGGGAATTTCCAGATTTCCTTTTAGATATTTTCATGACAATAGAGTTGAGTATTATCAGCCTGTAGCCTGCTGCTAACCCTGGATAGCACAGCTGGAGCAACAATAGCATTACCCGCTAACCTGCATTAGCTGCTAACCGTGCCTAGACTTAGTGGAAATCTGGAAATCTAAGCTCACTGTAAATAAATGGAAGCACTTTGTTCACCCAAATAAACAGTTTTCAGAAGAGACATCTTTGTAGATTAACAAGAAAATGCATTTTTTTTTTAAGAATTACAGTTTTCTTTACTTAACTTAGCTTAGCTTTACAGCTTAACTTAGCTGCTGAATTAAAAGGAAAACATGGTGACATCCCTGTTCCCTAGTAGTGTCACATAATAATGCGCCTTATAATCTGCTGCGGCATATAGTGCAAAAAATATGGTATATAAAATGTAAACAACTATGCTGCAGACACAAAGGGCACATTATATTGCTATTGACTCCATAATATCTGTATGTAAACATATGTCTACAACTGCGCACTTGTGGAAATGCTGAAATAAAATAAAATAAAAAAACCCTGCCAACTGCTGCATTTCCAATTACAGTATAGCAATAACATGTCAGCACAAATAATGGCAGTCAATAGAATGTAGTATTTAGATAGGAATTATGGCACAGTGGTTTCAGCGGTTAATATTCATTACTCAAGACAAAATTAAGGTTTAATTTGTTGCACGATGGCAAAAATGTCTCGGGGCGAGTCGTTTACTAGATGTGTGTCCTCCGAGAGATAATAAGGGTAATGCAGAAGCGAATGCGATATGAAATAGCTGTGTAATACAAACGCGGTCAGAAATCGATGGCTTTCTTTCAGAAATAACAAGGACATTAAGTTATCTTTAGGGCGAGATAGAATTAGAGAGCAATAGCGGCGATATCATGAGCATCTCTTGATTGAAACATCCTATTAGCGGAGAGCTCAGTATGATACGACAGACCATTCTTTTCGTCCATATCTTAATGGCCCATCATTAGTCATATAATCAATATGCTTCTTGATTAAGAGGGCCAGAGAATGCATGCTTCATCTTCGAGCATTTTTTCAGATCGATGCTGAGATTATCTTGCAAATGACAAGGATGCTAGACGAAACTTCAGGCCAATCTCCCTGTTTCT
This sequence comes from Astyanax mexicanus, assembly GCF_023375975.1. NCBI lineage: Eukaryota > Metazoa > Chordata > Actinopteri > Characiformes > Acestrorhamphidae > Astyanax > Astyanax mexicanus. Next base: position 11,738,338 of record NC_064430.1, on the reverse strand, counting down.
CGCTCGCTTTTGCTCTGATATACACTCTTACACACACACACACAAACACACACACACACGCAAACACACACACACAGAAGCATTGCAAAGTAAATCATGAAACACTGTGATCAGTGGGCCAGTATAATTGAAGGCTGAGCTTTTAATTGCCAAAAGTAAGACATTAACTAAATTACTTTTTAAAGATTTAAGGCGGTCAAAGATTTCATTCACGATCTTGCGGCTTTGAAATATCTGGAGATTCAGATTGATGGGAGCAAGAAAATGGGATGTTTCAGCTGTGAGTCAGCACAAATGTATTAAATCAAAGCTCAGGCCAAACACTAAATTATCTGCAATCTTAGCAAACTCAACGGCAACCTTAGCAATGTAGAATGGCAAGTTTACTAGTAGGTACTGCCAATCGTAGTTTTATTACACATCAGCTCTTTCAGTCTGCTTTCTGCTGCGTTTGCCCCGTGTGTTCCTTTCAGCTTCCATGTTTCAGCCCCTAATGCTGATATTTAGCTTTTTTTTTTTTAGTTTTACTTTAAAAATGTTTAGTGCTTTAGTATTCTGGTAGAGATTACCCATCAAATGACTACCAATTAAAACTGTAGTCTCTAACATGATCCAAAAGAATGATTAATATTATCATTACCATTGATAATAATCACTTTATCTGTATATCACTTGTATACAAAAATATAACGCATATACCGTAGCTTCACAACAGTATGATATTGCTGTATTCATTTTTGAAGTCATGAAATAGATGTGTGTAATTAAAGACAAGTCATAATCAAAATCAACTTTTGTTGAAAGGGAGCATCTAAAAATGCAATCTCTTTGTCTTTGGTCTATGACTATGTAATGATAGCATTTTCTTTTTTTTAGGCACGAAGCCTTGTAATTTGTAGACACTCCCTTTTTTTAAACTCAGTGCAATAATTTGAAAATTTGAAAAAAGTTCCATCAATTTGTATATACTCAATTTTTTAAAACAATCACTGTGATTTATAGCCACACCCTCTTGAAATCAAGCTCCATCAAGTTATCAATGCTCCCTTTCTGAAACTAAATTTAATTAATTTAGGGATGCTCCCTTTTTAAAATAAAGCACTGTCATTTGTAGACGATCCCTTTTTGAAATCAAGTTACATTCATTTAGAGACGCTCCCTTTCTAAAAACAAACACTGTCATTTGTAGACAATCCCTTTTGAAACCAAGTTACATTAATTTAGAGATGCTCCCTTTTTTAAATCAAGCACTGTCATTTGTAGACGCTCCCTTTTTGAAATCAAGTTACATTCATTTAGAGATGCTCCCTTTCTAAAATAAAGCACTGTCATTTGTAGACGCTCCCTTTTTTAAATCAAGTTACATTCATTTAGAGATGCTCCCTTTCTAAAATAAAACACTGTCATTTGTAGTTGCTCCCTTTCTGAAATAAAGTTACTTTAAATGTAAAGATGCTAACTTTCTAAAAAAAAAAACGTCATTTGTAGATACTCCCTTTCTAAAACAAAGTTACAATAATTTAGAGATGCTTCTTTTATAAAATCAAGCACTGTCATTTGTAGACGCTCCCTTTCTGAAATAAAGTTATTTTAATTTAGAGATGCTAACTTTCTAAAATAAAAAAAACGTCATTTGTAGATACTCTCTTTCTAAAACAAAGTTACAATAATTTAGGGATGCTCCCTTTATAAAATCAAGTACTGTCAATTTGTAGATGCTTCCTTTCTAAATAAAGTTTTAGATACTCCCTTTTTTGATAACAAGTAATGATAATTTAGAGTGCTCTCCTTGTAAAATCAAACACTGTCATTTGAAAATTCTCCCTTTCTGAAACCATGTGCTGTAGTTTAAAGACACTCTCTTTCTGCAACAAAGCTGCATAGCATGTAGGCTCTCCTTTATTACGCAAAAGTTAATAGAAATCTACAAAAAGCATCATGATTAATGACTCTTAAAAGGCATTAATGTAACTGGAAACTGATTGGCCATGATGCAAGTTGTTATGAGGGTTTTTTCATGTGCATCAGTATTTTTTTTTATGCGTTAGAATATTTGTACCGCTGGAATTTTGTCTACTTCAATACAAGTTTTACACTACAGGTTTTTGTAAGCCTGGCCAATCTCAGCACTGTGGCCAAAGTCCTCCTACAAGGACATTAGCAGTGAAAAAAAAAGATCACATGATCCATTTTTCCCATAGCTGAGGAAAAATCAAACATTTAAACATTTATAGGTCATCCTGTTAAAGCCAGACCACTAAAGTCACTCTCACAGACTTCAATTAACCTTCCGAGATGATAGCGCAGTGCCCAGAGACGTGTGAAGCCTCTTATTTTCCTCTCTCTCTCTCGCTTTTGAACTGCTGACACATAAGGAAATGCGAGCGAAGCTTGGTTGGCTCCAGTAAAAGATGGCTGAATACGGCTCTGTCGTCACGTCGCATTGTACATCCTTCCTTTGTCCTTTGCCAATAACTTTCTCAGCGATTCCAATCACAGTTTTGATATTTGCTTTGTATGATGGGACATTAGGCTGAAACAGGCAGGTGAATCTATTGGCTAGTGCCGTTTGGTCTTCCAGAGGCTCTTGGGAAGACTTTTCTTATGGAATATAACTAGGGTCCTGTTGATCTGTATAATGGTTTGTGCTGGTGCATATTTGTACATGGTACTGCTGCCCTTGGTAAGGACTAGCTTTTTACTTTAAGCGGGGTCCCACAAATGGTTCCTGGTTTAATGGAGAATCCACTAATTCGTTCCATATAATCAGTCAGACGTTATTCATTGTTCCATTTAAAAAATCCATGTGTTTGGATGAACTGTGTTTTTGTATGTTTATTAAAGAAGCATTCAAAAAAATCAAACCATGCTCTGTAGTATACATGACAATAGCCTAATGCCTTTTAAAAGAGATAAAATCACTTAGACCCGCAATTGCATGTGGCAGATAAAACTCCATTTGGAACAATACAACATAGACACTTTATCTTGTAGTGCTCTTAATTCACATTATCATGCTGCTATAGCTATACTTGCACTCTGGACTTCATGTTGCTGCTACCTGCCTACTCTCCCCATTTATTATTTTGTGTATTTATATCTATTGATATCTATTTCTTCTATTCTGTGTTTATTGTGTTATTTTATGTTGTTATCTATTTAATCCATATTTATCTATTTTAACAACAGCTCTTGGGTGTAAACTAGACCAGGAGATCACAGTTTCGTTCCACCTCATGTACCACATGTGATGCGAATGACAATAAAGTCTCCTTGAGTCCTTGAAGCCTTGAAACATAGTTACTACATAACTTCAATTATTATTATTGGGAATAATAAAAAAAAACAGTTGTTTCACTGACTAGACCATGGTTGCCACACAACATATCATTTAAAAAATCCATAAATGTCATTAATTATGTATGTTTTGGTACATTTTTTGGTATCTTAATGCTATATATATTGTGATCAATTCTGTTACCCAGCACTACTGTAAAATCACCTTCCACTTTACACCATAGTTACTACATAAATTAATATCAGTTCCTTCACTGACTGGGCCATTGTTGCCAATCAACGTAACATTAATAAATGCCATTAATATCTTTAATTATGTATGTCCTGGTCCAATGTAAAATCACTTCGTTTTTAGCAAACAGAGTGATGCTTTAAAGTCTTAATTTTAGGAAAGGCAGAACTTCCAAACAGTGAATTCACAAGCATGGCATTAATACAGGTATAGCATATAATTAATCTGATAAACTTGACTTTTTACTTCAATTAATGAAGTATTATTAATACACTTGGTTGTAGTTTGTGTTTCAAACTATGTGGAATTTACTTATTTAAATGTCAGACACTATTTTTTTTTATCTCTACTTCACATCCTAATTTCCTTTAGAAATGTTAGCTAGCACTGCTAGAGCACTATGTAAAACACAGATTGAATGTTGATTCCGTCTATGAACATGTTTTTTTAGGATGTTATTACATTATAAATCATACCATAGCTCAGACAGAATCTGTATGTAGAGCTGTCAAGAAAATTAGTCAGGGGTCTTGTGGTGTTTTATTAGTTGGAGAAAGTTGACAAAATTGTCAAACAGGCAGTCCCTGTTATTCAAAGGCAGAAGACTTTTGGCAAAATGTCAATAAAATCGAATTCTCCAACATAGTGTCAAGTTTTTGAGAAAAAATAGGTCCATGTTTAAAAACTCCAGCAGCATTGCTGTATCTGTTATGAACTTGTACCAACTCAACCATGGTTGTGTTACCTAATAATAGCTTTTCAGTTGTGGTCCTGTTGGGTCCTGACCATTGAAGAACAGGCTAAAAGGAGGAGAAAATAAAGTATTCAGAGAAACAAAATGCTCCTATATGCTAAAGACTTAATGGTTAATGATTGTAGAAACAAGGAGGAGATCATAATGTTATGCTTGATTGGGGTATAAGGCTACATTTTATACATTTTATAGTCGAACATCCCTCCCAAAAAAGATCAGACGAATCTGCAAAGCTCGGCCCAGAATTCTCCCAGAGCCCGAGCGCATATGAAGCATGCGAGCTAGTCCGTGTTAATGAGAGCAGAAATACATTTTGAACACAGCTTATGCGCTGCAGAGGGATGAGAACGGCTCAATAAAATATACACAGGAGGTCGAAACGGGGGAGTAAAACAAAAACCTTTTTTGACAATGTTAAGCCAGGAGGAGGCTTTGAGGCAAGCAAGAGTTTTTTTAATCATTTCTTCTGATGTTGGATCATGGGGAGAGCAGAGCTTTCCAAGGGTAAGCAAAGTCAAAGCCAATCCCATACTGTAACACTAACAGCGCTATGGACATGCTATGCACAGACAGACAGACAGGCGCAAGGAGCGCATCCTCACAGGAGCATTATAAAATCCAAATGGAAGTGTGGGAAACTGCAAGAAGCCCTGCAAAACTTAAAAAAGTCTTAGAGTCTCCAAGGGTGGGCTATATACAGTATATATGATTTGTGTCGTATCAGAACCTAAGTACTTAAACTAAGAACTAAGTATATTGTTTGAATATTTACCCCCTAAAATAGAACATAATGCAAGTTAGAATGCACATAATATTTGGCAACAGAAAATATTATATAGGGCAAAAATACAGAAATATTTAAAGTTATATTGCAGTGTCTCCTCTAACATTAGGCCCTCAACTCCCAGGGAAGGTAAAAAAAGGCAGGTTGGCGTGCATTTTTACACTCAGTCAATAAAATGTAAAGCTATGTAATTTATTCAAAGTTTGCAATGCCAGTATTTTGTATTTTGCCTTCGGCCAAAGGTTACATTTTTGTCTTTCAGACATAAAATTGTCATTTCAGGGCATACTTACTGTACATAAACTCATTTCAGGAATAAAGAATGTCTTTAGGAGCCTTGCCCAGGAACTCTTAAGGCTAGTTTATACTTTCTCCATCAAGTGCTGTGTGAGAAAGACATGTTTTTCTCAACTTGTGGAGCATACGTATGTGGTGCCAGTTCTTTCTGATTTCTGCCCCAAACGATTCCATTGTCTTATCTGGTGGCGACCATGTGGAGCCTATGTGCTTGGACGAGTCTGTGTTTTTGAAGTAATTTTAGCCACACATCTCTTGTGGTGGATGCATTCTTTGCCACTCGTGTTTATGTGTGTGGTTTGTATCGGCATGCTGGCTAATCTATCAAGCTACCTATTGAGCTGTCCACTAATAAGGAAAAGAAACAGCTGCTATGAGCCTATTTTACATGTCTAGAACCACACTCTGATAGATAGGAAGGAAGTGTGGTGAGAACCAATAGCGGAGGAACCCAAATGTCTAGGATTGGTCAGAACAATTTGTTCTTAAAATGTTATCATGATTTTTTGGAATAAAGCTAAGAATATTTGCAGCTACAAATCATGCACTCTTATAGGAAATGACTGTTTGCTTGTCACTCTGCCATCTTCTGTGAACACAGGGTTTTAGGTTCAGCATGGTGTTTTCTACACCAACTGCTCTACAGATCCATTGCCTTTATACAGTGTATACAGTTCTTAGCACTGTAGTTTCAATGGTCAATTATAAAAAAAAAGACAAAGCCCATGCATGATTAAATGCTGTGCATGATGTAGCACCCAGACAGTGTCACGTTAAAAAAACCCCGCATTCCTGTGCTCGACAGCTGCTTATGTGAGTAGGAAATGAGTGTATTGATGCATGCCAGTGTCTGCGCCTGGTCGAATAAAGGAAGGACAGGTCAGGTAACAAAGTCCACTATCTCTCAAACGGGGGAGGCTCGTCCATCCCATAATAAGTTCACTCTCACGCCACAGCAGAGGTTAATGACTCTACACCTGGCCTCGGTCAGGCCGGATGATATTTTAGGCCCTTCGCAGGACGCGGGGTGATGTATGAAGAGCGGAGTCGTTTTGGGGGGTGTATAAATTAAAGAAATAGGCTGGACTGACGGGCGGGATGATGAAATAACAGGCACTTTAGGTAATTCCTCTGATAAAAACAGACCCAACCCCGGCGCGGGTGAAGAGAGGAGGGGTGGTGATAGAATCAAATGCACTTGTAGAGGTCGCTGGCAGGATCATCAGTCTAGTCAGGGCCATTACAGCAGCACAAAGAACAGCCACCTGCCAAGAGAATCGGCCAGGTGTGCGTCTCGCTGTGTGTGGGGGGCGAAAAAGAGAAAGGGAGATGGGTTTAGAGATAGACATCTTTTTTTCAGCCAGGGGAAAAAGATACAAAGCGATCCATTACCCCATCCAGAGTGAAGGAACTTCCTTAGAGAGAAAACTCTAGAAAAGCCCAGAAATAGAAAACACTGAAGGTTGTCACTTTTTAGTTTACTAATTTATACATTTTGAAACATATAGTACTGATGCTTAAATTGAAAAGACAGAACAGATAACCAGATAACCCATGACCACCTTACAACTGATATAAAGCCTCATAATAAATCCTCCAGCATCACATAAATCCATTATCTTACTGCTCAGATAAACTCAGCAAGACTACTAAATCTGTAAGAAAGGTCTGTCTCAAGACACCCACTTAAACTGCACAGGTCAAGACACAGTCAAACATTCAACCTTATGGCTCCAGTCAAACTACTGCTTCTGCTGAAATTATCCAGCTTATGGCCCAGTCAAACTCCCCAGTACATGGCCGAGACTTTAACTTTAATGCCTTAGTCAGAAAGTTTCAGCTCATGGTCCAAACTTTCTGGCTCATAATTCAGCCAAACTTTATCCACTTTATCTCAATATTTCCAGTTTGGGGCCCAGTTAAACTGTAACACTTTGTTCCAGGCAAACTTCCAGTTTATGGCCCAGCCAGACTCTGCTGCTTTAGCCAGAAATTTCCAGGTCATGGTTCAGTCAAACTCCCCAACTAATGGCCCAACCAAACATTACTGCTTTAGGTCAATAGTTACAGCTTGGTTCCCAGCCAAACTCTACCATTTTGGCTTAGGCAAACTCATTGGTGAAACTCCCTTGCTGGTGGCCCAGCCAAACTCTACTGCCTTAGCAAGAAAGTTTGGTTTATGGCCAAGTGAATCTCCCTGGCTCATGAGTCCAACCCAAACTACTGCCAGAATGTTCCAGCTTATGGACTAATCAAGTTCATTGGAATATGCCCAGGCAAACTCAGTTTCAACTTATGGCCTAAGTACATGGCCCAGCCAAATTTTAATGCTTTGGCCAAAAAAAAGTTTCTTATAGCTTACCAGTTAGCTTTCATTGATGCTTTACTTAAACAGCCCTAAAGTGTGTTTATCTCCATCTTAATGCGAAGTGATTAACACTCTGTAATACACTGTTTAATCATGTCAACACTGTCACTCATCAAAAACATTTTTTTCATCTATTTTATGTGTCTATATACTGATACATGTTCAAAAAATACATACAGCAACACTTTTTTGTAGCTTGATTTACACTTCTCAATATCAGTAAATGTAAATATATTTAGTTTACACCCATTTTGGATACACAGAGTGCATTATACATATGCATGCCATGCTGGATCATTGACTTTAGGTAACATCTGGTGAAAATTCCTATTTTTATTACTTTTTAATATCACAACAAATATTGCAGAAACATTGTCAGATTTCTTTTTTTTTTGCTATTTAGTGCATGACCTAATTTATGCAACCTTCTTATTTGGCTAGTGGCATGTCAGACAGCTACATAAACAAGGCAGTCTTGTTTGTTATTGTTAGCATTAGATGCTAGTGGGTGGAGCGGCATGCCTTGAGAGCAAAAACCTGAATGAAGCCGATTCAAAGCAACTTCTGGGCTTTTGGGACACACATTTATACCAGTAATGAAGCAGTGCTTGATTGCCCACACCTAGTTATTAGGAAATAAGTCATGAATGGTTTGACCCACATACTGTATTAGCGTGTTCATTCAATGATGTATGAAGTTTGTTAATTAAGGACCGTGACACTGCGTCAGCGTACTTACGTTGTAAATCATACTACAGTGTAAATTTTCCGGTGTGTCTCCGGAGTGGAGGAGGGATGGGGGTGCTTAACATCATAAAAGATGATGCTGCATCAAGGCGATAAATAAATGAATAAATATGTGTCGGGAAGCCGGATGACAAATGCCAGCACTTGTGCCGGCCCATTAGTAGCTGACAGCCGTGCTGCTAGGGGGGCTTGGGCAACACCAGTATTTCAGTCTCATTACCTCCTCCACTCAACACACACACATATACACACACACTCCCCACGTCCGTCTGCTGCACTACTTCCTCTCCCGCCCCCTAATTCACCCCTCGTAGCCCATCCTGACTGAAAGCTCTTGTTTTACTGCTAACTAACTCATGCATCGCACCGTGATTTATGGCCCGGACCGAGCTCTCACAAATCAGGGAATATTTTCATTGATTACCACAAATTGTCTAATCTGCACGATGTTGGTGGATCTTGATTGGGCGGTGCTCGCCGATTGCCCATTGCTAACTTAAAAATCAATCAGGAAGCACAATAAGGGGGAAGGCCGGATGGATCCGGTCCAGGCCCGGGCGAATCGTCCTCAATCAAATTTGTGGCAAATTTCAATCCATAAAGCCATCAAATGAATTCTAATTTGATGCCTACATGTGCACTTTCTCAAGGAGTGGGACCGAGCAGGAAATCAATGGGCCTCTCTTCTATTTGCTTAAATGCAACTTTAATGCAACAAACAACACATTAACAAATTACACTTAATAGACAAAATGCAAGTGTTTCACAGCGCCCTATAGCTTTGATATTTCATTGTTCCCATTGTGTCGAGAAATGATAGACCACTGTCCACACTCTAAGCTCTAAACTCTAAGTGGGCCCTATATAGTACTTAAAAAAGGGCTTACAGTTGTGCAAAATGCAAACAAATGTAAGTAAAGGCAAACAGAGATAGCACTCAGATTGTAATTACAATAGACCACAGAACAAATATCAGATGTTAAAAGTATTATATTATATTTACCATTTAATAAAAAACATTAGATCATTTAGAACTTGATGGCAGCAACGCAGAATCTCAAAACTGTTGAGACGGTTTAGCAAAGAGGTGGAAAAATAATACTGATTAAAAAAAAAAACAGCTGCAGTAGGATTAGTAGAAATTTGCACCAAGCTCACACAAGTCTCTCACAAGCAAATATGGACAAAGTTTCACCAATCTGCCAAAATCTTAAAAAATATTAAAATATTGTTGTGAAAGTAAAAGTATGCAGACTTTGGCTATCCCTCCATTTCCAGTACATAATATGAAATATGATAACACTTTATGATAGGGGTACATTTGTTCCTTCTTAAGGATGAGTTCATCCGTAATAAATGCTTTAAGTAATGTAATTTCATTTATTATTAATTTAAGTGTTACCCATAAAATCATTAAAAGGTTCAGATAAGGTCCTAAAGGAATCCCTGTAAACCAAGGACAAAGTGAATGGTCAGTGTCGGATGCTTAGGTGGCCCAAAGTTTTTAATATCACAATAAATATAGCAGAAACACATTTTTTCAATGTAGTGCATGCCTTAATCCTCAATTCTGGAAAAAAATAAAAGACCATTTCAGTTTCTGAATCAGTTTCTCTGATTTTGCTATTTATAGGTATATGTTTGAGCAAAATGAACATTGTTTTTTTATTCTATAAACTACAGACAAGATTTCTCGCAAATTCCAAATAAAAATATTGTAATTTTGAGCATTTATTTGCAGAAAATGAGAAATGGCTGAAATAACAAAACGTTCAGAAATCAGTATTTGGTGGAATAAGCCTGTTTTTTTATCACAGTTTTCATGCATCTTGGCATGTTCTCCTCCACCAGTCTTACACACTGCTTTTGGTTAACTTTATGCCTTTACTCCTGGATGGCTTAAACTCATCCATCTTCCTTTTGATTATATTCCAGAGGATTTCAATTTGGTAAAATCAAGGAAAAACATCTTCATATTTAGCATGTGGTATGACAGACATCTAAATAAAATAACTTTAAGAATAAAGAAAATTGATGAAGGATTTATTGAATTCATTGATAAAATAGTGTATCACAATACTTTTGTCCATACAACACAGCAAAGAACATCATGCATGTGTTACATTGTACTGACTCTACATCTCCAGCTGCAGAGCTGTGCAGTTTACACAGTGTACTGAGAGATATCACTGTGCTGATGGTAATGTATTTGTCAGCTGCGTTTTGCTTCGGGTTGTATCTCACTCTGCACTCTGGCCTAAACTTTGCCTTGCACTTTTAACACCAGGCAGCAGGTGTCATGGATACTAATTATAGCGGCCAGACAGGTGTGCAGCCAATCCGACAAATCGCATGCAGTCCGATCTGCTTAGGATCAAAGTGTCAGGGGGCTACAGGGTCCGGGGAGAAAGTGCTACACCGCAAACCTCCAGCGTAACCTTTCAGCAGTCTGCGGGCGCAATGGCATCTCTGAAGGCTGAAGCCGAATGTGTGTGTGTGTGTGTGTGATATGAGGCGTTGATGACAGGTGGTGATTTTTATTAAGGCAGACGATGAGGTGACCAGCCTCAGGGGGCAGGTCAGATACCCACGCTACCATCACTTCACTGCTTTTCTCTTAGAGTGTGTTAGACACGAATACACACACGTTTGTATTCCTGTCTTTGCAGGGTATTTCTGTTAAATTGTATTGTTTTTTGAACTCTGGTTTAGTACTATGTACACCGTTTTTTGTTTTTATGTGGCAACCATTATCCTAAAGATGATGGGACCCCACAAATAGCTCAAAACATGTTCACACACATGCTTATTTATGGCTGAGCATGGCAACCCATGTTGAGCCTTAGGATAAATATGCATGCACATCAATCCACATTGTCACTGACCAAGTCCTGACCAAAGCAGATGCCCTTCTGAGACATCAGAAGGTCTTGAGTTTGAGGCTCCAGCTAATTGTAAGTAATTAATGGTAATAATAATATTAACATCATCAAGAGAAAGATAAAGCATGGCAAATTCTGCTCTCTCAGACTCCGGCTGCTGATGGCAAGCAGCATGACCTGGGATTAAATCCAATCTAAACACAGACACACTCTCTTGTGTGTACACTTAATGCACATGGCTAATTAAACATGTTGCTATACTAGTTACATCTACTTTCTGCTGTTGTATCCACTTTTGTTTTTGTTGAAACTGAAGAAATGAAATGAAGGGTTTAAAAGGTTACATTGGTAACACTTTACTTGGATGGTCCATTTGATGGCCTCTTTGATGCTCAACTGACATTCAACTAACATTCAACTACATGTCTATTAAATGCAAATGAACTAAAAGGTGAAAGTAAATGATCCTCTATTGAATATAACCCTACATTCAACTCTACCCCAAACGCTTATCTTAATATTTTAGGATTGGGTTTAGGGTTAGATTTTAAGTTTAGGTTAAGGCGAGGGTAAGGGTTGGGTGTAGGGTTTGATTTTATGGTTGATTAAGGGTTAAGGTTAGGATGTAGGGTTTGATTTTATGGTTGATTAAGGGTTAAGGTTAGGTGTAGGGTTAGATTTTATGGTTGATTAAGGGTTAAGGTTAGGGTTAGGTGTAGGGTTTGATTTTAGGGTTGATTAAGGGTTAAGGTTAGGGTTAGGTGTAGGGTTAGATTTTATGGTTGATTAAGGGTTAAGGTTAGGGTTAGGTGTAGGGTTAGATTTTAGGGTTGATTAAGGGTTAAGGTTAGGGTTAGGTGTACGGGTAGGTTCTATTTTGAATCATTTACATTCAACATAGGGTTAAGTTAAATTCAATGGACATTCAATTTAGTGTTAGTTGAATGTCAGTTGAGCATCAACAAAACCATAAAATGGACCATCCAAGTAAAGTGTTACCGTTACATTTTTTTTTTCACCTTTTTTCTCCTCCTGAAAAATTCTAAAAAATAAAATAAAAATGAATCTTTACAGTGAGGACGTACTATTTTTGTACAAAACAAGTATCTTATGAAACTTTTTTATATGAACTGTAACTTTAGTTTAGGACAAGCAACACAGAAATGATAAATATATCTACAAAGACTATCTTCATATATACATTTTTATTCACTGTAATGCATGTTAATTATTGGTAAACGTATGGCAGAGAAATTTGTTAAAACAATATAAATAACAAGATTAATGGAGTTATAAGGTTGCAAGTTTTGACATGACAGCAACAAATGTTCAAGAAGGCTAAATGTGATTTCCGAGCCAGATTTAAAGACAGAAAGAGAGAAAGAGCGAAAGAGAGTGAGAGGGAGTGAGTGAGCAAGAAAGAGTAATTACTCAGTAATTTCATCCCCTTCTCTTCTGATTGTGGGATCATTTTAAACCTGCCGGTCTGAAATGGAATTTTTTAAACTTGGTCGTTAACAAGTAAGAATTCATATAACTTTCTCCATCCAAAGGTTTATAGATTCCAGGTTACAAACGACCTTGAAAGGAAAGAAAACGATAAAGAGAGGGAAGGCTTAATGAAAAAAAAAAAGTGGAACACAGAGGATAGAGGATAGAGTTACCACAATAGAAGGAGCTGCAGGACAGATGGACATGGGGGGTGAGCAGAAACAGCTGGATGATACAACAGGGAGACTTATAGCAGTAATTTAACTCATTAATACAAAATAATAAACACAAGTGACATTATTTAATTATTTTCATTCTGAGGGTTTTTATCTTAGCTGACATTAAATTTAAATTTGATTTTTTTTTCTTGATAGCAATAATATACTGCTAGATTATGTACAAATCATGGATTTTAAGAGTGCTGCTTATTGTACAATAATTTCTTTATGGACATCGATACTGTACATAATATACACTGGCCAAGCATAACATTATGATCACCTCTTTGTTTCTACACCTATTATTCATTTTTGTTTCTCTACTTACTTTAATATTCTGCTTTCACCCTGTTCTTCAATGGGTAGTACCTCACAGGACCACCACAGAACAGCTACTCTTTTATTTGGATGTTGGGTCATTCTTTGTGGTCAGAGATGAACCCCCACCCAAATAATAGTATAGCTACTCTGTGGTGGTCCTGTGGGGTCCTTTCTTTTTTGTCTTCCTGATGAGGTTTTCTACAGTTTCATATTTTGCCGGCTACAGGAATCACAATTCTTGAATTCTTCAAATTAAAGAATTTAAAGGAGGGCTCAAATTGTGTTTTATTGCATTCAATTCATTTTTGAATAGTAAGATAATTCTGCAGACTGCATCCACAATCCACTGTCAGCAATTTAATGAATTTAAAGAGCCATTCACTCATTTTGTCATTGCATTCAATTAATTTTAATGTGGTAAGATTATGCTTTAGACTGCAACCACTATCCACTGTTTAAACTGAAGTGAGAGAGGCTATGTTACACCCTAGCCTAAGTCTGTGTTATGTTTCTCCCTCATTTGTTCCCTAGTGCTCCTCCCCTCTGTTTTCCTGTCATGTGTTCACAGCCACGTGTTTCTGTTGTGTATCTGTCACGTCTTAGCCCTGCCCTAACCATCAGTGTTCTCACCTGTGTCTTATCTGTAGCCCTGCCCCCTCATCAGCCCTGCCCAGGTGTTCCTCCTGTATTTAAGCCCCTCTGTTTGTACGTGCTGTGTCGAGTCTTTTGTGTTTTCTAGTCTGTAAATCTAACCGTGTTTCCTGTTTATAGTGTTTAGCCTCAGTATCCCAGCCTTGTATCTTAGTGTTTGTATCCCAGTCTTTCCCTTAGTCTTAGCCTTAGTTTATATATTCCGTTTTCGTTTCTGTGTTTGTTTTGTTTATTTAATAAATAATTATCTTTGCACTTACGTCCTCCTCCTCCTTCACACCCCTCCGTCTCCTACGTAACATAAGACTCGACCGAAATATGGACGTAGCAAAGTGGAATGCCACGAGGAAGGCGGACCTGGAATATCTCCGGTTCCTCGCGGAGCTAATTCGGGGGGATGAACCGCTCCCGGCGCCTCTCCGCGGGGTGGAGAGTGTCGGCCCAGCTCCAGCTAAGCTAACTAGCATGTTAGCTCCACCGCACTCTCCAGCCCGGCCGACTTCCAGCTCTCCAGCTCGGCCGGCTTCCAGCTCTCCAGCGCGGCCGACTTCCAGCACTCCAGCGCGGCCGGCTTCCAGCTCTCCAGCGCGGCTGGCTTCCAGCACTCCAGCTCGGCCGGCTTCCAGCTCTCCAGCGCGGCCGACTTCCAGCACTCCAGCGCGGCCGGCTTCCAGCTCTCCAGCGCGGCTGGCTTCCAGATCTTCGACTCCGGCTCCGGAAGCAAGCTCCGGTCCGGTGTTCACAGCCACGCCCACTGCTGAATCTGCAGCTCCTGTCCGGATCTTGGCGGCAGCCGCACTCTCAGCTCCCGCTGAAGCGGCTTCTTCGCCAGCGGTGCCAGCCGCCTCCACGTCAGCGGTGCCTGCCGCGCTCACGCCAGCAGGACCCACCGCCTCTGTTTCTGCGCTGCCCGCGGCTCCGGCCGCCTCTGACTTTGTGCCCGCGGCTCCGGCCGCCTCTGACTCTGTGCCCGCGGCCCCGGCCGCCTCTGACCCAGTTCCCGCGGCCCCGGCCGCCTCTGACCCAGTTCCCGCGGCCTCGGCCGCCTCTGACCCAGTTCCCGCGGCCCCGGCCGCCTCTGACCCAGTTCCCGCGGCCCCGGCCGCCTCTGACTCTGTGCCCGCTGTTACCCCAGTTCATGTGCATGGGGGTCCAGCCTCTGCTCCTGTGCCTACTCCCAGGTCACGAGCTCCTAGACCCGCCGCGCCTGCTCAAGCTGCACCCGCCGCGCCTGCTCAAGCTGCACCCGCCGCGCCTGCTCAAGCTGCACCCGCCGCGCCTGCTCAAGCTGCACCCGCCGCGCCTGCTCAAGCTGCACCCGCCGCGCCTGCTCAAGCTGCACCCGCCGCGCCTGCTCAAGCTGCACCCGCCGCGCCTGCTCAAGCTGCACCCGCCGCGCCTGCTCAAGCTGCACCCGCCGCGCCTGCTCAAGCTGCACCCGCCGCGCCTGCTCAAGCTGCACCCGCCGCGCCTGCTCAAGCTGCACCCGCCGCGCCTGCTCAAGCTGCACCCGCCGCGCCTGCTCAAGCTGCACCCGCCGCGCCTGCTCAAGCAGCACCCACTGCTCCAGCCTCAGCTCCAGCTCAAGCACCAGCAGCACCCACTGCTCCAGCCTCAGCTCCAGCTCAAGCACCAGCAGCACCCACTGCTCCAGCCTCAGCTCCAGCTCCAGCACCCGCTGCCTCAGCCTCAGCTCCAGCACCCGCTGCCTCAGCTCCAGCTCCAGCACCCGCTGCCACAGCTCCAGCTCCAGCACCCGCTGCCACAGCTCCAGCTCCAGCACCCGCTGCCACAGCTCCAGCTCCAGCACCTGCTGCCACAGCTCCAGCACCTGCTGCCACAGCTCCAGCTCCAGCACCTGCTGCCACAGCTCCAGCTCCAGCACCTGCTGCCACAGCTCCAGCTCCAGCACCTGCTGCTCCAGCTCCAGCTCCAGCACCTCCCGCTGCTACAGCCTCAGCTCCAGCACCAGCAGCTCCCGCTGCTACAGCCTCAGCTCCAGCACCAGCAGCTCCCGCTGCTACAGCCTCAGCTCCAGCACCAGCAGCTCCCGCTGCTACAGCCTCAGCTCCAGCACCAGCAGCTCCCGCTGCTACAGCCTCAGCTCAAGCACCAGCAGTGCCTGCCACCGATGTGGTACCCACTGCCCCTGACCCGGTACCTGCTCCCAGAACTTTGTACACCCCCAAGCCTACTCCCAGAACAATGCTTGGTCCCAAGCCCCGTGATTCCCGGCCTGCCCCGAGGCCTTCTGACTTTGCCCCCAGTGCTGTGTTTGTACCCATGTCTCTCCCTGTCCTGGTCCCCGTGTCTGTGTTTGTTCCCGTTCCTGTCCCCGGTGGTTTTCCTGTTCCCGTCCCTGTCACTGTGTTTGTGTCCGTCCCTGTCCATGTATTTGTTCCAGTTCCCCTGTCCAGTTTTGTCCAGCCCCCTGTCCAGTCTCAGCCCCGTGTCCAGTCCCAGTCTCCGTTCCCTGTCCAGTCTCCGTCTCCTGTTCGGTCCCCTGTCCAGTCTCTGTCTCCTGTCCAGTCCACTGTTCAGCCATGTGTCCTGTCCCCGTCCCGGTCTACATTCCAGTCTCCGTCCCATGTCAAGTTCCCTGTCCGGTCTACGTCTCCTGTCCAGTTTCCATTCCCTGTCCAGTCCCCTGTCCCGTCTCCGTTCCAGGTCCTGTCCCCGTTTCGTGTCCAGTCTCATGTCCAGTCTCAGCCCCTGTTCGGTCGTTAGTCCCGTCTGTTCCCTTCCTCTGTTCCCTCTCTCTCGGCGCCCCTGGAAGTGGCGCCGTTGAAGGGGGGTTATGTTACCCCCTAGCCTAAGTCTGTGTTATGTTTCTCCCTCATTTGTTCCCTAGTGCTCCTCCCCTCTGTTTTCCTGTCATGTGTTCACAGCCACGTGTTTCTGTTGTGTATCTGTCACGTCTTAGCCCTGCCCTAACCATCAGTGTTCTCACCTGTGTCTTATCTGTAGCCCTGCCCCCTCATCAGCCCTGCCCAGGTGTTCCTCCTGTATTTAAGCCCCTCTGTTTGTACGTGCTGTGTCGAGTCTTTTGTGTTTTCTAGTCTGTAAATCTAACCGTGTTTCCTGTTTATAGTGTTTAGCCTCAGTATCCCAGCCTTGTATCTTAGTGTTTGTATCCCAGTCTTTCCCTTAGTCTTAGCCTTAGTTTATATATTCCGTTTTCGTTTCTGTGTTTGTTTTGTTTATTTAATAAATAATTATCTTTGCACTTACGTCCTCCTCCTCCTTCACACCCCTCCGTCTCCTACGTAACAGGCTAGCTGTGGTGCTATTGGTCAGATTATGTGTCTATATTAAAGGCGAGGTGCTAGACTAGTACTGTCTGTATGTGTATCAAATAATTAATGTTACAGAATAACAGAAAATATGATGACACAAGTGTCCCACTCCTTTGTGTGTGGCCACACTGTAAACCTATACATTTGAACTCAAATGATTTAAGTCTGTTTTATATAAAATTGGATATTTCTAAACAATACTCGACTATTTTGAATTAGTTGAACATTTGTGGGCACAAATACACATTCAAACTGAAATCTTGGAGTTGAACCAACTTATAATAACTGAGTTTCGTCTGTTGCCATTGGCAGCTTCTTTTCCATTGGCTTCTTTCACAATCTATTTGCATACTGGGTGTGTCCAAAAGTTTCTGACACTCACCATCAGTGTGTAGTGATTCTCCCCCGGGCTACCTTAGAAATAAATGAACTTCCCCTTTAGTTGTAATAACTTGATGTTTTGATTTATGCTAACTCAATTTATTATTCCCCATTACTTAAAAAAATTAGCAGACTGACTGCCTTAAAAAAGTTAAGTAAACTCAACTTATCCAGTCTTACAGTATAACAAAAATAAACAGGTTAAATCAGCTTCCCCTTTAGTTGTAATAACTTGACGTTCCATGTTATGCTAACTTAACTTTTAACTTTTCTTTGCCCATTACTTAACTTTTTAAGGCAACCGGTTTCCTCAAATTTTTAAAGTAAATTCAACTTATCCGGGCTTACCGTGCAGCCAATTAGCCATGAATAAAAGGAAATTAGTTTGTTTTTCCAAAGAAAAGAGCAGGATTACGAGACAGAGGAAAGTGAAATTATGGGATTTTAATTGCACAGCATGAGCGGCTCTAGCGGTCCTCTCTCTTTTCTTTTTTTGTCTTCCTGTTTAAGTTTCTGAAGTTTCATATTTTGCCGGCTGCATGAATCATGAACCTGGCTGGCTGGCTACTGCCAGAAACGTAAAAAAAATTAAAGGGACACTCACACATTTTGTTAATTTCGTAACCAGTAGTTGTCTGGGGGCTCCAGGCCAATTTGTTGGTCCCAATTTGGGGTCCAAGGTTTGCTTGCCTTGTTGCAACGGGCCTGGTTGCTAAGATGTAAAAAAAAAAAAAAAAAAAAGTTGGAGAAAGAGGATAGAGTTGCCACAACAGAAGGAGACGTTGGACAGACGGATGTAGGAGGTGAGCAGAAACAGCTGGATGATACAACAGGGAGATTCATAGCAGTTATGTAACTCATTATAACTCATTGTATAAATAATAAACACTAGTGACATTATTTCATTTTCAATGTGGGGGTTTTATCTTAGCTGAGAGTAATGTGTTAAATGTTAAGATTTGGAGTTCATACATCATGCATTTGGCAGAACTGGTCAGAAGCCCATTATCTATTGTAACGGGTTCTATTTCTGCGTGTATTACGAGAGCTGGCTTATTCAAAACATAAGCCAGAAATAACTAATGAAAACAAAGTCATTATTGTCCGTCAGCACTGTAATAATGTGGGAAATTTGGGGGCGTATGGTGTAAACTACTCTCACGCAGATGCACTCACACACACACACACACTGTACATTCTGCTGGCATTTTGAGCTGATTAAAAGCATATTTATAATGAACTTCCTGTTTTGTCTGCTGCATATCCCAAGCAGCCTGCAGCGATATGTATTGTGAGTTGTGTACGCAGGGTGTGTGTAAATGCTAAAGTGCTGTGTTGTGCGAGTTCTACGTCACGTATATCAGGGCATCTCTGATTTTCCTGCAATCAGTTTCTTTCTACGCGTCTTGAGTCACTTTATCACTTCAGTCGAGCAGATGTACATTGTTTGTGGCAGTGTTTGTCCCATTGTGTTTTAGAAGGAAATGACTGCACTGGTGATGCTAGCTAACATATTGTTTCTTATTCAGAGTAGAATATTGCCCTAGATAAAAGCTACAAGCTATGAGAGCCTGTAGTTGTTTTAGACTGTGTAATTTAAGACTTTAAGTGGTTTATTACTTTTATTAAATAGCTTTAGTATGAAATATGATGAAAACATCATAATATAGCAGCGCATGACCGGGATTCAAACCAACGATCTCCCCATCATAGGGGCAGCGCTTTAGATCGCTGGACCACTCGAAGCCCTGCTTAATGTTTTACCATACCTATATTAAATCCTGTTTTATTATACAGCTCAAGACAGATAACTTATTATAGATAGAATATAGAATAAAATATTAGACATTTGTTTTGTCAAACTATATTTTATATTTTATATATTTCATATTAAATGTTTACATTCTAATTTAAGTACTTAAGTAGACATTGGTATATTGTTTGCTTTGTTACAAACATTTAAACAGTATTTTTGTAGTAAACACATAAATAAAAGCACATTATAATAAATAAATTAATACATTTAATGGATTTAATGAAATCTAGTAGAACATTTGCATACAGTGTCAAAACACTGCTCTTTAATACCTGGTTAATTACACGTTAACAACAAATATTAAAAAATATATATATTCTAACTGTATTTAGCAAAAGTACATTGATAAATTACAAAACAAAGAGAAACATTTAGGTTGAAAAACATTGATTTTCTCATATGAAGCACATATGTTTGCTTTGTTACAAACATTTACAACAGTATTTATGTAGTAAACATATACATAAAAGCACTTTACAATAAATAAATGAATGAATTAAATACAGCCAACTAAAAATTGTAGAAAATTTGCATACAATGTGGAAAAACAGCTTGTTAATACCTGTTTAATTACATGTTAACAACCAATATTAAAAATATATATAACAATTGTATTTATCACAAGTACATTGATAAATTACGAAACAAAGAGAAACATTTAGGTTGAAAAAAACTTTGATTTTCTCATATGAAGCACATATATTTGCTTTGTAACAAACATTTAAACAGTATTTCTGTAAACAAACACAAAAATAAAAGCACGTTGCAACAAATAAATGAATATATTTAATGAATTCAACAAAACTAGTAGAAATTTGCATACAATGTCGAAACACTGCTTGTTAATACCTGGTTAATTACATGTTAACAACTAATATTAAAAACATATATAATAATTGTATTCAGCACATGTGCATTGATAAATTACAAAACAAAGAGAAACTTTTAGGTTGAAAAACACTGATTTTCTCATATGCAACACATATGTTTGATTTGTTAAAAAAAAATATTTAAATAGTATTTCTGTAATAAACACAAAAATAAAAGCACATTGCAACAAATAAATGAATATATCTAATGAATTCAACAAAACCTAGTAGAAATTTGCATACAATGTCAGAACACTGCTCTTTTAATACCTAGTTAATTACACGTTAACAACCAATATTAAATATATATATATATATATATATATATATATATATATATATATATATATATATATATATATATATATAATTGTATTTAGCACAAGTACTTCGATAAATTACGAAACAAAGAGAAACTTTTAGGTTGAAAAATATTGATTTTCTCATGTGAAACACAATGTCCTCTCCTTCATCCAGAACTGTGTGTTTGTGTGTGTGTGTGAGTGTTTGAGTGAGTGTGTGAGTGAGTGAGTGTATGGCTCATTGTCTGTCAGTCTTTAACTTGTCTGGCTTTCTGTTTGCTGCTTGTGCTCCCACAGCCTCCCCCCATCAGCTGTCCCGCCTGTCAATAGATCCATCCGGTCCAATCGATGGCCCCCAGAATCACTCAAAGTGATCAGCTGAGGGCCCGGGCCAATCTGCAAACACAATCAGTATGGAAATCCATCTTCGGAGCGGCAGCGTGGACCTGGGGAGAGCCAAACACTGCATTAACAAGCGCTTACTTTCTCTCTCCACACCCTAATAGCAATGTACAGCACTGCCAACTGGGCTAGGATTCTTAAAATATGTAATAAATACATGAAAAATACATATTTTTTTATCATTTATTTTTTTCTCTCTTTCTTTTTTCTCTCCAGTTGGGAAGGTCAATTTTCCAACACACTCATTAGGACTTGCTCCACTACCTTAGCAATGCCACCAACACTAGCACATGCCTCCTACGATACATGTCGTATCAAACATCATCTTTTTTTGACCAGCGTAGATGCAGCTTCACTCAGTAGCCAGAACACTCGGAGGAAAGTGCAGCTACCCAGCTTCAATACATCCGCAAACAGATGCCTGTCACACTAGGAGTGATGTGGGGAGAGAGCGACATCTATCCACCCAGAGAGAGAGCAAGTCCAAATGTGCTCTCTCAGACTCTGGCCGCTGATGGCAAGCAGCATGACCCGCAATTCGGAAAAGCGTTTCTTGGATCATAGTAGTGCTGGGCGGTATCACGGTATTTTTAAGATTCTGACGGTTTTAAGGTATATCATAGTGTTTTTATTATTATTATTATTAATTTATATACTTTTGCATGACTGGCCTTTTTAATATAGGTCTGTGACTTACTGTACTGTTAGGAGTACATATAATATAAAACACTAAGGCTACTACTATTGGGTTTATTTTGTCCCAAAAAAAAAATACACTATATATCAAGAAATCAGATTTCATTAGCAGAAAAACAGCTAAAGAATGTAAACAGTACACCTTAAAAAGAGATAAGCCAACAACTTTAACATGGCTTTCTTTACAAAACTATTTTAATAAATAGTTCAGGCTTCCAGAGTGTTAGCTTTTTGTGCTAACTGGCTAGTGTTATCTAGTGAGCTATCCCAGTGTGCTTGTTTGGCGGCGCTGTTCTACACTGTTTGCTTCTACACAGTGCTCCGCTGCGCCTCTAGTGGTATGGCAGAATGTGAAAAATCCATACGGTTCTAAACTGACACACGGTATACCGTATGAACTGGTATACTTCCCAGCACTAGATTATAGTAAACGTGCATTAGTTGGCTGGAACACTCGGAGCACCCATACCAGACAAACCAAGTCTCCCTGAAGCTGCGGGAGTCTCCTGCATTTCGGTAGTGGCTCCCTGATGCCCGCGAGTCACATATAATCTCCCGGAATTGGGGGGGGTTTGGGGGGTTGGGGGTGTGGTGGTAGGGTAACCTCCCTGAAATCAACTTTTGCAACTTGGGATGTCTGCCATACTAGTGCAAAAATGTTGCTTTAAACTCTTATAATGGGATTTTTTTGTTCTAAGTAGGAATTTTTTACTGTAAAATCACTATAGGCCACATTTTCTATAGGTCACAGTTTATTAGTACAGTTCTATCTGTTCTATTTGTGACTTATTAAGTCAGTTCTACACCATGCTCCATTCATTACTTTGGTGGTGAGTTAAGGAGTGGAAATGACCTCACTAATGTTTCTTTTAAATCTAGTAGAATGCACTGCAGAAAATATTGTAATGAAAGCTTTAGTGAAAAATGTGTCAAACCAGTTTTCCCAACTTCCCACTAGGGGTTGCGTTACTTGTCTGAGCTACATGATGAGCAAACACTTTGATGCTCTTTGTCCTTATACTTTTCTTACCCTCCTCTCTCTCTCTACCTTTCTCTCTTTCTGGGCTCAGAGTTGATGAGATGAAGAGAGGCAGACATTCCCTCACTCTCTGGACACTCTCTGGGTCATTATCTGGAATGTGACAGACCCTAGAGGACTGCAAGGGAAGGAGAGATGGAGTTAAAGAAAGAGAAAGAAGAATAAACAGACAACTGAAAAAAATGTAATTGAAAGGAAGAGTGAAAGAGAAAGAGAGCAAGAGAATTGAGAACATTAATTGCTAAATTGAAACAGAAAGGTGACTTGACCATTTGGGAGGGGTTGGGAGAGAGAGAGAGAGAGAGAGAGAGAGAGAGAGAGAGAGAGAGAGAGAGAGAGAGAGAATGATAGGAAAAAAAGTAAGAAATACAGAAGTAAAGAGATTTAGTGTATAGAGGAATGAGGGGAAAAAATAAAAGGTTATAGATAGAACAACATAAAAGAAGAGAAAACAAGAAAGAAGAAAGCGATAGAAATAGAAAAAATATGGTTGTAAAAAAATGACTGTGATAGTGAGACAAAGGTAAGATAAAAGGGAGGTGAAGAATAGAGCAGAATAGAAGTGAGAGAGAGAATTGGAAAACAACAGAAGGATAGAATAGGACAGGTATGGAAAACAAATAGAAATAGAAAATAAATTAGATAGAAAATAGAAATACAGAATTAAAAAGGAAAAAAGAGAGACAAGAGAGGCAGAAAAGTGAAAGATGAGAAAGGATGAAATGAGTGATGGACAGAGAGATATTGAAGAAAAACAGAAAAAAATGACATAAGAGACAAAATGAGAAATAGACAGAGAGAAATAGAGAGAATGTAAATAGAGTAAAACAGAAAGAGTGAGAGAAATACAGAAATCAGAGAGAGAGAAAAAGTAAAGAATAAATCAAAACACAAAAATACAGAAGAAAAATAGAACTGGAGAGACAGAAAGACAGGTATCAGAGAGAGGGAGAAAAGTGAGAGATATTGAAGAGAAATAGAACTGGACGGAAAGACAGATATCAGTAGGTGGAGAAATGGAAAGAGAATTAAAAAGAAAGAAAAAGTGAAACAGAACTATAGAAATCATAATGTAGGAATTTTGAGAATGAGTAGAGGATGAGAGAAAAAAGCGAGACACAGAGAGACAGGTATCAGAGAGAGGGAGAAAAGTGAGAGATATTGAAGAGAAATAGAAGAGAGAGACAGTGAGAAACAGAATGAGAGAGAGAGAGAGAGAGAGAGAGAGAGACGGTGGAAGACAAATGAATGTTGCAGTTGCTCGGTACACAGCGGAGATTGCTTATCGATCCAGATGGTAGCGTCGGGGCGCGGCCGCGAGAGCTGCGAGAATTTTCTGAGGGAGTTAATAAGCAGGCCGCTCAGCTGTCCTGTCCAATTCAGCACACCCTGACACATAATCATGCCAGGATCCCCTTTTTTTCTGTCCTCTTCCTCTCCTTCCATCCCTCACTCCTTTTCAGCCTTTTGCTGCCCTCTCTTTCTCACTCTCTCTCTCTCTCTCTCTCTCTCTCTCTCTCTCTCTCTCTTTCAGGCTCTCTGTCTGTCTATCTCATCCTCCTGCTCTTGTTCTCCCTCCTCTCCCTCCTCTCGCGCTCCTCTTCCACTTGGCTGGGCCCTTGTGATAGATTGGAGTGACAGCCTATAGAAGGAGGCTAATCAAATTGTTTATTATCGCTCCGAATCAATATGTATGGATCGCTAAAGCATCAAAGTGGGCTTCAGGAGAAGGCGGCTGCAGCTGTGGGTTAAAGCCGGAGCCCCCCGGACCACCGCTCAACGTTCAACACACTTTCACTCTTACTTAAGTTGTGATGACACAGAGGGGTCAGCTAAGCATAGGCGATGGGAGGAGGGGGCAAGCACTGACTGGATAAAACACATTTTCCAGCATTTTCTCTGCCCCTCTCTCTCTCTCTCTCTCTCTCTCTCTCACTCTTTCTCTCTCTCACACACAAACACACACACACACACACACACACTCAAACACACACACACACACACATATATATACACGTGCCCTCCAGCCCCCCGAATGAGTGTCAGCCCCAGCTGAATGATAAACAGCCTATCAATCAAATTACCTCAGCAAAACAACACGAGATTGAAATGCAAAAGCCTAATCTCCATCGGGCGCTCGGGTCACGCGGGCACAGACATTGTCCGTCGCCGCGTCTCAATGTTTCGACTTGTTGTGGGAAAAAAAATATCAGAAGCGTAAAAAAAAAAAAGAGCCTAATCTACTTTTAGCCTTTTGGGATGAACTCCGGACCACGCAGGTCAGACAGAGCATCACCGTGCACAATAATACACACATTCACAGTCACACGCTCACGGCTGGCGGCTCTCACAGACAGAAAAAAAAAAACTCTTTATAGTCCTCTCTCGCCTTTATTCAGCGCCATTACATTTCAGTCACTGTTCATTTCGGCCAGCGGTGACAAAAAAAAAGAAAAAAAAGAAAAAAGCTGCCTGGTTCACACAGGTTTATTTCAGCGGGACAAAAAAAAACAGTGAGATCTATATAAAATCCCAATTCCGAAAAAAAAAGTTCAGTTAAAACTTATAATTTTAACTAAATTTGGACTTGTGCAAAGTTGTGTTCACAGGCAATGATTTCCTGTACAGAATCAGTACTGCCTGTTTTAATGCAATGCCACTTGAGGGCCCAAAGATCATCAGCATCCAATACTGACTGTTGGCTTTGTCTCTTGTGAACAGGGACCGCTCCAGATTCTCTCAACATTTGGTTATATTATGTACTGTGAGATGGTGGAGCATCCAAACAATGTTACATTGGAAAACATCTACAGAACAAATAAATTCCAAATAAAATATTGTTATTTAGAGCATTTATTTGCAGAAAATGAGAAATGGCTGAAATAACAAAAAAAGACGCAGAGCTTTCAGACCTCAAATAATGCAAAGAAAACAAGTTCATATTCATAAAGTTCAGAAATCAATAATTGGTGGAATAACCCTGGTTTGTAATCATGGTTTTCATGCATCTTGGCATGTTCTCCTCCACCAGTCTTACAAACTACTTTATGCCACTACTGGCATAAAGTTTTTTGTATATGCATCTGTATTCACTGAGATCCTATAAGGAGTCATTCTGCAGCATTATTGGAGCTACAGTGGAGCAGTAAGCAGTAAGCCCTCTGGAGATCTGTACCAACTGGCTCAGCAGGAGGAGTGTGACCAGGACCCCTCACTGATCACAGCTATTGATCTGATCTGGCTCATGCAGAGGAGAAGCAAACGAGTGAAATGTTTCTGTGATATCAATAATTGGAATAATAACCATGACTGAGAGACAGAGGAAGAAAATTGGGGTGAGAGAAAGAGAGAGGGAGAGAGAGAGAGAAAGACAGACAGACAGAGGGAGGGTCTCATCTGCCGCATAAATAGTGCCTGTCAACCCATGGTGGGAATCAATAAGGTCAAGCATGGCAAACATCACAGATGACTGTTAACGTTTAAACGCTGCGTTTGTAGAGAACACCGAGGATTCTCAGCATGATCCATTCTCCATGCTTTATTATTTATTTATTTCTTAATTTTTTGCTAAATTGACACTTGCCTTCGGTGACATCTTACTAGCACTAAGCACTGAGCCAGCTGAGGCCATGTGCTGAAGTCGCAGAGATACACTCTTAAATATGAAAGTGCTAAAAAATGTTTTTTTTTTTTTAATATATATATATTTTTTTTACTGTTGAGAATCCATATTTTTGTGTTTTATAGGGATGTGTGATTGTGGTGATTTTTTTTTTTATCATTTTAAAATAAATAAGCAAAATCCATATAAAAAAAAAATGAACACAGTACCATTACAAAACCCCTACACTCTGTGCCCAAGCAATACCCAATATCTGCTTCAAGGATCATACAGCTCTGGAAAAGTATAAGAGACCACTTACAAAATATTTAGTAATTAAAAATTACTAAATAAACCTCTGGAATATAGCCAAGAGGAAGACACACGATCACAAGCCATCAAACCATCAAGCTGAACTCCTTACATTTTTGCACTAGGAGTAAAGGCATAAAGTTATCCAAAAGCAGTGTGTAAGACTGGTGGAGGAGAACATGCCAAGATGCATAAAAACTGTTATTAAAACCAGGGTTATTCCACCAAATACTGATTTCTGAACTCTTAAAACTTTAGGAATATGAACTTGTTGTTTTTGTATTATTTGAGGTCTGAAAGCTCTGGCTTCTTAGAAGCACTCATTTGTCACATGTTCACTTCTACCTGGATTAAATCTTCTGTTTATCTGTAAAAAAATGTGTTGAAGCTGTTTGGCTAAAATTCATTGCCTCAAAGCATTTGTGTTCTATTCATTGCCTTAGAGCTTTTGTGTCTGAGATTCCTCATGTTTGATGCTAAAGCTCTCTGTTAAACGTTTACTCAGCACATTAAAAGATTCTGCTTTTAAAAACATTAAAACTACTTCAAGATTTTGAAATAAAAGAAAAGAAAAATGGCATAAGTCTGTTTGCTGTAATAATACACAAGAGGGAGTGCTATGACATGTACTATTGGCACTGCTGTGTTGCTGCCGTAGATCAATATTACACGTTATAGCACGAACCTCGAGTGTGTTATTATGATTATACCACATTCCATTATTACTGTTTATTGAAAGATGTTGAGTTAAAGAGGACAAGAAAATTTGATCTGCTTGGTTATAAACACTCCGCGATTTAAAATAGTTCCATTTCGGCTTGTAAGCTCTGCATCGTTGCTAGGTTACTTGTATGTGAAGGAGTAATACATGAAGAGCTTGAAGAATCAGAGGTGGTGGGGTGCGTTTTTTGGGCTACTTTTAAAAATGACCACGGCCGCCAAAAAAAAAAGTCACAAAAAACAAATCACAATGTAAAAAGACAGAACTAGGGCATGAAAAAAAATGTTAAAGAGGAGAGACGAAAGTTCAGGAGGGGCAAGAACAGAAAAGAGTAAGTAAAAGTCTTTTTTATTTTTGCTAACTATGTTACTGTTAAATGTTTTTGACTGGGATATAATATTGTTATAAAATAACTAATAAAACACTAATGTTACAATATTAGTAATGGCTTTAAGGAAAGTAGCTGATATACTGATAATAAATCCCTTATAAATAAAATACTAAGTCGTAAACTCATAGTTGTTTTGCCATTTGCTTTGAAGCCGAGACATATATTTTGGGCTTGCTAAAGCTTCCCGCTGAAGGGTGGGTTTTAGGCTGACTTTGGCCTGGGTAGTTTTGGTGGACCTGGCAACCCTGATCACATCCTTCTGCTGCTTGATGGCCAGTGGGCAACTTCAGCCCTACAGTGAGTGGCACACAAAACACTGGCGGGCATCTTCCACAGCACTGGCACACTGCTATGCATGCGTTCCCTCACTCAATCATAGCCACGGTGGTGCCAGGAAAATCACCAGCTTCCCTCAAAAGCCCATCCGGGCACCACCTCGATGCTTCGCCACCCAGAATAGAGGCCACTAATTAGAACTGTGCAACACAATACCGCCATTCAGACACTTTGCCACCAGACTGCTACAACAAGATACTTCGCCGTACCTGAACACACATACAATGCATTATTAACGATTATGGAGTCGCACAATTAATTTAACCCCTCCCACCTTCAGCTTCACCATTCAAAAGAAAATAAATTCCTATTAATATTTAACCTGATAATACAAAGACCCTCAACTGCTCTCCATGTCTAACTACACAATACACGCCCCAGCTTCAGAAATGTCTGCATATGTGTATGTGTGTGTGTGTGTAAGCGATACAGGTGTGTAATGGCTTCCAGGCCATCCTGGGTCACTGCTGATAACCTGTGAATGAAAGAATGAATGAAAAATGAGGCCTTCATCAGCAAATGAACCACAGGGATGACTCAGAATAAGAGAATGAGAAGAGAGTGAGAGAGTGACTTTTTTGCTTTTTTTGGTTGCTAAAATTACAGCAATCCCAGATCAGGAAGTCTGTCCCCGCACTTCAAAGCACAGCTTTATAAAGAGGCTGGCCAGCACCACCGGTACAAATTTACCCTCAGTCACCCGGAACGCTGCACCAGCCATACAGAAAACATTACTTCACATGGTGATTAAAACAGCATGTCATATTTCAGCTATGCATCCAAGCTGTAATAGTCCATCTCTGATTTCATTTCTGCATAGAAAACACCTAAGAAATAGGGATCATCATTATCTCTTTACTCAGATAACAGAGAACGTTATAAGAATGTTTAGCATAATGTTCTCAAAACGTGTAACATTTGCATCACAAAATTATGGAAGTAATTTCCATAATGTTGTGATGCAAATGTTACATGTTTTTAAAAACACTTACAGAAGTGACAATTCAACGACATTACCAGAATGTTACAAGAAAAAAAAGACGCTGCCTCTATGATCAGGAGATTGCTGGTACGAATCCCGGTCATGCAGCTTGCCATCATCTGCCAGAGCCCTAAGAGACCACAATTGGCATTGCTCTCTCTGGGTGGGTAGATGGCACTCTTTCCTCTCCGACTTGTTGCACTTTCCTCCCAGCACAGAGCTCAATGCTGGGTAACTTACGTAAATGGGCATGGTCAATGGCTCTCTACACAGCTAACAGAGAATATTATAAGAATTTTTAGCATAATGTTCTCAAAATGTGTGACGTAATAAAGCTTTTCAGCAGCATAAAGTTATTAGAATGTTTCTTGTAACAAAACATTCCCAGCTACAAGAATATTAACATTTTGGAAATGTTAAAAGATACATTCCCTTCCAAAAAAAAAAAAAAAAAAAACACTGACAAAAGTGGTCTAGCGGCCTAAGCACTGCCACTATGATCGGTTTGTATCCCAGTCATGCAGCAGGTAGACGGCACTCTCTCCCTACATCACTCCGAAAGGTTGATGTCTGCAGCACAAGGCGTCTGTGAGCTGAAGTATCGGAACTGAGTCGCTGCGCTTTCCTCCGAGCATTAGCGCTGTGATGCTACTCAGCATCAGTTTAAAAAGAGGCGGAGTCTGACTCCGAAAGGTTGATGTCTGCAGCACAAGGCGTCTGTGAGCTGAAGTATCGGAACTGAGTCGCTGCACTTTCCTCCGAGCATTAGCGCTGTGATGCTACTCAGCCTCAGTTTAAAAAGAGGCGGAGTCTGACTTCACATGTATCAGAGGAGGCATGTGCTAGTGTTCACCCTCGTGGAGTTGGGACATCAATAGTGATAGAGGGAGTCCTAATGAGTGGGTTGGGTAATTGGCCTTGTAAATTGGGGAAAAAAATGGGAAAAAAAGCGTATTGGCTTTCCAGAGAAAACTGTTTCACTGCATTACAGCTTAATGCTGGGTAAATTACTTAAATAAGGATGTTCCTTAGCTCTCTACACAGCTAACAGAGAATGTTATAAGAAAGTTTAGCCTAATGTTCTGAAAACGTGTGACTTAATAATGCTTTAACAGAAGTGGTCTAGCGGGCTAAGCGCTGCTACTATGTTCAGGAGATTGCTGGTTCGAATCCCGGTCATGCAGCTTGCTATCAGCTGCTGGAGCCCTGAGAGAGCACAATTGGCCTTGCTCTCTCTGGGTGGGTAGATGGCACTCTTTTCCTTTCATCCAAAGTGTAATGTCCATCAGCTCAAGGAGTCTGTGAGCTGATGTATCAAAACCTGAGTCGCTGCGCTTTCCTCTAAACGCGCTGTGATGCTACTCGGCAATGCTAGATCAGTAGTAGTTCAAAAAGAGGCAGTGGCTGACTTTGCATGTATCAGAGGAGGCATGTGCTAGTCTTCACCCTCCTGGTGTTGGGGCATCAGCTCAGATCTACAGACAATATAAGAAATATTATGTGACATATGAATTGCTTAATTTTACTGTCTTAAAGGGGTTGTTATTGTCATAGATGTTGAGGGATGACAGGGTGGACGTAAATTTAACATTAACATTAACAAACCAGAGTAAAACCATTTTTTTTAGATTTATTTGAATCACAGTAATTTGATACACTGCTTCAAAGTCAGTAACAAAACAGGAAAAGTCATATGAGTATCCCAAAACAGTTTTTTTTTTTTAAGTTACACAGATTTAAAACGCTTTGGAATTTTTACACGGGCTTAAAATGCAGGAATAGATATGTATAAAGAAATAAAATTAAGTAAAAAAGATAAAACATGAAATATATTGTGTTCATACTGTTTGCAACTAAATAAATGTCAGTAAATATAAGAAACTTTGCCAAAATGTGCATTTTCTATACGGTTCCAACTTTTAAACTGATGATAATTCAGTAAGTGGCTCCAATGCAAATGCTAGAATTACTGTACAAATCTATTCTATTTCTGGGAATGTATGTCAAAATATTTTAGGACTGGTTCGCTGTTTGCCAACTGTTTAATAAATAATCATAATAAATTCATATTTATTAACATTATATATAAAAATATAAACATTTAATATGGACGAGTCATGAAGTTCCTTTAGTTCCTGTACGCACGGTTGTCTGAGAGCTCTGCTGACTTCCTTGCATTAGGCTTAATTAATACACACTTGTGGTTTGATGAGTGTGAGTCTGAAAGGAGATCTCTTTAAGAGATACTTAATCCTGCGATAGCCAACCTCTCTCTCTCTTTCTCTTCCTCTCCCTCCCTCTCTCTCTCTCTCTCTCTGTAGGGACAGTCTCCAGTGGACTCATTAGTCGAGCGTTCAACAATAAGGGCTTCCCTTGAATCTTTCCTGACTCCCCCCCACCAATACACACGCACTGTGAGTGATGCATGCTGCCATTATTACGTTGTTCATTACTCATATAAGTGTCTGACAGATTCTTCATCCTCACACAATCCTTCATCAACTGTGTGATTAATCATAGCCTTTTATCCCCCTCCCCTTTCATCACCTCCATACATACACACAAAGCCCGGCTCACACAATTGAATACAATAGAATAGAGTAGAGTAGAGTATGCTGAAAAGGACTAGAATAATATAGAGCAGAGTACAATAGAGTATAACAGATATGAATAGAATACAACATGATATAATAGACTAAAGTAGAATAGATAAGAATAGACTAGAATAGAATTCGACTATAAGAGAATAGGACAGAATATAATAGAGTAGAATAGACGAGACTAGACTACAATAGACTACACAAGACAGGAGACACTATAACAGTATATAATAGAATTGAATAGAATAAAATAGAATATGTTTAACATGGTTAATATTCTCCAAAATTACTACAAATATTCTACAAAATTACTAAAAAATATTCAATAAATTACTACAAATATTCTACAAAATTACTAAAAATATTCAATAAATTACTACAATAGTAAAAAAATTAATACAAATATTTAACAAATGTACTAAAAATATTCTACAAAAATATAAAAAAATAATAATACAAATATCCAATATAATTACTACCAATACTCCAAAACATGACTACAAAAATCCTAATAAATTACTACAAATATTTTACAAAATTACTGCAAATATTAAAAAATGTATTTAAATATTCTAAAATATTACTTAAATATTCAAAAAATACAACGAAACTACTACAAATATTCTACAAAATTACTACAAATATTCTACAAAATTACTACAAATATTCTACAAAATTACTACAAATATTCTACAAAATTACTACAAATATTCAACAAAAATTAATACAAATATTTAACAAATGTACTCAAAA
Organism: Astyanax mexicanus; assembly: GCF_023375975.1. NCBI lineage: Eukaryota > Metazoa > Chordata > Actinopteri > Characiformes > Acestrorhamphidae > Astyanax > Astyanax mexicanus. Next base: position 11,705,799 of record NC_064430.1, on the reverse strand, counting down.
TATTCTACAAAATATAAGTATAAAAAAGTAATACAAAAATCCAATAAAATTACTACAAATACTCCAAAAAATGACTACAAAAATCCTAATAAATTACTACAAATATTTTACACAATTACTGCAAATATTAAAAAATGTATTTATTCTTCAAAATTACTACAAATATTTGACAAAAATACTACAAATATTCTACAAAATTACTACAAATATTCAAAAGAAATACTACAAATGTTCTACAAAAATACTACAAATATTCAACAAAAATACTACAAATATTCTAAAAAAAAAATACTACAAATAGCCAATAAAATTATGACAAATATTCAACACAATTATTACAAATATTCAACAAAATAACTACACATATTCTGCAAAATATGTGTAGCATTCAACATTCAACACAAAATTACTACAAATATAAAAAAGAATACAGATATCCAATCAAATTACTACAAATATTCCAAAAAATACTACAAATATCCTAAAAAAATACTATGAACATTCAATACAAAATTATCATAATTATTCAACACAAAATTACCACAAATATTCAATACAAAATTACCACAAATATTCAACACAAATTACTACAAATGGTAAATACAAAAGAGAAAAACAATATATGTGTGTGTGTGTGTGTGTGTGTGTGTGTGTGTGTTTATGTGAAAGAGACACTTGCTATTGTTTTACCTTGGATCATTTCTCACATCATCAGAAATGAAAGAAAAGGAAAAAAAATGGAGAAAGTGTAGCAGATAAAACTCATCCGTTTAGTTGCAGCGATGCATTACTCTGCTGTAGATTAAATTACCCCGCTGCACTCCTCCGTCCATGCCTTTCTTTCAGGCCTCATATTGATGCAGATATCATTTCCATCGTGTCATTTATTTGAAATACTGTGCGTCTGGGTGTGTGTCTGTGGGTGTGGAAGCTCCGGCAGTGAATCAAATCAATTGATAGAGCAGTTAGCCTGCAGCCTCCCGGCCGCTGAGTGAGCATGAAATATTATGGAGATTGTTCTTTAAAGTGATCTCTTCATCATCATCATCAGAGAGAAAGAGAGAGAGAAAGAGAGAGAGAGAGAGATTCCATGTGAAGCACAGCTGTCATAACTCAACTTCTGATAAACATAGCAGTGGGACACACACACACACACACACACACAAGCACCAGTGTTGATATGGAAAAATCGATCTATAAATGCTAAATACTAAATAATAAATAATACGTTTTTTACAGGGTTTCATTTACGTTAGACACCCTTTTTTCACTATTAAATAATAACACAATTGAAATACATTTCGTCTTACCTTTCAAATGTAAAGTTATTGTAAAATATGTATTTAATTCTAAACATATTTAATATTACAGCAGAAATACCATGAAAGCACAATCCATTTTCCTCAGCAGAGCTACTTTAATCATTAAATTATTTCAGGACTGCAGTTGCTGTGTGCCTTTTTTATGAATTTACCTCAACAATGGCATTCTAATCATGCATCTATACACTTAAGCAGTGTGATTTGGTCATACATTTACCTCTGCAGAGCAATTTTAGTCATGAATATATACCTCAGCAATGTCATTTTAATCATGCATTTACAGTCTTTTAATAAACTATCCTAACCCTGTACAGATGGAATCTTTCACCTGAGAAACAGCCAGTTTGTGAACATGTAAGAAACTGATAGCAGAGATGCCGAATGCTTTCTTTATTGAAATAATGGCTGAATTTTTGGCTGAATATGACTAAATTTTGGTTGCCAAATATTTGGTGCATCAGTAATGATTTCCAACAGACAAAAAGCTAAAGACAAAACATTCTTAATTGTTCTAATAATGTTACTGTTTTAATATGAAGAAAAAATTAATAAAAGGCCCTGAAGGAAAGATTCTTGTTTTCCTGCACCTTCAGTATTTTCTTACACACTTACTTACTCATTTGGCTGGTACCACAAAGTTTTTTTGCAGTCAGCTAGGGGTCTTTTTATTCTTGTTTTAGGCCCATTCTCCTTTATGCAGGGCTCTCTGTGAGGTTCTAGGGCTAGTCTTGAATTCTCATTGGTAAAATTATTGGTAAATCTGTTCCAATTGCTTGGTTGGATTGGTTTTGCTTGTCTGGCTTGTGTCAGTAAGTTGTGCAGATACATTAGTACAGCTTAAACTCCATTTAGTTCACATTGTAGGAATCTAGAAATGATGAATGATGAATCTTCATAGCTTTCTATCAGGCTGATGCTCTGCAGGCTGGGTAACGGTACGTGGATTGATCTAAAGGAAAAAGCTACATTATTGAGTGCCACCAGATCACCCGTCTGCTGTTCTAGCTGAGTGTGTAACCTGGTACCATGGCCAATACTGATGTGTTCACAGAGTAGAGTGGGACAATTCAATCAGTGAGCTTTATTACATCTTAAAAACATACATTAACACTGAAAATGAGCTTAGGACTTTCACATTAACACAGAGCATCATAACTTGTTTTTACAGTAGCTATCATTCCTTAGTTAATGATCTATTGTTATATATTTGCTCTTTTCTCTCATTTTGATAGTTTGTCCTAACAAATGCTTTGTGACAACATTTGTATTAAAAAGCTCTATATAGGGGGCTTTGGGTGGTCTAGTGGTGGACTAATTGCACTGCCACAATGATCCGAAGTTCGAATCCCAGGTCATGCCTGCTTGGCATCAGCAGCCAGAGTCAGAGAGAACAGAATTGACCATGCTCTCTCCGGGTGGGTGGATGGTGCTGTCTCCCCACAACATCACTCCTAGTGTGATGTTGTTCAGCACAGTCACTGCGGGTCACTGCGCTTTCCTCCGAATGCACTGGCTACCCATGATGCATCATAAACAGCAGTTTAAAAAGAGGTGGTGGTGGCTGACTTTACATGTATCGTAACTGGCCTTTCAAAATAGGGAGAAAAAATATTGGGTAAAATAAAATATATTGAGAAAAAAACACCACATAAATATAGTTGAATTAAATTGAAAAACTAAGAAAAATGAAAAAAAAAAAGAGAAAAATTCCAGCAAGATGTGAACGCTAAACGCTAAAGTCCCTACAATCAGCTCTATTTAATCCACACTGATTAAGGAGTGTGCACGGAAACAAGGGCAAGAATATTAGGGCCACATTTCAGTGTACTTACCTTTTAAAAATATTGTGCAAAGGAAAGTTTACGATGCGTAATTGCAATGAACATCAAGTTTACGAGCCACACAAGCAACAGCATCCTGTGCTGCATGTGTGCGCGGGGAGTTGAGGTTTACAAACGAGCACAAAATCTCAAACACGCCCAGAAACTGCTCCCATGTGGGAGAAATCTTCCTCCAGTGCTGGGGTGATGCACGTGATCGAGCTTCTCTACCACAAAGCAAAATATGTACATTTATATTCCACTTAACTCGGAATTAATGACACCTCCTCTGTTTAATTCTGTTCTCAGGTCAGGTAAACACAGAGAAACATATTGCTGCTATTTAGCATTTTCCACAGCGTCAGCAGATTCGTTTTATTGTGCATATTCCTGCAATTCATACAACATTTATTGAATGGAATTAGTTTTTCAGAACACCCCACCAACCACCCGCCCGACCGCTTTATAAAAAACATTATAAATGTTTTTTGTTCACTTCTATTTTCCAAAAAAAAAAAATCTAAATGCATACAACAAACTAGTTGGGAGGCTTTTCTTCGCAGTTGGACGCCACATGTAGAGCTGTGAGTTACTGCGGCTACCTGACTCACTTTCTCCTACGCCTCACGCTGTATATCATATCCGGCGTGAGAGAAAAATACACAAAAATGCTGCTTTCATAAAGGAAGATACATTCTGATATACTATTTTGCTTTTACATGAATCTGAATGGTATGTATTTTGTAACACTTCAGTAAAGTTAAGTGAATTTATGGCATTTTGAGACACATGCATGGCTGGATATTATTGTTTCAGCCTTTTAAAAGCTATTTCCTTTGCTAATGATCAAGTCAATTGGTCAAATGTTCGTCAAGCAAACAGTTCTTCAGTGAAATCATGGATTCAGGATCTCTGAGGTCTTACTTTGAGATTTAAATGAATATATGATACATAGAGAGATAAATACTCTACACTACTCTCTATCTCTCTCTTCCATCTTTCTACATACCTAACCTTCTCTACACACTGCTTAGCAGTCAAAACACCCAGAATAACCAGCACCAAACACAAACACCACCACACACACTCTGATTCCCCCCGTCTCCAAACTCAACTCCAGCTTTTCCAGGCTGGCCAAGTGCCTGACTCTCCGCCCACTTCCTGACCCCCTCCAAAACCGCCTGCCTTACACTTCCCTTACTGTGCTGCTCCATTCATGCCTCTCATCTTTCTTTCTCTCTCTCTCTCTCTCTCTCTCTCTCTATCTCTATCTTTTCCTCTTTCTCTCAAATTCAAATTCAAATAGCTTTATTGACATGAATTGCAAATAAAAATTGTTGCCAAAAAACTGACAAATATAAAAGAATACATTGCAATATGTGAAACAGGTTAATACATTAATGTACATATAGTTTGTGTAGTAATGTATATTGTGATGTAGAGTGGTTTAGTGTTCTCTCTCTCTTTCTCTCTCCCCCTCTTTCTTGCTCTCTCTCTCTCTCTCTCTTACTGCTTTTTTTCTCTCTGCATTTTGATCTAATCCGGATCCGGATTTCACAGGTCTGATGATGGACAGGCCTGGTGTGTTTGGTGTAAATACTTGTAATGACTTTTAATGTTTTTGAATTGTATGTAACAGTGCCACATGAAATAACAATTAATATTTTTTTACACAATAAAAAAATATGTATTTGTATAATAGCAGAATCCTGTATTAAAGAAAGTGTTTTTGTTTTAATATTTTATGGTAAATTTAAGAGTATTTTTGTATGTTTTACTTTTGTGGTGTGTTGTCTTTTTTTGTTGTTGTTGCAAAAATATCATTAACTTTGTTACATTGTTACTAATTAATTAATTAAACACAATTAAACAATTAAACACAATTATTTTAACATTTAATATGACAGGAACTAGTTGCTATTACGTTTCCTGTTAATAAGACCCCAGAACAGTTTTTAAAAGGCAATCCAAAATGATCTCTGATTATTACAAAACATTTATTATAGAAAACTGTTCTTTCTGTCTGTTTTGTGTGATTATTGATACATTCAGCAATGATGTAGTGTAGTTCTAATATGTATAAACACATTTACGTTTTATTTAATATTTTAGGTATTTTGGGAGAATATTAAAAATATCATATTAATGTAACAATGTAACGTAAAAACCTATTTTTTATTAAGTTTTCTGTTCTATCTAAATATGAAGGAAAGGACTGTATTAATGTATGATTTCCACATATTTGCTGTCATATATCAAATGCATTGAATAAATTAGATGTATAATATACTATCTTTATTCTTTCAACTAGCTTCAAAGTATTATTAACATGAATAAGGTTCAAAAATAGATTGCATTATTGTTTTTACATGTATGACCTCACATTGTGACACTGAATAAAAATAAAAGTGTGTGTGTGTGTGTGTGTGAGGTCCTGAGAAAGTCTGAGTCTGTTTCTGTATGCTATCACATCTGAGATAAAGTAAATGGAAAGACTGAGACTTTGAGACTAAAGGCTCTAACAATATCACAGGAAAGACCTGCATTTAAACACTCTTACACACACACGCACACACACACCCACACACACAAACATTTGCGCCCACACACACATACTAGTTTAATTTTATTCAGTTTTCCTATATCATATATATTACATATATACATGTTACTCACACACTACCAATCGAAGGTTTAGGATCGAAGCTTTCAGATAATAAAAATAAATATAAATTAAATCACATTCGCTTGGTTCTGACTTCCAACTAATCAGAGATGGTTAGGTTCATGAGAAAGATGAACGACCAATCAGAATCCATCCTGATGACCTATGACACAGCAGACTGACCACATGAGACTATTGAGGAAACGGCAACAAAGATGTCCAAAATCAACACTGAAAAAACAAACTCCCACTGGAAAGTGAAAGCAGTGAACAAGCAAAGACAGTGTTGCACACATGGCTGGGCTTATTAAAATGGTCTACAAGGCCCATCTCTGGTGTGCTAATGTCATGGTAGCAATATGGGACGAGACCCATAGCTGACGTGCTAACACTGTGCAAGCAATAATTAAAAAATGCCCATAGCTCTCATCCAGAGACTGTAAAAAAGATGGACGCCGTGTCGCCGTTCCCATTCTTTCAATGAAATTAAAGCCAAAATCTTCCGCCATGTTGGCTATCCTGAAACGGAGTCAGCGCAGTTAGAGACCAGAGGAGGGAGAAAGACTGTGGAGAAACAGCCTACTCATTTAAATAACCCCTCCCATGAGGGCTGCCTCCACAGAGCTATAGACAGTCTGTAGGCCAACCCATACAGTCATTGGTCATTGGTCCATTTTCTGTGGGGTTACGCTAGCTGTTGCATTTAAATAATGGAAGTAGAATTACAGTATATTGAAAAAAGAAAACGTTATTGAAAGTTGTCTGTTTCGCCATTGAATCCTATGGGGATGGGTGGGGTTACACAGCTTTCTGCAACCGAACAACAGGGGGCACCCGACCTGTGGTGGCTTTACTTTTGAGAGATGATGCTCTTTCCAGCTATACACAGTCTATGCTCTCATTTTACCACCACCACGCATACCACGCAATGGCTTGGGGCCCCTGGGATCAGGGGGCCCCCTGCTGGCCAAAAGGTTGGCTAAAAAAAAACGAAAAAAAAAAAATGAAATGCATTATTTCTTTTTGTTTGACACCAAAGAGACACCGTACATGCAAGTTAAGCTAGGCGAGGTAGACTAATTACAGTAACTGCTCAATCAAATGAATAGAACATTGGTATTTGTGAAACTGACACCAAAAATAACCATAATTCCTTCTATTTACTTACTTAGAAGTATTTTTTTTCCTCAGTAGCATATTCACTGTGATGTGTGGAGAATAATTTTGCGATATATCGATTATCGCTTAATCGCAGATTTAGAATATCACCATTATCATTAATTTACCACAGCTGAAATGTGCTGGAAAAACAAGGCCTTGAAAGTGCTTGAATTTTACCTTGTAAAAGGTGTATGAAACCATAATATTGCACTTTGCTATAAAAAAAAAAAGAATCCATTTGATCAGGGCCCCCGGAAAAAAAAAAACATATCTTAGCCCCCCAGAACTTCCAAATCCGCCCCTGTAGATGAGGACAAAGCTGATAGCCAGAGTGCTAATGCTAAGGTAGTGATGTAGGATGAGGCCAGTAGCCAGTTTGAAAACTCATAGTCCATTTTGGCGCAGTACAGCAGCCGTACACACAGCTTTAGCAACCATCTCTGGAACCATGGACTGCAAAATAAAGGCCATTACCACTAACTAAAAGGATGCAGGCTGGTACCAGTCTGGCATTTACACGCACACAGACACAGACACACACACACACACACACATGTTCTCCAGTCCATAATATGCTGCATATGCTTTCTCCATCAGCTCTCATATTCCTGCATTACAGTCCACAGCTGCTCTTAAAGAGCATACGGTCACTCAACTGTCATTTATAGACCATCAGGAAAAAAGCCCTTTACAATCGGTGGAGAATCTATTGCATCTAACAACGTCTGATTATTTGACTTTAGAGGCCATTCGTAAAACACAGAAATCAAGGAAATATCTTTCTCCTGACACACTGTTGTATATCTTACCCCACGCACCCCAACCCGCACCCCCACTACACTCCATTTCACTCCACCCGACGGTCCAGATCCAGAAGATCCCAAGCTTTAACTGCACCTTTCTGATGCCTTCAATCACCTAAAATGCCCTTTTGATCAAATCTAATTAAAGGCGAGCAATTACCTGCGCCGAAATTAGCAGCATTTAAATGCGTCCATTTACTTGATTAAAGTTAGATGATGAGAGAGAGAGAGCAAGAGAGAGAGAGAGAGAGAGAGAGAGAGAGAACAAGCGATAGAGAGAGAAAGAGAGAGAGAGAGAGAAGTAAGGTAAACCCATGGCGCTAGAAGAAGTGGAAGGACGCGAGGTGTCAGGTGACCGCAGTGAAGCGCGCTACAAAAAGCCACAGGTAAATAAATGACGAAGGGCTGGCATGTCACTTCCTTGACGGTTGAGCTTGGTTGAGTATCGTGTAAAGCTCAGCCCAGACTCAAATTCTCACTGGCACAGACTCTGGTTACATCATCCACTAACACACACACACACACACACACACACAACCCCCTCTCTCTCTTCCTCTCTTATTCTCACACACGCTCCAGAACCAGAGAGTCAGCACATGGACTCAGTCAGATAATGACTTCATGTGAATCATGTTTGTTAGTTCATGGACAGTAATGACTTATAATTCAGGTTAAAAAAATGTTTAAAATGTTTATATACAATTATATACAATATACCGTATATTGGCCCCTCAAGAATGAGAAGTAGAATGAATTAATTAATTATTTGATAAAGTACATGAAGTCACGTCAAGAGGCTTTTATTGTCATTATATCTGAGTATAGGTACACAGTGTATTAAAATTTGGTTCCTCCTGGAATCATGGTGCAACATAGAGCAACAATACAATGTACAAATCAAAGTGCAAACGTGCAATGAATGTGCAACAAAGAATTATAACACTACAATAAAATACAATAAATACAGCAGACAATTAACAGACAGTTAAAAGACAGTGCAGTACCAATACAGTACAATATAAATGTGAGTGGTGAAAATACATGCTGTGTATTGTAGTAATATTAGGCGTACAATACAAGGTTTGTTTATCACTTTTGAACAACAGTGTAGAAAATCAGTGATCCATAATATAATCACACTAAGGGTGATGTTTTTAAAAGCAGAAAAAAAAGAATCATGAATCAGAGTGTTTAAATTATATTTCAGTTTTGATTATGTTGTATATCCTAATACTTAGCTACTGTATGCATGTAACTGTAAGTAACTAAAGTTGTCAAATGTTTAGTTTGATTTTTTAAATTTTAATTTAAGTTTCTTTCAATACTTTCAGAATTTAAAATTTTAAAATGAGAATAGTAATGTATTAAATAATACATTATATGCTCTAATTCTCCTTTTTTAATGAATATTGTGAAGCCTCAAGTTTTGATCATCAACGTTGGTGCGACTTTGGTGCATTATGTAATTATTACTATTATTAATCTTTGACACATCTACCATCCCATTTATTTGTTTATGAATATATTCATTTGTTTTTACAGCTTTCTGCCTTACTAAATAACCAGTCATAATTTATACATCACAATAGCTAAAAAGATGATCAATGAACTCATAAATAGGATTTTCCGGTACTGGAAGACTTTCAGCAATATTCCAGTTAAAATAAAATGTCCAAATACTGTCAATTAACATGTCATTAAAGAAACAATCAAATATGTAGGAGGTGGTTAAGAAAGTGTAACTGTTTGGAGGTTATTTGGCAGAGAGAGGTTTATTACATTAAACAGAAAAAATCATGGATATGTTACGATAGAAGTTAAGAAGTATAGTAAAGATCTAAATCTAATGCAAACCTATATTCTGATATTGTTGAAACCAAATCATTTTACTTTTACTCAAAGACATTTTGAGATTAAAAATATATATATTTTAACATGTGTATTTTTATTTAAACCAATATAAAATGATAAACCCATAAAAAATCCATAACTGTTGTTTAATTAAAACAGATGAATAATGAATTGTGATTATTTGTTTTGTCTGGAATTCAGGTGTTTCGTTCAGTCCATTTTCCACAGGTTTATAAATTCAAGCACCTAGCCATGCAGTCTGCTTTTCAGTGATCATTCATTTATTTTTATTTAGTTTAGTTAGTCTTAGTTAGTTTTAGTTTAGTTAGTTATTTTTATTTAGTTTGTCTAAAATATTTATTAGCAAAATGTATGAAATTTTTGTTTTATATTTTAATGCTTGAATCATTATTCTGAGTATTTTTAGACTCAATTATCAAATTTAATTAAACATTTTGAATGTGATATAATGTCATTTGAAGCCTGTGAGGAATTCTGCATCTAACATATGAGATTTTAAATTTCTTAAAAAAGAATTCCCTCTATTCTATTTTTGCTTTTTTTAGGAAAATATTGATTATAATTTGATTAGTAATTATATGAGTGTTCTAGGGTGATGAAAAGGGTTTAGTACACTAACAGTGTTCCACACTGGCTGTTCCTGTCTCATGTGTTATTATCATTTCAGGGTTCTAGGAGTTTATGACAATAATTTATTTAATAGTTTATATAATACTGTATACATAACACACATTTCAATGCCTAAACCTCACTTTCATTTAAAAAAAGCAGTTTCTACACTATTTTTTGTAGATTCCCCCATTTTTTTTAGCAAAAACTACTTAAATTTTGTCCTAAAACGATACGGTAACACTGTAACACTGCAATAATTGAGATTTATTGGGCTCGGAGAAGCAAAGTGAAGGCCAGTGCAGGACATATAACCCGGACTCTGTACGATACATGATCACCCAATTAGCAGCTAATGCTCGTACATGAAGTACACCAACTTGCGGTCACCTTTCATTCTCGTTCCCCCATTTCGTAATCAATCTCTCTCTCTCTCTTTCTGCTTCTCTCTCTCTCTCAGTCCTTTATTTTGCCTGACTTAATACAATCTCACCACATCTCTTTACCTCCTTACCAAGGTAAGCACATGGTGGGCAGCTTTGAGACAAACCAGACACCGAGGCCTGACCACCAACCACCAACCAGAGTGGGCAGAAGAATTCAGAGCGAGCCGATGGCGCTGTAAAAAAGAGGGAATGGATAACGCAGGCCTCCGAGCTTCTGTGTGGGCTGCTGTTACTGGCGGAGAAGCAGGTTGCTGTCTTTTATCCCGCTGTGGAGAACAGGACTGCAAAACGTTCCAGAGCGACTGCATCTGCAGCTTCTCACAAATGGCCACTGCACGCTCACAACGACTTAACACAACTCACTGTTCACTAGACTGATAGTGGTAGTGGATAAACTGTGGCTGTCATTAGAAATCCATGCAATTCTTGCTTTCTGTAAAATTTTAAACCATTTAAAAACACCAGCTGTGTGATCAAGTCTCCTGGTGGTCTCCTGGTGGTCTGATGCTGACGTCTACATTGCTTCCAACATCTTGTTGAAGCCACAAAAAGAATTGAGGCTGTTCAAACGACCAAATGTAAGACATCCCCAGTGTTAGTATAGTGTAATAATCATTTTCTACATTTAGACATAAATCTAATGCGAATCCTAATTTCTGATATGGTTAAAAATAAAGAATTTTACTTCGAATTGATGACATTTTAAGATAAATAAATAATTAAAACAATAATCAATTGTGGTATTCAGGTGTTTCATGCAGTTCCATTTTGCAGCAGGTGTATAAAAAAAAAAAAACAAGCACCTAGCCTTGCGCCATCTGCCTTTCAGTTACCATTTAGTTACCATTAAGTCTACTGACTAAAATGTTTACAAGCAAAATGCATGTTAGCAACATTACATTATGTTTTATGTTGGTTTAATAAAAATATACAAGTTAAAAATATTTATCTTTATCTTAAAAAACTTATCTAAATGAGGGTTCGCACTAGGTTTAGGTCTATAGGTAGAAAATGATTATTACACTATACTAACACTGGAAATGTCTTCATTTTGATCAATGTTTGTTTTAAAACAGCCCAAATTCTTTTTGTGGCATTTACAAGACTTTAGATGCTTCCGATATACTCGCCTTTGAACGGCAAAAGAGCTAGCACTTAGCATAGTTAGCAGGTAATGCTAATACTGCTCCAGCAGTGCTAGCCGGGGTTAGCAGCAGGCTACAGTCTGATATACTCGCCTCTGAATGGAAAAAAAAAGGGGTAGTGCTTATCCCTGTTAGTGGCTAATGCTTATACTGCTCCAGTCTTGAGTCTCATACATAAGACGCACTGGATTACAAGGCACACTGGTGATTTTTGGGAAAATTTAAGGATGACTTATAGTGCAAAAAATATGGTATATCCTTTTTGTTTGCTATTTTATATTAACAGATGATAAGTTCCTATATATTTTTTAATGTATGTATAAAATTACCCTTCAGGAGGCAATGACAAAATATTCATTGCTAGAGAGGAATAGATTAACCTCAGTCAGTCAGTCCTGACATATTCCATAATCAGTCATATTTTCATATCTGCTCTCTCTCTCTGTACATTATCTTGCTCTAGCTCGCGTGCTCAGTCTGGAATATGAGTGATTAGACTAAAGGTGAGCCGCGGGTCAGGATCCTCTCTCCGCCGTCATTAATCCTGCCGAAGGGGCTGAATTGATCACATTATTGCGTTAAGAAGCCCCTGATTCGTTATAATCAGCCGTGTATTGGCAGGTTGGCGCTGCAGGGCCGGCCGAGACGTTAGCCGTGCTTTAGCAGCCATAGGTCAGCGAGTCACAGGCCATTTTACAACTCGCAGCCTCCCCTCCTGACCTTTTGATGAGCACTTTACAAAATGGAGGGGCGGCGGAAGGACAAAAGAAAGCGGATGAGAGGGGAGAGGAATGGAGAGATTAGAGGAAAAAAGAAGAGGAAGGCGGAGAATTGGTGAGGTGTTCACTCTATGACCACAGTGCATCATCGTCCAGAATAGCAGAGAATGCCATGAGGATGAGGTCACTTCCTCGGATTCACTGATTTGGTAGACTGTGGGATCCAAACAAGCAATAAGAAGAAAATGACATCAGCACGTTAATCTATTTAAATATTTTGACCAAACTGTATTTTCTGAATTAGATTGTAACAGTTTAAAAGTTTTGAGGTGTATTTCCTTACTTAAGAACCCTTTCAGGAACCTTAGGGTGCTTTCACACTTACAGTAACTGGTTAAAGTATAGGGAGACTCCGCCCACATAGGTGATGTAGACAGGATGTAGATGTTCACTAAACAGGATGTTTGTTCACTAAACTGTAGTGTGGAACCAAAACTAAAAAGATTAAACGCACACAATGTAACAAACACATGAACTCTGGTGTGGACTCTGGTTTAGACGTTGAGCTTCGAAAACACCATCAGATTTGAGTGTAGGTTTACATAGTTAAGGGTTAAGTTGAGGTGTAGTAAGTTAGGGTTATGATTAAGTTGAGGTGTAGTAAGTTAGGTTTAGGGTTAGGTTGAGGTTTAGTAGGTTTTTCTTCACTTTATTTCTTAAAACTGTAATTGGGCTCGAGTGGTCAAGCAGTCTAAAGCGCTGCCACTATGATTGGAAAATTGCTGGTTTGAATGCAGCTTGCCATCCGCTGCCAGAGCCCCGGGAGAGCCCAATTGGTCTGCTTTTTCTGGGTGGGTAGATGGCGGTCTCTCCTCACGTCAATCCAAAGGGTGATGTCGATCAGCACAAGGCGTCTGTGAGCTGATGTATCAGAACCGAGTCGCTGCGCTTTCCTCCGAATGCTACACTGCAATGCTGCATCAGCAACAGTTCAAAAAGAGGCGGTGGCTGACTTCACATGTATCAAAGGAGACATGTGCTAGTCTTCATCCAATTGGCCAGATAAATTTGGAGAATATGAGAGAAAATGACAGAAATAGAATTAAAAAGAGAAAATTGTTTTTTTTGGAATTAATTAAGGTGTGGGTCCACACTTCAATGTTAAAGTCCAATGTTCTAATGTCTATTTTTAGATGAAAAGCATTGTTTACTTGCTTAGTAAAAGTTAAGAAAGCCTTTGGAACCAACTCCATTTGGCATCAATTTTAACAATTTTAAACAGTTAATCATTAAGGTAGAATAAGGCATGGCTTAATAACAGCCCCTGGAGGTTAAGGCTTGAACAGAGACTGATTGTGAACAAGTCAACAGACAACATCACTCCACCGAGAGCGTTCTGTAAAGCCGAGGCATACTTCAGTGATACGAACCATCCTCTTTCTCGTGTTTATGCCCCCCAACCCTATATGGAAACAATTAGTACAGACTAAACAAATTAAAAGGTCTAAGAGGCATCAGCAATCAGAGAGCGAATTAAACACACATCAAATAAAGGCTTGCGGCACAACTATGTTCTGAACTCTAGAGTACGCTGTGCTTTTTGTTTTGTTGTTGTGGACAGATGCTAAAATCACTATTGGAATATACAGCTTTAGGAAAAATTAAGAGACCACTTCAGTTTCTGAATCAGTTTCTCTGATTTTGCTATTTATAGGTATATGTTTAAGTAAAATTAACATTTTGTTCATGTTGTTTTATTCTATACACCACAGACAACATTTCTCCCAAATTCTAAAAAAAGAAGAAAATTGTCATTTAAATCATTTATTTGCAGAAAATCAGAAATGGCTGAAATAACACACACAAAAAAATTCAGAGCTTTCAGACCTCAAATAATGCAAAAAAAACAAAAACAAGGTTATATTCATAAAGTTTTAAGAGTTCAGAAATCAATATTTGGTGAACTCTGGTCTTTAATCACAGTTTTCTTGCATCTTGGCATGTCTTCCTCCACCAGTCTTACACAATACTTTTGTATAACTTTATGCCATTCCTGGTGCAAAAAATCAAGTAGTTCAGTTTGGTTTGATGGCTTGTGATCATCCATCTTCCTCCTGATTATATTCCAGAGGTTTTCAATTTGGTAAAATCAAAGAAATTCCTTTTGTATTGTATAGGCCCCCATTTTATTGTATAGAGTCCCCTTTAAATGCTTTAATATTTAAATATAGAAAAAAAAACATTTTATTATTAAAACATCACTATAAGGGAAGAGAGCGTTACGTACAGTAACTTGCTGGTAGGAAGTTGCTGAAGTGGATTTTACAATATTGCTATCACAAAGACTATCAAAAACATTGGGATGAAACTGGCACTCATCAGGACATGAATAATGTCAGTAGTTCCACTTAATTAATTTAACTAACTAGCATATCAAATTTGTAAACTGTGATATATATTGCACTTAAATAAAACCAAACTTAAATGTACTGTCTGTGTTTATTCACAGACTCAATTTAACCCATAAGAATTTAGACTAATTTCTAAATATTGTATCAGATAAATTGATTGAGAGGATCATTCATGTTATTTTCTAGCTGTGATAAAGAGGACACATCACTGCAAATGTTTTATATATTTATAGATTTCCTATTAAAATTGTTAAAATTGTGATGTAACAGGGCTCCGATTGGCCAGCGGGCTAAGTTCTGCCACTATGACCAGGAGAATTCTGGGTGGGTAGACGGCGCTCTCTGCCCACATCACTACAAAGGGTGATGTCGATCAGCACAAGGCGTCTGTGAGCTGCTGTATTGAAACCGAAAATGCTACTCGGCAATGCTGCATTAGCATCAGTTCGAATAGAGGCGACGGCTGACTTCACATGTATCGGAGGAGGCATGTGCTCATCTTCACCCTCCTGGTGTGTTGGGGCATCACTAGTTATAGGGGGAGTCCTAATGAGTGGGTTATGTAATTAGCCGTGTACATTAGGGACAGAAAATGGGACAAAATTGTGATGTAACATAAAATGTTGTCATGAACATTTGTTATGAAATTGAGTAATTCAGCCTTAGGTTTCGGTATTTAAGTAAAAACACAACAAATCAAATTAAAATTTAGATGTTAAATAAAAGAAGAAGAACAAGTGGATGGATATCATTGTCTCTTACGATTTTCTTTGGCACACTCGTCCATTTGACTGTGACTGTTATGTTCTCTCTCTCTCTCTCTCTCTCTCTCTCACTCTCTCTCTCACTGTGCCTCGCGAGTGTGTTCTGGGTGAAAAACATCTGTATTTAAATCATTCCACTTCCTCAGGCCTGAATAGAATCACTCCGCTCTAAACAACAACAGGAAGTAGGCCATTTTTTCAATAGCTGCACTTAAATATGCGCAAGAATTTCGCGATGCTGCTGCACAGATGCACACGCTGTGAAACGACTTCGGCGCGAGCGCTAAACAACACACTGCTCACACATTTCACAACACCACTTCATTTTATTTAAATATATTAAGACTCACTGATCAACTTGCTCACTGTTTACAGTTCATTTGATTAACTACTGAAATATACCCGGATAGTAGATGCTGCCCATGTGTGTTTAAACAAGATTAATGTAAGATTACGCGAATTTGTTTAGTGTAGGCCCTGTTTATTACATATTAAATTCACTTTTTAAACACTCTTGTATAGAGGCCTGTCACCATAACTATTTTTGTTTGCAGGATCTGAAAGGGTTAAGACAAATAAAGGCCTTTTCTACATAAATAAATGTAAGCCTCTGATCTGTAGATATCCTGTATTACAATACTAAAACAGATCACGTTTAATAACTCTAGAATTCTCTGGATTAAACCTGAATTAAACAGGCTACATATATTGTCTCTCAGCATCTCTAAAGCAGCAGCTGATGTGAAGGACACTGTGTAACTCTCAGTCCACAGAGCAGCAGCGTTACGCTGAGCTGTTTACACAGCCCGTCCAAGCTCTAAATTAATATTTACAGCTCAGCATTAAGACATCGCAGAATTCCCCCTCTGACAAGAGACACGGAGGGTCCCCGGTGGGCCGGGATCGGGATCGGTAGCGTGTACACACACGCGTCTTGTGGTTACTCAAACACTGTAAACTGTGTAACTAAAGCTTTGGGTTGATTCATACACAGTTTACCCTGTCGATAAATCACTGAGTCTCAGTTGGGACCCTGATGACAGACAGCCACAGAATGAAGCTGAGAGAGAGAGAGAGAGAGAGAGAGAGAGAGAGAGAGAGAGAGAAAGAGAGAGAGAGAGCATTAACTAATGAAATTAGTTACATAATATAATAATAATTATTAAAAAATAATGCTGTGCTCATTCAATTCATTAAACGTTTAAAATTAACTGGCCAATGCTCTCAGTGGTGTAGAACACATTTTGTTGATTTTCTACAAGAATAATAAAATAAAAAAATGCATAAAATCAAACATAAATATTGTAAGAAAGTATGCAATTAAACATACAGCTCTGGAAAAAAACATGTAAAGACCACTTCAGTTTCTGATTTTGCTATTTATAGGTTTATGTTTGAGTAAAATGAACATTGTTGTTTAATTCTATAAACTACAGACAACATTTCTCCCAAATTCCAAATAAAAATATTGCAGAAAATAAGATAAATGGCTGAAATACCTAAAAAAAGATGCAGAGCTTTCAGACCTCAAATAATTCAAAGAAAACTTAAAATATTCATAAAGTTTTAAGAGCTCAGAAATCAATGTTTGGTGCAATAACCCTGGTTTTTAATCACAGTTTTCATGCATCTTGGCATGTTCTCCTCCACCAGTCTTACACACTGCTTTTGGATAACTTTATGCCTTTACTCCTGGTGCCAACATTTTAGCAGTTCAGTTTGGTTTGATGGCTTGTGATCATCCATCTTCCTCTTGATAATATTCCAGAGGTTTTCAATTTTTTTATTTTTTGTCTGTATTTGAAGAAAATAAGTTCCTGTTTTGCTTCTTCTCCCCTTTTCTGTCGGCCTTCTTTCTAAACGCTTTTAGACCTGAATTATGTCCCAACTATGGAAAATTATAGGAATTCTGTTTTTTCTTTGTAATGCACACATAATATGTATATTGTAACTATCACTGGCTATCCTCCTATACAATCTAAATCAAAATACATCCAATTAAATATATTTTGTATTCCTAAACATGATAAAAGTGTTCTTATTCACAACAAATTAGTATAAATGAGCTTGTATTACTTTGCCTCATTTGTTCTGTAGTGCTGATATGCCCTAATATCTGAGTTGCTGATTTTTTTTTGTCCAGTGCAGTGGGCGGAGCTAAGCTACTGTTTCATCGGCTGGTTTTATGATCTATTCTGATGGACTACAGCTCCCAATTAGTGTTCTGTGAAACAAAACATTGCAAAATATAAATTACATGATGTCGATTGTAATTGGCGCCGGGTCTGAAAGGGTTAAATCTGTTCTTTAATGTACTCTCTCCACCTGTTCAGTACTGCTGTACTGTCTGTACACTCTCAGCTCCTCTAATCTCTGCTGTACTGCCGCAGTCTGAGTTAAAGGTCAGCCTGGCCGTGTCATGACTGTGCATTTTAGAGCAGAGAGAGGGAGCAGGAGGTCAAACTGCTCAACTGCTTCCCCAATCCCTTCCCAAGATCAATGGTGCTTGACCCAATTCATCACAAGTCTCTCATACGTATAACAGCAATGACATGGCATTTAACAGCTCGCCCCTTTCCGAGCCCCTCCAGCATTAACCCACCTCTCTCTGTTCCTCTCTTTCTATATCTCTCTCTCTTTTAAATATGATGGGCTCTCACACTACTCTTTCCTCCTTCATGTGAGCGTTCACCAGCGAGTGGAACATAAACAGACTAGGATGCTCCTAGACAAACTTTATAAAACAGCTAGTATCATCTTTTCTCTGCTGCTGTAGCTTCAGGTTCATTTGTTTTGTCCGCAGCCACGACTTTGGAGCTTTTCTGCTCACTGGAGATCTGCTCTGATTGGTCAACCTGATTTTAACGCATCAATGCCTCTGAAAGGCGAACACTTTCTGAAAAACAACTTGATGTGTGTTTTTGGTTTGTCCGTAAAACTGGATGCGGTGTGTGAGGGCCTTAAGACTGTGTATTGGCAAAAACTTGGCGATACGATATATATTACGAAGGGTTGCGATTCAGTATATCATAAAAATACCAGTGTTGTGCCAGTTCACAGCTTTTCTGAACTAGTTCAAGTTCAGTTCATACGTGCTCAAAGTGAACAGTTCACATTCAAAGTTCACAATTTTAATTCTGAACTAGTTCAAAATTCAATTCATTTACTTTTTTCGTGAGATATTCAAATAAATATATGTTTTTTCACGTTACAAGCTAGAAATCACTATACGTTCTTTGAAACTGCTCATTGTAGACATTTGCTCATGACACTGCAATTGTGGGTTTCTTACCAGGTGATGAAAATGTTCATAAGGAGAATCGGTGTCTGTCTCTGTGCCATCACTTCCACTAGCCATTTTTTTAAATTGCAGCGCTTTCTCTCACTCTCGTCATTGGTCTCTCTCTCTCTGTATCTCTCTCTCTCTTTCTCTGTATCTCTCTCTCTCTCTCTTTCTCTGTATCTCTCTCTCTGGATCTGTATCTCTCTCTGTATCTCTCTCTCTCTTTCTCTGTATCTCTCTCTCTCTCTCTTTCTCTGTATCTCTCTCTCTGTATCTCTCTCTATGTATCTCTCTCTATGTATCTCTCTCTCTTTCTCTGTATCTCTCTCTCTCTCTGTATCTCTCTCTCTTTCTCTGTATCTCTCTCTCTGTATCTCTCTCTCTCGCCCTCGCGCTCCGCTCTCTCTGCGTCGTTGCTCCTCTCTCTCTTTCTCTCTCTCTCTCTCTCTCTCGCGCTCTCCGCGTAGTTGCCAGTATGTTATTAACTAGCCGACATTCATTTACAGTGATGTCTGCCGTTCATGACACATAATGTGAACTAATTCACATTCAAGTTCTTTATTAAAAAATGGGTTGCGTTCAGTTCAACGTTCACGAAAAAATGAACGTGTTCAATAAACGTGTTCTTTTGAACTCGTTCACCCACAACACTGAAAAATACTGTAAGTAATGTGATATTAAACAAGAGCAATTTTCACCAACCACTTTTCTGGATTCTCTAGTGATGCCACCAACACCAGGAGGGTGAGACTAGCACTTGCCTCCTCCGATACATGTGTAGGCAATACCACCTCAATACATATATATAAGTGCAACAAGTTGGTTCCTGTGGTGCCTGTGCTGACTGAAGAATGTGGGAAAAGAGCGCCATCCACCAATTAGAAAGAGCAAGTAAAAGCAAAACTTTTTACACTATCATAACAGTCTCCTTTAACAATAGAACACAACACTGCCCTCTAGTGTTTGGGGTTTAAACACAACATACAATAAACCACTGTCTGGCACCGTTACATCTTTGCATGTAAACCAATATTAAATTAAATGATGTAAAATGGAAAATTGATACAGTATTACAGAAAAATAAAATATTGTGATACTTGAATACATCAATATTTTTTAACACTCTTAATACTCTTTATAGGCCACTTACACCTCCTTGCTTATTCAAGCCCTTACAAGCACTTACTGCTGTCTGAGCTTAGCATGCCCACCTGCGGCCTTATGTATGGTGACGCTTGGTCCCAAAAAAAGTCAAAGCCAGTAGGAATATGAACTTAGAAACATCTAGAGCAGCACATCAGTGTCTTATCATGTATTATAACCTAACAACTTTCACAAAATTAAATAAAAAAAGAAATGTAATCAGTTTAAAAGTTTTTTTGATTAATCATTTCCTATAAAATCATCTGATGTGAGAGATTTATGTGGTTATGCGGCAGACTATAAAGGGCTTACAAAACAGCCACAACCTAAATATCTAAAGAAAATTATATTATATTATATTATATTACATTATATTATATTATATTATAAACTGACATACAGTATAAGCTTTTTATTACATTTACACTTTGTAAATCTTGTACTCTAATGCTAATGCTATAATGAACTTAATTGTTTTCGGTTTTATGTGTGGTAGAATTTAAAATTTGAAATATTAATTCTTCAAAATAGTTAAAATTTAAATAATTTAAAGTAAATGTATTAAAAATAACTTGTTCATGTACTTTAGTTTAATTTATACTACCTATTATACTACTATTAGTTAAATAAATATTAGTGTAAAAAGTAGCGTAAAAGGAAGCACTGATGTTACAAGTAATCCTTCAGGGTTTTGGAAAGTTTTTTTTTCCGTTGCCAGTCGTTTAATTTTTGCATATTTGATGCAGATTTGCAAATTCAGGATGACTCCTGAGGCCAGCGTGGACATAAACGTTGCAGAGATAATTACCCACTGTTATGAGACGAGAGCCTGAGCTCACAATTAGTCATCAACCACTTCCTGCAGAGACAAATACCACAGCAAAACATTCAGACCAAGCTTTAAACTGGCCTGGTGGCTCATGTAGGAGTTACGCCATGTGGTGAATAAATAATTATAATCTCACACTGAGGGAAAACACCTTGATAGGAAACTCTGGTGAATGGTGGAAATATATACAAAATATTATATTACAAATTTTCCTATTGTACATACTATATAGTGGAATATAATTAAGAGGAAGATGAATGATCACAGACATCAAAAGAAGCTGACCTGCTTGAAATTGTGCACCAGCAGTGGCATAAAGTTATCCAAAAGCAGTGTGTAAGACTGGTGGAGGAGAACATGATGCCAAGATGTACGAAAACTGTGATTAAAAAACCAGGGTTATTCCACCAAATATTAATTTCTGAACTCTTAAAACTTTATGAATATGAACTTGTTTTCTTGGCATTATTTGAGGTCTAAAAGATCCATTTCTTAATTTTTCTGCAAATAAATGCTCTTAATGACAATATTTTTATTTGGAATTTGGGAGAAACGTAGTCCGTAGTTTATAGAATAAAACAACAATGTTCATTTTACTTAAACATATACCTATAAATAGCAAAACCAAAGAAAAGAGATACTGATTCAGAAACTGAAATGGTATCTTAATTTTTTCCATATATATATATATATATATATATATATATATATATATATATATTTAAGCTAGATAATACCCAGGTAATGAGGTAAATAATGGTGTGTATTCAGTGTGTGTTCAACCACTACCTCATTTCACACAGCTGTGTGTGTAGTGTAGTGTGTGTGTGTGTGTAAAGAGAGATAGCGGAGGCTCTGATAAAGCTATAACTCACCCGTCTCTTGGTCAGAGAGGCCGAGAGCATTTGATCCAGTGTTGGGTCCATGACTCAGTGACCGGCCATGAGACACACACACACACACACACACACACACACACAAACCATGTGAAATTGGTAGTGGGTGAAAACACACTGAAACGTGCCATGCATGGGAACAGTGACTGAAAATGCAAACACACACACACACACACACACACACACAGACTTTAAAGGACTGAACTCACCGGAAAAGAACTGTGCCAGACATCAATGACTTCAGTGTGTCTGTATCTAAGGAAGACTGATACCAACACACAACGCACACACACACATACGCAGACACACACACACACACACACACACACACACACACACACACACACACACACACACTATAATGGGCACAGTAATAAACATATGTAAAGAGTACTACTCAATAATAATTGTATTAATAATGATTGTAACTAACAAAATAAGAGCATTATAAATGTGCTTAGCTGAGTAAATAAACACTTAGCAAACTACACCTAACATTTTAACAGTACTGTACTGTATGTGTGTGTTTGTTTTTTGTTTGTACACATAGGTGCTATTAAAACCATCTACAGTACGTCTACAATACATGTAAAAAATCCAGATCAAATAAGAGGCCACTTAAAAATGATGAGTTTCTTTGATTTTACCAAATTGAAAACCTCTGGAATATAATCAAGAGGAAGATTGATGATCACACGTCATCAAACCAAGCTGAGCTGCATACATTTTTTGCACCAGGAGTAAAGGCATAAAGTTATCCAAAACAGTGTGTAAGACTGGTGGAGGAGAACATGCCAAGATGCATGAAAACTGTGATTAAAAACCAGGCTTATTCCACAAAATATTGATTTCTGAACTCTTAAAACTTTAAGAATATAAACTTGTTTTCTTTGTATTATTTGAGGTCTGAAAGCTCTGCATCTTTTTTGTTATTTCAGCCATTTTTTTTCTGCAAATAAATGCTCTAAATGACATTTTTTTTTTATTTGAAATCTGGGAGAAATGTTGTCTGTAGTTTATAGAATACAACAACAATGTTAATTTTACTCAAACAAATAAACATATAAATAGCAAAATCAGAGAAACTGATTCAGAAACTGAAGTGATCTCTTTATTTTATCCATAGCTGTATATAAATATATGGACGTTTATAAATGCAGAATCTGTACACTTATGTAGTATGTGTGAAACTGAGAACAGCATCGAGCAATAAAAGTAATTCAAATAAAAGTGGCAGGAAAAAAAGTCATTATTCTCTTTCTGTGGCTAAGGATGAGATTACATTGGATTAGAGGAATTTTTGCATTGCAAATGAAAGCCGGCCAAATCAATAAACTGCGTTCAACTCAATATACAAACTAATTAAGTGGTAATATAATCAAGGCAGAATAAGGTAGGGGGGGTGCGGCTCTTTTAAAGAGGTGGGGGGGGGGGGCGAGAAAAATCCAATCAAAGCTTTTTATGTTAAAGATAAAATCTCGAACGATCTCTCTTTGTACAAATGATGACCCAGGCTTTGTGCTGGTTTAATAGAGGAGCCTTGTCTTAAGAGGTTGCATTCAATGTGCATATTCTAATCAATATGAATTACATAGGCTCTTATCTATGGCATCGTCTCCAGACAGCTAAACTAATTAATGTTTTATCGAGTGTTTTAACTCAATTATTTTCCAAAGTCACAGAAAGGCATAGAGAAATGTTCGGCTTTGTGGGGCGAGGGCCTGGCTGTTCTTCAGCGCCGCTTCAATAAGCATTAAGCTTCCTGAATAACAGCTTCAACACTTAGCTGGAGCTGATTAGCTCGGGCTAATGCAAATCTGCGCTACTTAATGAAATATACTGCTGAGAATATGATGAGAAACACGGTGAATGTGGATACTTTTGGTGGCATCGTTTGATATAAGTGTAATATACATTGTTTAATACTTTAGAAGGTAAAACTTTGCTTTAATGAATGAATTTATTATTAAATCTATTTTAAATAGACCTTAGTTACAAACAGTGGCTATTTTCTATTATTATTATTATTATTATTGCATGTAAAAAAGAATCGTTTGATAAGTGTAATATACATCGTTTGAAAACTTTAGAAGATAAAATTTTGCTTTAATTAATTAATTTATTATTAAATCAATTTTAAATAGACCTTAAATAGAACAAATAGTGGCTATTTTTTATTATTTTATTATTGTATGTGAGAAAAGCATAGCTAAAAATACTGTTTAAAATGTTGGAGGTGATCCACCGGGGCCTAAAAAAACCTCCCACACACATAGCTAGCACCTACACACACACACACTCACACACACACACTCAGCCACAGTTTCCCCTTCCTTTCCTCGTTCCCCTCTCCCCTGATTCATTCTGACTGATGGCTCATTTTCTAATGTTAATGTCCGTCCGTGTTTGTGTGTGTTTCTTCTGATGCTAATGCCTTTGCGTGTTCTAATGCTAATGCCCCGTGTGTGTGTGTGTGCGTGCGTGGGTGTGCACAGGCTCTAATGCTAATGCCTGCATGTGTGTGTGTGTGTGTGGCTGTGTGCGTCGCTGGGCTGTGTCTAATGCTCTGTGACAGCGGGAGCTGATCGCTTTCAGTAAAGATTTGATATGTGGCATGAATGTGGTGATGCTCAATAGCCTTATTAATGACGCTTATCACTCTGACACCCATAGCCCTCCTACAAACACTCATTCATAAAATCCCCGCTGCACACATTCACCACCCAGCAGTGTGTTCAGCTGCCAGACCGGGGAAAAAACACACACACGCATACACACCCACATAACATAAATCCAGTAAGTTCAGTTCAGTTGGACGCTCACATTTTTTTTGCGTATTGTCTATATATTTAATTACATTTAAACTTGTTTATTCATTCTTGTTTGTGTATCGTATGTATTTTGTAAGTCTTGCAATTTATGTAATTTTTAATATTTTAAAAATTACACTGTACTGCAATTAAGTTTTGCACTCATCCATTCAAATCTAAGACCCTGTGTCTGTCTGTCTGTCTGTCTATCTACCATATAATTTGACATTTTATTATAACTATATAATAGCACTGTGATGCACAATATCACTGTAGGTTTACGCATTTCACATGTACTTTGTACTACAAATACAAAATAAGAAAATGTTAAGACAGTGTGGAAAATCTTAACCTTTAAGACAACATTTTCTCTAGGGATGTTCATGTTTCCACAGCCATGTCTGTTCTTCAAAAATTGCCTGCATAGTCATAATCTTCATTAAAAGAGAAAGTAAAAACATGTAATAACTAATAACTTTTCATTATTACTGCAAATGGGTTAAAATATTCAGTGGGTTATCATTCAGGGCATTCAGGGTTACTCCCATTTCATTAATTTATGCCAAGATTTCTTATCCTATCAACTGCTCCTGGGTCTCAGCCCAGGACCCACATTTTCCCATGGTCATTAAGCCGAAACCACTTTTATAGAATACAAACCAAACAAATGTATTTACAAAAATAGCCCCCAAAAAACAATTTAAAAATATGAAAACTGCACAAATTAGATATTTCACGTATGCATATCTCTGCATTCAGAGTAAAACAGTAAGACACTCCCTCTGCCTCGTTTTTCCCCTGTATAAAAAATGAGTACAAAACCAGATGAGCATTAATTATTTTAATTTGAAATGTTTAAATGCCTATATGATTTGCAGTTTGGCAAGCCTGACTTCATCAAGTTCGTCAACTCTCTGAGTAAATTACAGAGAGAGAGAGAGAGTGTGTGTGTGTGTGTGTGTGTGTGTGTGTGTGTGTTTGTCTGTGTGTGTGTGTGTGTGTGTGTGTGAGATCTGATGTGTCATGTAGCAGCTGTACAGGATGCCAGTCCCCTGACACTAAAAGGTGTCAACACAACTCCTGCATTTAAAATTCAGATTTCACATTCTGGGCATATGTCGATAGTGCAGTCACATCCGCACTGCGAGAGTGGCCCTTCTCTACACTCTACAATCTGTTCATTTACACCACAACATTGTTCTCTCTCTCTCTCTCTCTCTCTCTCTCCCTCTGTCCTTTTATAGTTATTTTATTTTGTTATGATCACATTAATGATTATATTATGTTTTATTTTGAGTGCCTTTATAAATGAAGGGACATAAAGTAACACTTTATTTTAAGGAACACAAATTAGGCGCTTATTAATGTCTTATTATTTGTTTAATAAAGCCTTAATTAGACATTTGTTTATGATTTATTCACTACGTATTAGGCTTTATTCTGTGTTATTAAGTGTTATTGGTGCTTAATTAGGATAGGGGTCTGTGATTGATTCAATATTTATTCACTGATTTTTCGTGTCTAATTGGTGATGAGCAGAACCTCACTTTAGAATATGGTGCACATCTTGGTCTGTTAGTGACTTATTAAATTAACCCCTTATTAACTCAATAAACTCCAGCACCGCCATAACCTTACCAAACTCACATAGATCAAACTGCTGCCAATTATAATAACACTAATAACATGTAGAATTAGCTGATAGTTAACGCTTAATAATCTGCTTAACAAACAGGGTGCTAACATAACTGTTTATTGTGCACTATAAGAACAAATACAGCCATTATTAATCATTTCCACATAACGGACCCCTAATTAAGCACCAAAAACACTTACACAGAATAAAGCCTAATACGTAGTGAATAAATCATATACAAATGTCTAATTAAGGCTTTATTAAGCAAATAATAAGACATTAATAAGCGCCTAATTTGTGTTCCTTAAAATAAAGTGTTACCGGACATAAGTCTAAATAAAGGACATTTAAGTTTGTATTGTAAAAAGTGGAAGCATGTACAGTTTAGCGTTAGCATTTAGCCTCACCTTCCTAAAGTGACCATTGTATTTTAAAATCCAAAATGCTACAAATAAGGACATGACTTACTGGTTAAAATATGATTTGCAGTATTTATAGCACTCAGCATGGCGTCTATTAACAGATAAAGTAATGCCATTTAACCAAAGGTAGTGATTTGAACCTTCTGTAACTCCTGGTGGCATTGCAAACATTCATTTTATAGAGGTGGCACCAAGCTATAATTAAATTGCTATGGAATCATAAAGCTGCAGAACTGAACTGATACACTATAAAGACAGAAGTAGGTCAAAGCACAAGTAAGTTCTTTTGTTCGAATTCCACAAGAATATATATGATTTGTGAGTGTCAGGGAGCTGCTATTAACCGCTTCTATTATGTTCATTTTTCAGTACCGACAATAGTGTGTTAATTTAATAGTAATAATAATTAAAATAGTGGGTTAATTTGACCCGGTGCATGTTTAAAGCTCCACTAGGTAGGATTGAGATTTTGTGCTCGTGGGCTCCCCCTACAGTTGTAGAGTGTAATAAATGTTTCAGGCAGATTAGTTTCTCTTTCTCGTTTTCTGGCTTTTACAGACATATTCGGTCTCTTTCCAGCTTCTGCCAGAGTGTCTGTATGTTAGTTTGTAAAGAATGAACCAGTAGTCCTTGTAGAACTGTTAGAACTAAAGGTAAGCAGGAAAGCAGGTCGCAGTTCTCACGCGCGTTGGTCGCGGCCGCCTCGGAAAAATTACAGAGTCTGGTTTGAGCTCTGAGGAGCTCCGGCACAGACACGAGAGCACCGCTATTCCTCCTATTACACCTCAATGCAGCGCTGCAGTGAGTTTCAAGCTGTAATTATACTTCTTTAATAAGATCAAAAATCAAGGAAATCCTACCTTGTGCTGCTTTAATTATCCACAAGTTGTCTGAAACCCCCCAAAAATCCTTACAAGCAGTTTGAATATTACATCACAACTCCATTACTAATTATTATTATTAATAATACTAATTATTATTCTATCAATATTTAGTACAATAGTGTTTCTTACCTCTAACAGGTAATGCTTCAAATAGGATAATTCACTCGTTTTGCATAACAAAAAAATACATATTCCAATTTTTTTTTAATATTTCGTTACTTTATTACTTTTAAAATACCAACGAATAAAACAATAGTTTTACATTAAACATTGAAACATAACATTGCAAATTTTAGTTTTTTTTGCAAATATGTGAGATGAACCTTTTTCATTATATATGTTGATTACACTGATTTCAGCAGGCAGAAGAAGTTTCTTATTGGAAAAAAAAACACTTTTAACTATTTTTCCTAGATATTTAAACTATACAACGGGTCAAATTGACCCGGGACATAACAGGAGGGTTAATATAAAAGTGAATCACAGTAATCACAGAAGAAGTGGGATGTCTGTGTTGCATGATGGAAGACAGTACTTCCTGTTTAACTTCGGACTTTGGTTTAACTTTGAAATCCTTTCCAAACACTTCAAAAAGTCAGTGTACATATACTGAATCAGGATTAATTTTTTTTTTTGATTATGAAATTTGAGCATTTTTACATTTTGTTTATAGCTGTTTTTTATGTTGTTTCTGACAGACTCTTCAATAAAGTCTTTTCAATTTTAATGAAGAGTGAGCAACGTTTGAGGTTCATGGTTTTGGTTTGTCATTTTCATGTATCAAGAGTTAAAAAAAAAGAGTTTCCATTTTTAGAATGACTTTAGATTTGTGTAGCTTTTGAGATTCGTCAGTAAGAGAAAGAAAAGAAAAAGACAGAGAGAGAGAGAGAGAGACACCTTTTGTAGATTTTTCATCCAGCGCTGTCACCATTTCCCAGTCACAGTCCACGAATCACACCAGTGGTGGCCATGCTTCCCAGCGATAGTGTGTATCTCTGTATGTGTGTGTGTGTGTGTGTGTTGTGTGAATGTAGCAATCGTACTGGTCTGTAGTGAAGGCAGTTTAATGCCAAAAACCTGTTTTTTGTCATATAACCGCAGGGTATATGATTAACTCACATTAGAGTGGGCCGTTGCTGACGGTTACCACCACTGCCTTGTTTGGTGGCCCTGTAGAAAAAAATAAAAAAGGCCCATGGTTAGTTACAGTGTGGTCCACCCACCAGCTTTCAAACACACACACATACACACACTTTTGAGAATTCATTTTAAAGTAAATAAACACATTGTTACATACATAGAGGATCATTTACATACACTTCATACAGCAGTGTGTAAGACAGAGAAACTGATTCAGAATCTGAAGTGTTCTAGAGTGGTTTCTAGAGCTGAATTTATAGGGGTGTTTTTTGTCATATCCACAGTGCTTCCTGGTTTAGATGAATAATTCTTTCAAGTGGTTATATAACAAAAAAAGTGTTACTGCTAAGTTTTTAAGGTGTTTTTTTATATAATATAAATATTTCATCATGATAACCTCATCATTTCCTGTCCACCCTGTTATCTTGGGATAAAACCACTCCTTTAAGAAAGTAATTTTGATCTTTGAACTTTTATACTGTTCTTTTCTTTTCAAGGTACTAAAAAAACTTGCTGAACTTTCAGCAATTAATAATTGAATATTTAACTTAATATTTATTATATTGTTCCCACTTTTAGTTGAGTTAAAGCTTTAATTATGGTTAATATCTTGAAACAAGCCCATTGTGAACATTACAAAGTTTGCAACTTTATGCAAGTACCCCTCGCTGCAGAACCACAAGTCCAGGGGGTGGGGCTGGATCTGATCCAACTCTTCCTACGTCGTGTTTTCATTGGTCTGAAGCAGATCGGACTCTTCCCCATCCGAGTCAAGTAAACAATCACGAACGGGGAAGAGGAGAAAGAAAAAATATAAATAACAATCTGGCAGTAACAACATCCTCATTCTATACTCTCAGTGTACTGGGCATTTTTCCAAGCTCTTTGGAAAATTATACATCGTTACACTCTTTTTATAGAACTCTGTTTTTTGTTCGCCATTTTGATTGTGTATTAATATCTGTAATAATAAATGAACATGGTAGCTGGTAGATAAGACACTCATTGGCATCCTTTATTTTAATTATTTATTTTTTATTTTGTCTTTAGGCCCTTTTTATTAAAGATAAAAAATGAAATAGTTAATATTTATATAGGAAATGTACAGCATTTTATTATGTTTGTAATCACAGACATGTTCCTTCTTTTAAATCTGTATTGTGTGATTTAAATGTGCTACGTAGCAAATAACATTTTCCAGGATTTATTTGATAAGATAAAAGTCCTGGTCGGGAAACGTAAGCGACACGTGTTAAGTTTAACGACGAATTGAAATGCGATGACTTAAAACCAATGAAAAGAAGATATGGGTGGTCAGGAGGGCAGGCTCCACCCCTTGGATCAGATCCAGCCCCACCCCCTGGACTTGTGGTTCTGCAGCGAGGGGTATCTCACTTTATGTCAACAGGGTTTTTATTTTATTTGGGTTAAAGTGAAGACCTATAAAGTCTGCTTTGTTTTTTTGCAAAATCATTAATTTTGGCCTAACAAAAAAAAAAAAAAAAAAAAAAAAAAAAAAAAAAAAATATATATATATATATATATATATATATATATATATTTTTTTTTTTTTTTTAAATGATGTTAGGTCCACCTGTGTTAAAACACCCTCAGCTGATCAGTTCCTTATAATAATGTCCTTAATAATAAAAATGTGACTTTATGCAAATTAAATAGCTTTCCAAGATGGCTACCTTCACTAAACTAACGTCAATGATTAAGGCTATAGGCTATAAATATATCGCATAGTTTTTAAGTCTGCATTTTAGCATGCAAAATAGCCATAAAAAAACGTCTTTACATGCTCTACAATCTGTGGCTTTTAAACTGTTAACATTAATGTGAAATATTGATGTTCAATCTATTTATTTTTTTTAAGAATTTGAATTAAGTTGTTTCTGGTTGGTTCTACTGCTTGACTGTATGATGAACGATTCTCTTAAACTCTTACAGCCATAAGAACTGTCTTATATTTTTATTTTTGTTTCCTAAAAATTTCAAAGTCAAATTTAAAGTGTTCTGACAACTTTTTTTTTTTTACATTATAAGAGCCAAAAGGCGCAGTGCTTTTATAATGACACGCATCTAAAATTACTAAGACAAGTAGACAAACATGCACACACACACAAAAACACACAGTAACACATCCAGACACTCACCAAGAGCAACAACAGCAGTAACAGCAAGCACAGACGGTTTGAAAAAAGAGAAATCCTCCCGCTCTGCTTTTTAGAGCAGCTGTATCAACTGCATTCTTGCCGTTTAACTGTCTCTCAGTTGGTGTTTTCACATTCGGCTGCGTTTTACAGCTCCGCTATCACCGCGAGGACACTGCCAACACAACTCTTCTTAAAGCACTCGGGCCAAGCATTCCTCTTTACAGTTACTCAGGGTTGCCCGGCCTGGTCGAGGATTCCTCCACTTTTTCTCCACTGCCTAATTACGGCCGAGCCCAGCCTGAATGGAGCTGAGGAGGCAGAGAGCTAATTAAACGGCTCTTGTGGAGCGCCCTCACACGCATTCACACTGTATGATTCATTAGTGCCTACCAGGAAGAAAAAGAGGGGATGAAAATAAAGCGATAGAATGCTTTAGGAAAGTTGAGCCTAGTTTGGCTGTTGCTATGTATGTGTGTGTGTGTGTGTGTGTGTGTGAAAGATAGTGAAAGATATGCTTTATAAAACATTGAGCTCACTGGTCTGCTTCAGCTGCCAGATGACGGAGTTTACCATTTAAACTCCTTAAATGAATGAATCTTAAAGGGGCATTTCACCATAAAATTTTAATTGCAACATAAACATGTTAATACAGGTTTTTCACAACTAGTCTTAGGGTTTTCAGTTCGGTCTGAACCAAACAAACCAGGCTTCAGAGTTCACACCAAGGTACACACCAATGTTTTTGTTACATTATAAACCCAATTTTAAACCCACATAACATAACGTGCTGGAGGCAGGATGCAAACGGAAGTTTGGTTTTATGTTTTTGACATTACAAAAAGGAAAAGAAAAAAAAGAACTAAGACAAAGAAATAAGCACTAAGACTGTAAAGCAAATACTATAAAACAAATGACTAATAAGTCTTAACTAAAAAAAGAAGTGAAATGAACAAACAAAGAATCAAAACCAAACTAAAGAAAACAAAGCAGAACAAAATAAAAAAACACAAAAAACACAAGAAAGACACAAGCTAAGGTATGACAGCATGAAGCAGAATAACTAAAATTTAAAAGCATTCCTTTTATTTCTCTTTATAAATAAGTGTTAATCTACAGTTACAGTAGATACAGAAGTCACCAGCATAAGCATTTGCTCTAATACTACTGCGTCACGCACCTGCACATAAAGGATTTCTTCTTCTATTGTTTAACGGGTGATGATAGTCTGCCTCAACTTCCTGTAATTGTTCTAAAGTTCAAACTTTCCAGAAAAGTTTTATCAGACTGCAGACAAACCACAGAAACTTTCACATATGCGTTTTAGTTTTAGAGTATAGTGAGAGTTTCAGACCAAACAAGGAATGTGTGAAAGCATCTTAAACATAGTCTAGGTCTGGATCAATCAAACCACAGTCCAGTTTTTTTCTGCAGTGTGAAAAAACATACAGGTCTTTCATATCGAGTTTTAGGGTTTTCAGTTTGGTTTTGACATTTTTTTTTTAGTCAAACCAATTACCATTAACATTAGTCGTTAACCGTGCTATTATCGGTCTGTAGCCTGCTGCTAACCCTGGCTAGCACTGCTGGTGAAGCATTAGCATTACCCACTAACCTTGCTAAGTGATAGCTAGCTCTTTGGCCACCCAAAGGTCAGTATTATCAGTCCGTAGCCTGCTGCTAACCCTGGCTAGCCCTGCTGGAGCAGCATTACCATTACCCACTAACCATGCTGAGCGTTAGCTCTTTTGCCACCCAAAGGTGGGTATTATCGGTCTGTAGCCTGCTGCTAACCCTGGCTTGCACTGCTGGAGAAGCATTAGCATTACCCACTAACCTTGCTAAGCGATAGCTAGCTATTTGGCCTTCCAGAGGTGAGTATTATCGGCCTGTAGCCTGCTGCTAACCCCGGCTAGCACTGCTGAAGCAGCATTAGCATTATCTGCTAGTGGTTAGCTGCTAATGCTTCAGCTTTAGTGGAAATCTGGAAATCTAAGCTTACTGTTAATAAACGGTGCACCTTATGCATAAAAATAGACCAGAAAATAGACATTTATTGATAGTGCGCTTTATAATCCAGTGCGCCTTATAGTGCAAAAAATATGATATAGTTGAACAAGTTCAGGCAGGTTATCGTCACCCATTCAAGAACTGAAAAAAAAAATACAACCAGTTTTGTGTCCAAATTTGTTTCCACTTTCCATCCAGTATGGTCTTAATAGATCACACTGGTGACTCCTGTATCTACTGTAACCGTAGATTAATCCTTATTTGATAACGAAAATAAATAGGCTTTTGTTTAACGTATATATTGTGCTAAATGTGTGGTGGTTGGGTGGGAAGGGATAGTTATGGATAAAGTGAACTGGATGTAGTGGGTTAGATGTAAGTGGGGTGGGATGGATGTGGGTGGGGTGGGATGAGATTTAAAAGAGACAAGAAAACATTGTCAGCCTTGTATTGCACTGTTGCACTGTTGTATGTTGTTACATCTGTTGTCTACAAAACATTCTATAAAAACTTGATTACAAAAAAAATAGTAACGAAGATAAAGGGAATCTGAATGGAATCTGTTAAGATTACATCTGACTTCTTGATGGGAGTTGAATTGCGGCAAGGGGGGCCAAATTTGGCACAACACCTGGAAAGACACATTGCTGAAGTGACAACATACCGGTTCTACAAATCAATCAGTGTCAAGTATAGGGAGATGCAGCTCAGGCAGGTTATGTACTTATTTTATCATGTTTTACTACACCAAAAGTCTACTACATCATTTTACACTGGAGTTCTCCTTTAATGTTTTCCAGAATGCTCCTTTGAGGGATTTTATTTTAAACCGGCCCAATGTAGAGGTCCAGAAATGTCCTTTAACTAGTGCTGCAGTTCCCTGCCTTTTTGTTTATATCTCTGTGTGTCGTTGCATGTAAGTGGCCAGATTATAAAAGAAAGCTCCTTTCATTACACCTCTTTCTCGTCGCATGTGCTTTCATTCACCTCTCATACTCAGGAGATTCGCTTTATCTTACGAAAAAAAGAAAAAAAAAATAGGTTGTTTCATTCATCCGGCCACCAGCGCTGAATATAACTGCACTCAACCTCGCTGGGCCGAATTCACGCTTCAGCTGGCGGCGATAAAGGCCTGCCCAGGCTCGGGGTAGGCCGCTGCCCGTGAGGGGCCCTATTGAGAGCGGGCTCCGTTTCATACAGTGCCACTTACAAGCCAACGTTTTCATTAGCGATGATGAACGCATTAACCCCGCTCACCACCCAATTACTCCGAATCACAGAGCGATCCGGCTCAGGATGCAATCTCAAAATGTTGTCATGCAATATCGAAAGAGAGAGAGAGAGAGAGAGAGAGAGAGAGAGAGAGAGAGAGAGAGATGAAGGAGATTATTGCACTAAATTAACACTCATTACATTGAACTGATTCAACTACCACTGAAACCCATTAGTTCTGAATGCCGTAGATTATCACCGGATAGAAGAAATTCAGAGTTACGCTTCTGTTTACAGTTTACAGTAGATGGCCAATAAGAAACGTGGACAAAAGATCAGCACGTACCAGTATTTTCCCCATCTTCCATCTCTCTCTCTCTTTCTTTCTCTCTCTCTCTCTTTCTCTGTAGCTGTGAAAATGTACTGAATCTCCATTCATATTTAATTACGAGCTCCTGACGTCATTACAGAGTAAAGTTACAGAAATGTAGAAGTCAGGCTAGAATTACATTAATATATTACCCATACAACCCCAAGTGCTTATCCACGGCTTAACCGCCCGGACCAATCTGTTCTGAAGCGTCCATCAGCCTGGTCATTTGTTGAGTGTAATGCATTAAATTTACTGTAACGCTCAATATGAATATTTGGTAACACTTTACTTGGATGGTCCATTTTATGACCTTGCTGATGCTCAAATAACATTCAACTAACACTGAATTGAATGTTCATTAAATTTACCTTAACCCTATGTTGAATGTAAATGATTCAAAATAGAACCTAACCATACACCTAACCCTAACCTTAACCCTTAATCAACCCTAAAGTTGAACCCTACACCTAACCTTAACCCTAACCTTAACCTAAGCTTAAAATCTTACCCTAAACCCAATCCTAAAATATTCAGATAAGCGTTTGGATTAGAGTTGAATGTTGGGTTATATTCAATAGAGAATCATTTATTCTCACCTTTTAGTTCATTTGCATTTAATAGACATGTAGTTGAATGTGAGTTAAATGTCATTTGAGCATCAAAGAGGCCATCAAATGGACCATCCAAGTAAAGTGTTACCTAAAATACTTTAGTGTATAGTAACATCCAACGTCCAGTTTTGCTGTTGACTTTGGCTTGTTTTACTTCCTTCTTTTAGGCCGAGTTAAAGCAAGCACTCTGCTGACGTAACAGAATTCGCTTGTGTTCACATTAGAATCGAGCAGCATCACCGTGTGAATTCTAAATTTGCCAAGCCGCAGTTACATCGACTTGCGCTGGCAGCCGATCTCCTATCACGGAAAGGAAAACCGTGCAGTGAATATTAAATATCTGAGATGTTTTACGGCTCGAAGTGTCACAGGACACTGCGTTGAGTTGCGCTGGAGCGGCCGGTCAGGGAGTTGGGTGATAGCATTGGAGGAATTTGAGTTATGTGGTAAGGAGGATAGATTATCATGGCGGATAACCTTACCTGGGTCAGCCCTAGCTGTCTCTATGACCAGGTAAGATGACACCTGGGGCTCTTGTCCCAATCAATGTATAACACTGGTCAGTGTGGTATAAACCACAGAGGGGTACATCCATCAATGAAGACGATGTCTACAAACGGCGCAATATAATCTGATAAATGTAACAATATTCCAGTATGGATATGAAATGCATGATGCATGAAACTCAACCGTAGCTTGGTAGCCTACCAGTGAACACACTCAAGAGGAAGAGTGTGATGATGTAAGTTATGTAAGAGTACTTCTGAAGAATAACTGGTTTGCCATCAATAATTAAAATAATAAAAAGGGGGAAATCAGTGGATAACACAAATGTGTTTCAATTTCTTCATTATTTTCTGTTCACAATAAATACTATGGCATGGTTTCATTTCTCAGTATCTAGTGATGATACAACATTCTCAAATTATCACTGTCAAATCAAAAAAATTCAAATGTACACAAAATGCTGGTGTGAGTAGTTCATAATGATTGAGTGAATAAGAATGATCTTTATTTAATTACTTGTAATACAATGTATTTCAAATACATTAATATATGTTAAAGTTTACCAGTGATGGCATAGTTACTTAATCTGATAACTTGGATTGGAAATAGTAACGGGTTAGATTACTCATAACTGAAAAAAAAATAGAGTAAAAAGAGTAAAGTAGAGGTTTTTCAGATTGTAGGGAAATCTTTTGTAGGTGTTTCTCAATAGAAAATGGGGGTAAAACAAAATATCCATATTGTGATGTATTGTATCGTTTTCGTTTGTGATGCATTATTGATATGTGGCATCAGATATCGATATTTGTATTGAAACATAAACTAAAGCTCCAAACCCCCAAAGACTCACCAAAAGGAGTACTAGAACCCTTTTGAGTCAGCCATAACATAACGGCGCTGTCAAATGAAAAACACTTATCTCGAAAACAGCAACTTTACAGGAGAGAGAAAAAACCTTGTAAACTTTCAATTGAAGTCAATGTAAAAAGAGTTTATTTCAGGTCATTTTGAAGAGTTTCTATTGGTCCGTTCATCAAGAAATTTTGGCACAGTGTAAGGGACAGTTTGTCTGTTCAAATTATGTAGTAAATTAAAAATCGACAAAAATGGAGATAAGTGTTTTTCATAGGACAACGACAATAAGCACTACGGATATGAAGAAACATGAATATTGATTATCTTCATCTAAAGTGGAATGGCTAAATGACTGGGACCAGAACATCAAGTTCAAGTAAAGACTACCTGTAAAATGAAAGTGAATCATGGCACCTAAAGCTAATTGATGTCATCAATGAAGTCCTCACTTCACAACTTACAGGACTTTGTTCCAATTGTTTTGTTCCAATTCATTACTACACAGAGGCAGGTGCTACTAATATTAGAGCTGATCAATCTGTAGAATCTGTAATACTCAATACAGTGTAATCAAAGCTACAGAAGCTACACTATCAGCTTGATAGCGCAAAAGTGAAAAAGTGAGCAAAATCTAATCTTTTAGGCAAAACAAATGCAAATACAGAAAAAAAAACAAATCTGTAAAAAACACTTTTTTTCAATTATAATTGTTTTCTCAGAAGAAGTATATAATTATTGGCACCCGCAGGCACTTTTTCCACACCTTAATTAGCACTGAGTGTTCTTTTATAATTCTGTACTAGGTGTGAAATAACAGATATTTAATCATAGCCTCTTTGCTTCTTATGTTTACTGAGATGTAGCAAAAAATCTTGCGTTATTCTCGTTGAGACAATGTAAGGAGTGAGATGATAAGTGCTGGTATTTAGCTGGGAATTTAGAATGAATTACAATAATATTCATTTGCATTTATTCTTCTGACCGCAGAACAGTTTTCCATTTGAAATAAGCTTTGGCTCAGAGAAAACCGCTGTGTTTCTGGAGGGTTTTGACATTCCTAGACAATGATTTCTGGAAGTGATCCTGAGCACATCCAATATTGACTGTCTGCCTTTTTTTTTTTCTTTGAGCACCGGCATTTCTCCAGATTTTCTAAATCTTGTGTCTGTCTCCAAAAACATGGAAATAAGGTATATTATATTGGATATTCTAAATTGACCAGAAATGTGGATACTCTGACTTGCCCTACTGTGTGTGGGTGTATGCATGTGTGTATGTGGATTGACACACTGTGCTGGGTCAACTCCTTAGTGTCCGGTGCAGTCCTCCAGGTGGACAGTCATTTCCGGTTGAGAGTACACTGTATACGATTGGCTGTTGGTTGAGTGTTGAGTGTAAAGGATTGTGTGGAACAACGTGACTGAATAGGCTCCGAGTCATCCAGCACTATAAAGAGCTGCCACTTTGATCAGGAGATCGTCAGTTCGAATCCTGTTCATGTAGCTTGCCATCGGCTACTGGAGCCCTGAGAGAGCACAATTGGTCTTGCTCTCTCTGGGTGGGTAGATGGTGCTCTTTCCCCTCATCACTGCAAAGGGTGATGTTAATCAGCACGAGGCATCTGTGAGCTGATGTATCAGAACCTAAGTTTACTGTAAATAAACAGAAGCGCCTTACTCACCCAAATAAATGGTACTCAGGAGATAAATCTGTGTAGATTAACATCAAGAGCTTGTGTTTTTTTAAGAATTATAGTTTTGTGTACTTAGGCGCTTCCCCCAGCTTCTCCATTATACGGGAAACATTGGGACACCCTTGTTCACTTGGATGTAGGCATCCTTACTAGTGTCGCTTAATGCGCCTTAAAATCTGGTGCACCTTATAGTCTGGAAAATATGGTACTCCTACAGTTTTAATAGCTTGCCATGAAGACACAAATGCAGGATCACCAATTATCTTTGGGAAAAAATTGTCAAAATATATCATGTCTATCCGTTTTAACCTTTTTTAATTCCTAAAAACCTTGTTTTCTTTTCCCAGTTCCGTCGCTTCACTCTACCTCCCTCCGCCCCCACACTTGTCGACTCCCTCACTCCGAGAAATGAGTGCCTCAGCACATCTATGTGACAGGAATTCGGCAGCGTAATCAAGTTGTTTATGCAACTGTTTAGCGGCCCGTGCTCCACTGCGGAGCCCCTATCACTCTCACTTCGTACACGCATACACAATGGGCAGTGAGAAGGTACAGTAGTAACTAACGCTGATTAGGCCTTTATCGATGACCGCTGACACGCGGTATGCTGGAATATGTCTCCCGATGATGTCTCAGCCGCGGCAAAGCATATGAGGCTCAGTCAATCCCATCTGCTGTTTTTACTGCGCTCAGATTGATTATGTGGTAAAGGAGCCGAGCTTTTAATGAGGGTTAATGCAGGGAGATCCGGCCTGTGTGGCGCATAGGTTTTATAAACACAGGCCTACCAGGCAAAATACAGAATCCACTAAATCTGTACACAATTTCCACATGAATAAAATATACTACATCAACACAATTGATTAGTATAGTCAAAAGCAGCAAATGCTCCTTAAAAAAGGGGATTTTCAGAAGCGCTTTGGAAAAGGCAGTGATTATATATATAGAACCACTTGCTTAGAACCAGTTGCATGCTTTAATTATTCTTGTTCTTTGTGAAATTCAAATGGTTTCACAAAAAGAGTTTTATATGATGCTACATATGAAACTGTTCTTCAAACTCCATTGTCTGCAGTAGCTAGTAAAAGCTACTGTAGTTACAGCTCTGTTTACACCAGCTATTTAACTTTACCTATCTTGTAAAGTAACTATAAGTTTAAATTGGATCTCCGGTTGACTCTGTGTTTTAATGAGGCCTTAAATGTACACTAAGAAAGCATGCTCACCTCACGGCTTCGATAACATTTCTTTCGGCAGCAAGGCTGAGCGATGCTGACTTTAACTTTTATCTAGCACTCAGTGCTATATCTTTACAACTAAGGCTGTATCTCAGTTTAACACTGTGCAAGGCATGTGACTTAGTCAAGAAGGAGCTTAAACGCTGTATCTGACTAAGAAAGGGCATTCCTTTGTGACTTCTTTCCATTATGACTGTGTTGTATGGCTGTTGTGTTGGTGGCACGCTCCATTAGTCAGTCATCTTTTTAGTGCCAGCACCATTGGCAAACGGCTGCATGGCGCAGGACTACATTTACAGTACATAGACTATTGTGATGATTGCCTAGCAATTTATTTCATATACAGCTCTGGAAAAAAATAAGAGACCACTTAAAAATGATGAGTTTCTTTGATTTACCAAATTGAAAAACTCTGGAATATAATCAAGAGGAAGATGGATGATCACAAGCCATCAAACTAAGATGAGCTGCTTGAATTCTTGCACCAGGAGTAATGGCATAAAGTTATCCAAAAGCAGTGTGTAAGACTGGTGGAGGAGAAAATGCCAAGATGCAAGAAAACTGTGATTAAAAACCAGGGTTATTCCAACAAATATTGATTTCTGAACTCTTTAAACTTTATAAAATTGAACTTGTTTTCTTTGCATTATTTGAGGCCTGAAAACTCAATTTCTCATTCTCTGCAAATAAATGCTCTAAATGACAATATTTTTATTTGGAATTTGGGTGAAATGTTATCCGTAGTTTATAGAATAAAACAACAATGTCCCAATGTGAGAAAGTGATTCAGAAACCAGAGTGGTCTCTTAATTTTCCCCAGAGCTGTATGTGAAACATTATTTATTCCATACATAAATGTTATTTAGACTATAGTTTATTGTAATTTATTCCATACTGAATATATTTTATGTAATTTGGAAGTACTTGGTATATATTAAATGTAATAACTTCCAATATAAATTTAATGCAATACTTTTTTTCAGTGTACTCTGCATTCCGCTCTGAGAGGGATGAGCATTTAATTATGCAGGGTATCTGAGATACTTGTGTTACAAGTTCATGTGCTTAAGTCCTACTATGTTATGCACGCGTCAGAGATGATGATTCAGTGTCATTTGCCCACGCACTGTGACACAGGGATGATACCGCAGTGTATCAAATGATTCCTTTCTTGATGAAGAAATGATAAAGAAGAAACTTGTTGAAGACCAGCTGGTAAATGTTTGGGAAGATTTTAATATACATAAATCCCCATTGGTCTTATATAAGCAATACACGATAAAAACAAATGTTTTGTTTGTGTCAAAAGATAATAATAGGATTATACTTAAAATAATAGATATTAAAATAATAAAAACAGAAAAAGATTATAATTTATAATCACTTATACAGCTATGGAACAAAAAATAAGAGACCACTTAAAAATGATGAGTTTCTTTGATTTTACCAAATTGAAAACCTCTGGAATATAATCAAGAGGAAGATGGATCATTACAAGCTATCAAATCAAACTGAACTGCTTGAATTGTTGTACCAGTAATCGCATAAAGTTATCCAAAAGCAGTGTGTAAGACTGGTGGAGGAGAACATGCCAAGATGCGTAAAAACTGTGATTAAAAACCACCAAATATTGATTTCTGAACTCCTAAAACTTTATGAATATGAACTTGTTTTTTTGAACATTTTGCTCAAACATATACCTATAAATAGCAAAATTAGAGAAACTGATTCAGAAACTAAAGTGGTCTCTTATTTTTTTCAAAAGCTGTATATTTATGCATCTATATGTATTTTTTATTTATTGTTTTATTTGGAAACCTATTAGATGACCTTTAATATTGTTTAGATGCTCTCATTTTGTTTGTTTGATTAACAGTGTTGTGCTCTCAGATTTAAGCGTACTTAAGTTAATTTGCTCTATTTGATTATGCATTGATCTTAAAGGCCTACATTTTATTTAGATATTCTTTTCTTTTCTATTTTTTCAAATAAGGATGGGTGAAGGGTTGATGTAACAGCATATATTTTAAAAAAATATTACTATTCCTATCTGTGTTGTCATTTAGCATTTAGAAAAAAAGTTCTTAAAAAAAAAATTAATTGCTCCTTTTTTTTAAAAAGTTCCAAAATAAGTTTATAAATAAATATGTAAAATTGTTTTTCTTTTGAGTAGATTTAGGATCATTAGAGAAGCTAGCATTTTGTAGTGCACCCAAGGTCTACAACATATTCCCAAACACTCAATAGTTACAACCAGACTTTCCCATCATGAATCGTTTGAACATTAACCTGGTAGGTGTGAGATATTTTTCATTAATGCTCATTAAGTGTCATGGTCACCACAAGGCCTCAAACTAGAGAGCATGATTATCCACCATTATCTTTCTAAATCAAGGACTTATTGTGTTGTTTCTGCCTTAAATCAGTAAAATAGTTCAATTTAATTATTTTTTATTTAATCCTAGCCCCTGAAATAAATGCTCCTGCAGCTTCTGCTCATCAGTAGCAGGTGGTTCCAGACCCACCATTAGCACATACTGGAAAAGACAGCTCAGACCCGTATCTGTCTTTTTTCACTTTTTCTTTTTTTTTTCACTTTTTTTCCAGTCACATACGGTAATGCTGGAAAAACAGCAGCTTTGGTGAGAGTGTC
The DNA here is from genome assembly GCF_023375975.1 of Astyanax mexicanus. Taxonomy (NCBI): domain Eukaryota; kingdom Metazoa; phylum Chordata; class Actinopteri; order Characiformes; family Acestrorhamphidae; genus Astyanax; species Astyanax mexicanus. The sequence goes on along the minus strand of NC_064430.1, from coordinate 11,663,711 downwards.
CTAAGCGGTGCTATCAGGACCTACATCTCGCTTCCCACGATTCCGAGGTGACTAAAAGGGGCCAGTGGCCATTTACACCGCACACATACATATTCATGTGGACAGGACCTGTCACTCTCTGTGTTGCTGTTCATCACACTCGGGTTAATTATCAATCCACGCTGCCAGAACCCAGACAAGCCACAAGTTTGTCTGTAGAGAGAAAGCAGAGGCAGAATAAAGAAATTTAAAGTACGGTTGAGCACAAATAAGAGACGATGGAGTTAAATGACCATTACTAATAAATACACTCTTTAGAATTTAGAATAGTAGTCTAACTTATAAAGCAGTTCCTCAGGAGCATCGCATTTAGCTTCTTTAAAGAGTTAAGGTACTAAAAAATAAGTAGACTTTAGAATATCATTGCTGCCCAATAAAAAACAAGTACATCCATAATAGCAACTTTACAGGAAAGACATAAAATCTTCTTAAAAGTCAGTGTAAAAATATCTAAAAAAAAAAAAAATACCATTAAATATAATTGTTAAAATCCTTCAGAAATTAAAAAAAAAATTGTGCATTGTTGTGTGACTCCAAATCCCATATATGTTTTTTTTTTTAAAAAATATATTTTTCTCATAATAAATCCATAATATATTTTTTGTTTTATTCTAGTTAGTTTATTCTAACTATGACTGAGAAGGTCAATCTCAACACTCAGCAATCTCATTTCTGTTACCTAAATTAATTCTTAGATCTTATTTGTTTATTTTGAAAATACATATTTTGGGAAAATCACTAGACTGTGTTCAGTGTCCTCATGCTATTAGCATAGCTGCCATTTAGCTATTTCTCATGTTTTTGCTAATTCTATGCTAGAAATTCAGTCCTGTTGCTTTCGGTTCTGTTACTCATAACATAAAGAGTAACAGGAGTGAGTTCCATTAACAGGAGTGAGTGCCAGTATCAGGAGTGAGTTTCAGTAACAGGAGTGAGTTTCAGTAACAGGAGTGAGTGCCTTTAACAGGACTGAGTGTAGCCCTACTGGGCAACATTAACATAAACATACTGTACATAAGCATACTGTAGTGTAATTTCACACCAATTCACACCAGTAGTGTAATTAATTCAAATTCAAATGTGTAATGTTTGTGTACTTTTATGCACAATTATGCATGTTTATGCCAGATGTCATAAAAACCTTGATGATGTAGGTGTTATGAAGTCTCACAGATGGTGCCATACAGTAATGTGTTAACAGTATATTGTCACGTCTTGGCCTCGTCTCATGTCTCTGTGTGTCTTCCCCACGTGACCTGTGCTCCCCTGTGTCTCCCGTCTCAGTACTTTTCCACCTGTGTCTCATTTGTAGCTCCGCCCCTTCTCCAGGTGTTTCTAATTATAGTGTGTTTCCTGTTTCTTTAAATAGCCCTCCTCTGCCACTTTGTCTCCGTCGGTCTTTGCACCTTCCACTGTTGTCTGTCTCTCTGCGTTTCTGTGTTGCTTAAGCCCTAGTTCCGTGTTTATTCCTAGTTTGTTTCCCTTGCTCCTTATTCTGTGTTTTTCTGTTTATTTCTAGTTTCCTGTTTTTATCCATTATTTTTCCTCCCTTGCCCTGCTTAGTTTAGTTTTACCTAGTTTAACTTCTTGTTTATTTCCTTGTTTAATTCTAGTCCTTCCCTTGTGTATATATATCCCTAGCCCTGTTAGTCTATTTCTTGTATCTCTTGTTTGTTTAGGTTTATGTTATTTTGTTTCACTGTTTATTTTGGTTATTGGTTTTTGGTTATTCGTTGTTTATTTACTCCCTGTTTATATATATATATATTTAGTACTTCTTGTTTGTTTAGTTTATGTTCACTAGTTCCTCTCGTTTGTTTTGGTTTATTATCTTTGTTACGTGTTTACTTGTTTCTTTGTTATTTATTTAATAAATTATTTATTTATTTCGCCCTACCTGCACTTGTGTCCGCCTCCTCGTCTCCCTGCCTGGGTCTATGTGACAGAAAGACCGACCTTCAACATGGACACAGCAGGTTCTGCCTGGACTGGCACCAGGATGGCGATTCGCCGTACTCCAGGCGGGATCCCGGCGCAGGAAAACTCGAGGCCTCATGGACGCCGCAGGCCTCGGGGTAAGCGTTCTAAGGGGTCCCACCAGCTGGAAGAAGACCCCTTTTTCGGGGAGGATTTTCTTGGGGGGGCGATAAGGGTTGGCGCGGTGAGCCTCGGTCCTCACCCTGGACTACGCGGAGCCTACGAGGACCTGAGGTGGGTCAAGCGCGACCCATGGGACTTTCTCGGGTGCGCTCCCAGCAGCTCCGAAGAAGAGGAGGAGCTCTACCCCACACCGGCCCGTGCTCCGTTACCGTTTCCCCCTGGGGCGGTGCTCTACCCGGCTCTCGGCCGCACAGCTCCAGAGGCCGTCCTGACTCGCGTCCATCCGCCTTCCAAGGCGCGCTCCTCACCGGCGGTTCCAGTGCTAGCTTCCCCTGTGGCTAAGGTGTTAGCATCTCCGGCGCCTCTCAAGCTAGCTCCTCTCGTGGCCAAGACACTAGTGCTGGGCGATATAACGATATCGATTTGTTTCGCGATAATTTTTCCCTCGATGACGATGATAAGCCTGTGCAATAGAATTCGATAAACATTCATTTCCATTTCCGTCTAAGTGGCGCGGCAAACAACGAAAACACAACGTGTAATCAATCCAGAAGACGCTGGAGCAAATTAATAAATAGTTAAGAAAATTGTAATAGTTATTCTCATGCATGCAACAAAAAACCCTAAAGAATAGTGGAGTATGGCCCGACACACGCAAACAACCATAGTGTTTGTACTTTGGGAATAAACGGCCGCACTGTTCAGCACGTTTTAAATAAATTTTAAGTAAATTTTAAGCACTAAATGTAATTAATTCAATTTATATTAGGACCTCGGGGCAGGTGCTGCAAAAATGTGTATGTGGGGCGCGGATTAAAGGAAGAGGTTTTTTTGCGGAGCGGTAACAGGACAAAAACACCTTAAGAATGATGTCTAAATGACTTTCCTCTAATCTAATATAATTTAACATGGTTTAAGGATATAAAATAATTTCTAAACAAACGAACTTTTTAATATTGAGCTTATGGCCCAAGTGCAAAAACACAAAATCATTTATCATTTAGATTATCTGCCTGAACGCGAGCCCGAACCCGAGCTTGAACGCCAGCCTGACTCAGGCGCTGCATGAACTCGGGCCGGTCGAGAACACCGCTTTCCTCTCAGATTAGGCGGAAGAAAATGGTCTTTTTTTTAATGTAACAAATCACACTGTGATTTTTGTGATATTTCCCCAATTACAGCTCAGCTGCGCGTTTAAAGCTCAACGCATGAATTAATCGGTGCGCTGTGCGCCGCGCGTGCTCGCGGGGGATTTGACGCGTCTGTCAAGCAAGTTAATGGACCGTTTTGGGGGCAGAGATTAAGAAGTACAGCAGGTACATCTCAGATTTGTAGTTTAATGCTCTACTAAATTACTGGCTTTAAAACTGGCTCATGATATGGTCGGTTCTGGCTGGATTTTTTCCTGCCTACAGGCTGCATTTGACGGAAAGCAGCTCCTCAGTCAGACAACAGTGTCAGCATACAAATCGTGTGCGTTTCCTACAGGACAAACCATTTAAAAGTGCAGATAAACTCATTAAAAAATCACACAGTGTCTGTCTGGCTTAAAATACTTTTAATAAGGTACAGCTTTTAAATTAATAAATCAACATTCATTAAAAATCCGTGAGAAGTTCTGTATGCTAAATGACAAGCTAAGCTAATAAGCTAATAACATTTAATAATAACAGAAAAATAGATATGAATTTGGAAAATAACCAACTAAAGTGAGCTCAAAATACAATAATAAATATAATCTAACGAATTTCAAAATATAAATTAGAAATATTGAACTTCAATATTAAATTCAACTTCAACTACAAAAAACGCAAGGACCGATAGAACATAACGAACAGAAAAAAATAAATTTGAAATTGGAAAAAAAGTTCAAAATGCTAAAAGAAATAAAACCTAACGAATTTCAGAATATAAAATCTAAATATTGCACTGCAGCAGTACAAAAGCCTAAGTGCTTAAACAAACAAACCAAAAAACAGCCTATCACAAATCATTTTTTGAGCCCGACCCAGCTGAGGAAAAGGTGGGAAATCTTTTTTTTTCCGGCTGGGTCTTGGAAAACTTTGTGGTGAATTAAAGGGGCCGAGTTGCAATTTTTGTTTTACTTTAATCAGTTTTTAATCCGTCTTTTTAAAAACAAATATTCCAATATTGGCTGCCAATCAGTGCCCAATATTCTGAGCTCAAAAAACGCTATTCGGGCCAGCCCTACTAATCTAATATAATTTAACATGGTTTAAGAATATAAAATAATTTCTAAACAAACGAAATATTTAATATTGAGCTTATAGCCCAAGTTTTTTTTTCAGTCATGGAAAATTGGAAAAAATTGGAAAAAAGCCCGAGTTCATGCAGCGCCTGAGTCAGGCTGACGTTCAAGCTCGGGTTCTGGCTGGCGTTCATGATTAATTTGTTTTTTTTAAAAACTAATATTGGAATATTCGCTACCAATTACTGCCAAATATCCGGAGCTCAAAAAATGCTATTCGGGCCAGCCCTAATAATTATGGAGATACAGAAAAAAATATTGTGATAAAACTTCCATCACTCCCTTATTCTCTCACTAATAAAAACAAACCTTTAAGTGTGACACAAAGTGATTTGATTTATATCGTGATACATATCGATATCGACTGATATGGAAAACTATATCGTGATAAGATTTTTTCCCATATCGCCCAGCTCTACAAGACACTCTCCTCTTCAGCGGCTAAGCCGCGCTCCGTGAAGCCCGCGGCCGAGACGGCACACTCCGTGACTTCCGCGACGGCTGTGAAACCGCGCCCCGTGTTCTCCGCGGTTGCTGCCGAACCGCGCTCCGTGATTTCCGCGGTAGCAGCCGAACCGCGCTACAGGACCTCCCACCCGGCGAGCCAGCCGCGACTAGAGACTCTCCCCGCGCTTGACTCTGCCGGAGAGAGTATTAATCCAGTCCGGGTTTTTGCGGCAACTGCAGCTTTGAGCCTCACAGCTGCAGCGCCAGCACCTCAGGCTGAGGAGCTGGCTTTCATGGCGGCTGCAGAGCTGGATTCTGCCGCTGCAATCCAGCCTCTCTCCGGGACTATCTCCACGGCCGCTCAGCCGCGCTCTGGGACTCTCTCCACGCTGGACTTTATCGGCGGCCCCGCGCTTTCTGCGCTTGACTCTACCGGCGAGGCTGCAGATCCAGTCCGGGGTTTTGTTTCACCCGCGGCTTCAGGCCTCACCGCAGCAGCGCTGGATCTCTATGCGCCCAGCTCCGAAAATCTCTCGGCTGCTGAGCCACGCCCCCGGACTCCTGCCGTGTCTGCAGAAGCTGCTCAAGCCTCCGTGTCTGCAGAAGCTGCTCAAGCCTCCGTGTCTGCTGAAGCTACTCAAGCCTTCGTGTCTGCTGAAGCTGCTCAAGCCTCCGTGTCTGCTCCAGCTGTTCAAGCCTCCGTGTCTGCTCCAGCTGTTCAAGCCTCCGTGTCTGCTCCAGCTGTTCAAGCCTCCGTGTCTGCTCCAGCTGTTCAAGCCTCCGTGTCAGCACCAGCTCCCGCTGCCAGAGTCGCCGCGCCGCCAGCACCAGCTCCCTCTGCCAGAGTCGCCGCGCCGCCAGCACCAGCTCCCGCTGCCCGAGTCGCCGGGCCGCCAGCCCCAGCTCCCGCTGCCCGAGTCGCCGGGCCGCCAGCACCAGCTCCCGCTGCCCGAGTCGCCGCGCCGCCAGCACCAGCTCCCGCTGCCCAAGTCGCCACCCCACCGGTTTCTGCTCCCAGGACAGTGTTTCGTCCCAGGTCCCATGTACCCAGGCAGGCACCGAGGCCCCCGGACTTTGTCCCCAGAACTGTGCCCAGGCTGGCTCCTCAGACTTTGCCTCAGTCTTTTCCCCAGACTTTTGCCAGCCCTGGGCACCCACCTATGTTTTTGGTCCCTGTGTCTCTCCCCGTTTTGGTCCCTGTCTCTGTCTATGTCCCTGTACCCATGTCTGTCTCTGTCTCTGTTCCCGTCCCAGTTACAGTGTTAGTTTCTGTCCCTGTTAATGTCCTCGTCCCTGTTCCCATGACCAGTCCCGTCCAGTCTCCTGTCCCGTTTCATGTCCAGTCTCCTGTTCAGTCTCCGTCCACCGTCCAGTTCCCTGTCCAGCCACCATCCCCTGTTCTGTCTCCGTCCACCGTCCAGTTCCCTGTCCGGTCTCCGTTCCCCGTCCAGTCTCCGTCTCCTGTTCAGTTCCCCGTTCAGTCTCCCGTCCAGTCTCTGTCCTCTGTCCTGTCTCCGTTTCAGTCCCCGGTTTCGTCTCTTGTTTTCCCCGGCCTCTCCCCGCCGCCAGCCCCCGGGGTTCGTTTTTACGCGCCTCGGGAGCTGCACGTTTAGGGGGAGGCTTCTGTCACGTCTTGGCCTCGTCTCATGTCTCTGTGTGTCTTCCCCACGTGACCTGTGCTCCCCTGTGTCTCCCGTCTCAGTACTTTTCCACCTGTGTCTCATTTGTAGCTCCGCCCCTTCTCCAGGTGTTTCTAATTATAGTGTGTTTCCTGTTTCTTTAAATAGCCCTCCTCTGCCACTTTGTCTCCGTCGGTCTTTGCACCTTCCACTGTTGTCTGTCTCTCTGCGTTTCTGTGTTGCTTAAGCCCTAGTTCCGTGTTTATTCCTAGTTTGTTTCCCTTGCTCCTTATTCTGTGTTTTTCTGTTTATTTCTAGTTTCCTGTTTTTATCCATTATTTTTCCTCCCTTGCCCTGCTTAGTTTAGTTTTACCTAGTTTAACTTCTTGTTTATTTCCTTGTTTAATTCTAGTCCTTCCCTTGTGTATATATATCCCTAGCCCTGTTAGTCTATTTCTTGTATCTCTTGTTTGTTTAGGTTTATGTTATTTTGTTTCACTGTTTATTTTGGTTATTGGTTTTTGGTTATTCGTTGTTTATTTACTCCCTGTTTATATATATATATATTTAGTACTTCTTGTTTGTTTAGTTTATGTTCACTAGTTCCTCTCGTTTGTTTTGGTTTATTATCTTTGTTACGTGTTTACTTGTTTCTTTGTTATTTATTTAATAAATTATTTATTTATTTCGCCCTACCTGCACTTGTGTCCGCCTCCTCGTCTCCCTGCCTGGGTCTATGTGACATATATTCTGTTTCTCATAATGAGAAATTGTTATAATACAATTATAATTTTGTTTTTTATTTCGTATTTAACTTCATTTGTTTTACAAAAAGGAGATGCTGGAATTAGATTGTTATTACTAATAAATACATGTATAAAAATAGTAACACATATTTAACATATATATTATATATAATATATATTTTATATACTGTATATATATATATATATATATATATATATATATATATATATATATATATATATATATATATATATATCAATTGTGCCTAAAATTGGGTACCAGTCAAAAGTTTGGACACACCTTCTCAGTCAGTGTTTTTATTTTTTTCTACATTATAAATGAATATTAAAGTGATCCAGACTATGAAGGAACACATAAGGAATCATGTAGTAACTTCAAAGTGTTAAACAAACCAAAATCACTGTAAAGATTTAGGTGCTCTAATCTTGGGTGCTGTTACCTTGTGGTTTCTGAAGCCAGTAACTCTGATGAACTTATCCTTTGCAACAGAGGAAACTCTTGATCTTTCCTTTCTGGGGCGGTCCTGATGAGAGCCAGTTTCATCATAATGTTTTTAATGGTCTTTGTGACTGCACTTGAGGATACTTTAATTTTTAGAGCCATTTTGTTCCTTTTTACTGAGTTGAGCAGTTCGGTAGCACTTTATAATAACTTTCATTAATATACTATCAACAACTAATGATTTATTAAAGTATAATTTTTCACATTTTTAGGAACAAAACAGTTGCTAACATATTTGTAAATACTAATAAACACATTGGCAACATTAAGTGTATATATAATATATAAACATACAGTATTTGTCAGGTTTAAAAAGTCTTATAACTAGTGATTACTAATGTTCAAATTATGATTATCTATATCTATCTATCTATCCATATATATATATATATATATATATATATATATATATATATATATATATATATATATAAATAACAATGCTGATAACAAATTGTCATGTGTAAACATTTGTTGATATTCAAATTCTGATGAACTAATAATACTGGTTCACATTTACGTATCATTTACGTCAAAGGTATATTAATTAATTATAAAATATTATAAAGTAGTAGTTCTTAATTAGTCATAATATGAATATGAATTATAATATTACTCAAATAGAGCTATTCACTGTATACCAACTCTACCTCTTCACAACTTTACAACTGATGTTATATACATTAAGCATTAGTAACTAATACAGTAATTATTAATTAATACAGAAAAATATATATAAATATATATTTAAAAAAATAAAGAAAAAACAAATAAATAAATAAATAATCAGAAACTTTTCAGAGCTCGTCTGTTTGCGACACAGTCAGATCAAGTTTGTGGTGAAAGTGTTTGTGTGTTCACGAGGCTGCAGGGCAGTGGCAGTGTTTTACCTGTCAATCATGACCAGTCCAGTCCAGAGGGCCTTCTCCTCACCTCTCAGCATGCAGGTGCCCTCTCCAGTGCCCGAGCAGAAGTGACAAATTCAATAACACTCAGGGCACTGGCACGGACGCCTCACACACCTGACAGCAGATCAGAACATCGATCAGAGCATCAAACACACCCTGTGGAGAAAACAAGAGCAATGTGGGGGAAAGGGCCGTGCGACTGCAACACGATCTGTGCGGACTGTGGAAAATGTGAATCATTCAAGACACGGATAACGCTGAGGTCCAGCCGTACACACACACACACATCGATCTGCATTCGTTATTACATGTATTTGTTCATATTATAAATAACATGTATGATGCTGAATGCATTTATTAGGAGAGTAAATGGAAGGCATTACATATAAGAGAGTTCATAATTAAATAATATCCACAATTAAAATTACTAATGGACTTTGTCAATTGCTTCCGTCATGTAAAATACAATATACTGTAAAGCTCACTCTACTACAGTATGCAGTCTAGATTACACTTTATTGTAATAATTAAATGTATACCTTTATGTATTCCTTACAGTGGTATAAAAGAGTTTGGGCACCCCTAAAAAATGTCCATGATTTTTCGTTATAAATCATTGTTTTTTCTGATCAGCAATTTTAGTTAAATATATCATATAGCAGAAGAACATATTTGACATATTCGAGAAGTGAAATGAAGTTTATAGGATTTACAGAAAGTGTACTAGGCAGGTGCGTAATTCATTCATTTGGCATCCCAACAGAAAAATTCCATCAATGTTTATTAGATCCTCCTTTTGCAGGAATAACAGCCTCTAAACACACTGAAAAAAATATGAGAAAAATTTATTTTAAAAAACGTTTCGCAACTTTTTTAAGTAAATTTAATTTCAGATCAATTTAAGTAACTTCAACTCAGTTTCAAGACTTAAATGTTACATAGAGTAAATAAGTGAACTAAACTTCAGTCAATTCTTTCTTTTTTAGTAACCTTTACTTAATTTCTGCATAAAATATTACCTAATTAATGATTATTATTATTTTTTTTAAATGTATTACATGTCATCCATGTGTGTTTTCACTAAAATATTTAAATTTCAGGAATTATGATATACTATGTATCATAAATTATTTGAGTAATATTGTATAATTAAGTAATTGTAATTAGGTAATATTGTATGCAGAAATTAAGTAAATTTTACTAAAAGAAAGGATTTATTCAGCAAAAATAAATGAAGTAAAGTTTACTCATCATTTTTTTCAGTGCACTTCCTATAGCTTCCTATAGAGAATCTGGCTTTTGGTTGAAGGTATTTTAGACCATTCTTCTTTGCAAAACATTAAAAAAATCTCCAGTTCAGTCTGAAGGTTTGATGGTTTCTAAGCATAAACAGCCTGCTTTAAATCACACCACAGATTCTCAATAATATTCAGGTCTGAGCACTGAGATGGCCTGAGATTCCAGAACATTGTTTTTGTTACTTTGCATGAAGGCCTTAGCAGATTTTGTAGGACAGTGGGTCCCACAGTAAAATTTGGTGGTGGTTCCATCATGCTGTGGGGCTGTGTGGTCAGTGCAGGTACTGGGAATCTTGTTAAAGTTTAGAGCCACAAAGAATTTCAACCAATATCAGAAGATTCTTGAGAACAATGTTCAAGAATCAACGAGAAAGTTGAAGTTTTAAGCGCCGGGGCTGAATACTTCAACAAGACAATGACTCTAAGGCAGGCATTTATGTAGACGAACAAGTACAATGTTTTTGAATGATCATCTCAGTCCCCAGAACTAAATATTATTGAAAATCTGAGGTGTAATTTAAAGCGGGCTGTTCATGCTCAGAAACCCATCAAACCTGACTGAACTGGTGATGTTTTGTTAAGAAGAATGGTCCAAAATACCTCCAACCAGAAGCCAGACTTTCATTGGAAGCTATAGGAAGTGTTTAGAGGCTGTTATTTCTGCAAAAGGGGGATCCTTTAAATATTGATGTCATTTTCTTTCCTATGATCCTGCAAATGTAATGTCCACTCTCAAATATCACTGTGATCATCTGCTATATGATATATTTAAATGAAATTGCTGATTTGAACATCCAATGATTTATAAAGGAACATTTTTATACCACTTGTATACCACTGTATAACCCTACATCAGTTTTCTGCTCCACTGGACATTAGGAGGACTTATAGTTCTATAATTACAGAGCGTAGTCCTGTAATCTGTTTCTCTGCATAGTCTATTATCCTCCTTTCACCCTGTTCTTCAATGGTGAGTACCCCACAGGAGAGACCACCACAGAGCGCAGGTATTATTTGGGTGGAGAGTCATTCTTTCTCAGCAATTCAGTGACACTGACATGTGGTGGTTTGTTGGTGTGTATTGTATTGCATGAGTGGATCAAACAGAGTATGTAAACATCTCAGTGTCAGTGTTGGACTGAGAATAGTTCAGAAACTAAATCCTGTAGGGAGTGTTCTTTGGGCAGCATCTTGTGGGCCCTGATTAAGAACGACTACAGGATGACCAACACTGACAAACTGTACAGAAACAGATTCAGAGCTTCTGTCTCAGACTTTACTTTATCTACAGTGTGGAGCAGCTATAGCTAGAAGTGGCTTATAGTTGGTGGAAACTATGGCGTCACATCAATGTCAAAAGTTGAGGGCGCAAAAATACCAGGTGAAATAAATTAACAAGCGTGTTTCAACATTTTACATGTGTAAATTAACTTTTGGTGGATCTTATGGTGGATCTGTGGGGTCTTAACCATCAAAAAACAGGGTAAATAGAGGATAATAAGACAACAAAAGTAGAAAAAGAGAGATTACAGGAATAGAGTCTACAATTATAGAACCAAAAAAAGTTCATATACAATTAAAAGAGGATAATAAACTATGCTGAGAAACAAATTTCTGATTTGTGGTAGCTTTTCTGTCAGCTTGAACCTGAATCTAAACATCCTCTGTTGACCCTTTTCTATCAGCAAAACCTTAGCAGAAATCACAACCACATTCAGTGCAGGAGTCACTAATCCAATATCCATATCTCACAAGTAAGTGCAGTGATTTTTAGCTTCCACAGGGACGACAAATATTAAGGGACATGATACTGTTTATTAGGTGCAAGGTATATTATCTTTATATTTTAAATTTCAGTGATCTCAGAGATGTCTCCTGAAAGATACATGACTTTCCGTTAAAAATGTACAGTAGGTAAGTGAGTATAAACAATTCCTAATGTTCTGTACTTGGCAACCTAACGCTTTGCCAACCACGCAGTGCCACAATGGCTCATTTAGCTTGGCCCATTCATTGGCTTATGGCAGTCCTGGTCTTACAGTCAGAGCTGAGGCAGTGGAGCAATGAAGAAATGCAATCTCGCAGATGACATTAAGAGAGTGCCCGTGTATCTCCCCATCCTTGAACCCGGTGGCAGACAGTGCAGGCTAAGGTTACTGGCCGTAATTCTGATGGTGAAAGGGACACAATCAACCTACTTAATCTCCCAGGCTTGCTTTAAAGACAGAGAAAACCGATCTGGCCTCCATTCTGCCGCACCAAAACCGCACAAGAGTACATGGGCTTCATCTTAAAATGGAAGTACACATTAAATTACACTCGAGAGCTGGACGCCGAGCACAGATGGCCTGAATGCAACCCTGTCCTCTTTTGTTCTGGCCAATAAAAAGACGGAAAGGAGCCCTGGATCTGTTTTTCTTTTTGTTTTGTTTTCATAACAGCCCAGACTCTTCGGCCCAACCTCCCCGAGACTCGGAGAGTAAAACTCGCGGAGCCCCCTAAAATTTGAGGCATTAGCATCAGAAAGGGCCTAAATGCCCCGGCCCGCTATTAAAGCCCCGGCGGGAAAAAAAAAAGACGCCCTGCAATTTCAGCGGTGATGAACCCGATCCCAAAGCAGCCAGACTTTCTGTGAGAAAAGGGGACGGGACCTTACTGTACGGGCTGTGCCGATACCAGCGTCCGCATTGTGGAGGCATTGCAAGCATGAGTGCTTTATTAAAGTGCAGGCCCAATGTCTGCCTTCTGCCGCCAGCGCCCGCAGGACCCCACATTAAGATACCCACCTGTTCCTGAGAGGACAATGGAAGCCGAAACGCAATATCGGACCGCGGCTCGGCCCGCGACGGGGACAAAAGCCTGAGGAGTGGATGGAGAGGAAAGATAAATGACCCTCGCGCTTGGACACAGGCCAGGTCTCTGGGCCGCCTAAATAAGGCATGTTAAGGGTATCTCTGGAGCCAGAGCAGGCCGGGACAGACGAGCCAATCAAAAGTCACCGAGGGAGCAAGACACATAAATATAGTGACACAGACAGACACATTTGAACAAGATATGAGTGCAGAAAATGAGAAATAGTTAAAATAACACTTTCAGACCTCAAGTAATGCAAAGAAAACAAGTTCATATTCATAAAGTTTTAAGAGTTCAGAAATCAATATTTGGTGGAATAACCCTGGTTTATAATCACAGTTTTCATGCATTTTGGCATGTTCCCCTCCACCAGTCTTACACACTGCTTTTGGATAACTTTATGTCACCTTGGTGCAAAAATTCAAGCAGTTCAGCTTGGTTTCATGGGTTTTTCCAGACCTGTATATACTAACACAGACAGAAGCATTTAAACAGGATATGAGTGCATGTGTGTGAATTTAAGGTCAATATACGTATAAATGTACAACAATCTGGCCTAACGTTATGACCACCTTCTTTTTCTACACCCATTTTTGGGTATGAGGTTTTGAGCGTTGTAGTCATCTAACACCCTGACATCATTAACCTCTTTTTGCTTGTTGAATGCAATCAAATCCTTACAATAGTTACTCCAACAAAAGCAGAATAAACCCTTCAATAACCTGATTTCAGAAGGAAATGAATACATGAACATGTGTCCCAGTTCCAGTGGGTGTCCATGTATGAATTGCATCCATGATTGTAAAATTTTCTGCTCTTGTTTAAAGAATAGTTTGATTGGACAGTGTTCTTTTCACAGTTTTTGTCAATGAACATAAATGTATATCCAAATCTGAATCAGTTCAGATTCTCAGACTCTTCTTGTAAAAATAACAGCGAGTGAGTGTGTGTGTGTGTGTGAGAGAGAGAGAGAGAGAGAGAGAGAGAGAAAAAGAGAGAGCGAGAGAAAGAGAGAGAGAGAAAAAGAGAGAGCGAGAGAAAGAGAGAGAGAGAAAAAGAGAGAGAGAGAGAAAGAGAGAGCGAGAGAAAGAGAGAGAGAGAAGGGGTTGTAAGTTCTATTTTTTTATGTGGATTATTATCAGAATACTGTGCCTTTTGACCCTCAAAACTTTTTATTCTTTTGACTATTTTTCACATATTTAAGACTACACATAGAAAATCATATTTTCAAGCTGAAAACAGAAATATACACAGAAATTAGTGTGAACAATGACATTTAATGAAAACGTTCACAATGACATTTTTGGATTCTAAGAAACTGTACTGTAATTTTGATGTTCTATAATTCTATAGCTCTAATATTTTTTCCTCCATGACAGGATGGACAGCTTAAGCTTTACCTCAGCATGTATGTATACAGACAATATGGAAATATTAGGTCAAATGAATATTATTAATTGCTAAACATTAGGAGTAAGTGTCTTCAGTCCGTTGGAAATAAAACAGTGGGAAGGTTGTGATGTCACTGATGTCTAAGGTTACTGTCTTAAATGGTAAGGTGCTTTAGCCCAAGATGACAGGGTATACATTTAGATACATTTATATAACGTGAAATTCTGACGATAGGATTTATTATCCAATTAAAATAATTATTCAGCTACCACCAAATATCACATACAACACCCCCACACATTAAAGAAAACTGTCTAAAATGTACAAAACATTCTTTAAAGGGAAGGTTAACATTCCTCTATGTTTGTAACAATGTGTCCATTCAGAGTAAATCCTATTAAATGTATTGTTACACAACGCTTGTATGATATTGAAACAATTATGCTCAGACAAAACAAAGACAAAAGGCATGTTATATTGATATTGACCCCTGGAAGACGTGAACATATACACACACACACACACACATGCACTTGGCCATACATGTGTACGTCACCTGCGAGTGATTGGCAGGTGGGCAGGTGTGCTGTTGTGCAGCGGATCATTGGAGCAGCGCTGCCATTGTTCAGCGCCTTGCTTTGATCTCACCAAACACGGAGCAAAAACACAGCAGGGAGCCGCAGCCAGCCTCCAGGCTATAGCCACTATCGACTGCACACTCGTACTGTGTGTGTGTGTGTGTGTGGGTGTGTGTAGGTGGGCGGGTGGGAGGAGGGATAGAGCAGAGGTGGGTCTGTTAAGCTGAAGAGTTGTACACCGCTGCTTTCCCCCTGAGACGCAGCCCCTGGATCTTGTCAGATCTCATAACAGTCCACCATGATAAACTACAGGCAGTGTCGCCTTCCCCTCCGCTGATGCATCGCTCCTTTCACCTCCATTAGGAGTCTAAACTGCAGCGCGTGAAAGAAGGAGAGGGCCGGTTAAGGATATCAGTGGACTTAGTGTCACCGGGGAAAGGACGCACACCAAATGACAAAATACTTTTTTCGGGTATTTTATTCTGATAGATCCCACCCCAGGGATTTTTATGAAATATAAAAATGTATATTAATTATAAAACAAATATGAAATAAAAGCAAAATAAAGACAATCAGCACTTTCACTGGCTGAGCAGAAATATTATTCTCAGTGCACAACAACACTGCGCCACCTATCTTTGACTTACTGCAACTGCAGTGTACAGATTTATAGACTTTTATCAGAGCTGATTAAATTGTACTCAAAACAATAAAAATAAAATGAATACAATGTAAAACCAGAAAATAGATAAATAACATTAATACCACATTAATACCATTAACAGAGCTCTTTTAATATTTGTTTTTAGGCTCACCTCGATTTACTCAGCTTTACTCAACAAGATTTGAGCATTTCATCAAGAGAACTTGGACAAACAGCTTCTGTAACCCAGAAAAATACAAGGCTTGAACACGAGGAGCACACTACCCCACTGAAACAATGCCATCTGGTTGTGATTCATTCAAAATACATGTTTAGAAAAGCAAAATAGGCATCTACTACTGTTATAGGCCAACTAAACCTTATATTGTTCAGTATTTCCTGATTTTTACCTCTTATTTCATTAGGATGGCTCTGGATGGATCCTAAAATGGAGCACCATTCACTGCAGCTTGAGCCTCCTTCTCTACCATGCTCTTAGCTCCTCCCTTTCCTCTCTCAGGGTGACAACACTTCTGATTGTGTTTCTTAAAGTTACAGACACACATTTTAAAGATGTATTCTCAATTCACCACCTGGCTACATTAGAATTAAAGCACTGATTGAGGAACAGCTCTGCCGTGTCTGTGAAATTCAGTAATGTTTTAAAATTACTGCATGGTGATGCTGCATCAACGTCAGCAATGGGAAAAGAGGCGGTGGCTGTCTTAACGTGTATTGGAGGAGGCATGTGCTGGCCTTTAACCTTCAGTGTTGAGTCAATTACTACAAGTTCATATGAATATGGATGGGGTCAGTGGTCTTTTTTTATTTCAACTGATGCTGAGAAAAAAAAGTTTTCAGTATTCGGCCTCAAGACAATTGATCTTGATTTTGTTCGATTTCGTTTTTTATTAATTTTGTAATTTCAGTACATCTCTTACCCTGCCTTCACAAAGCCACGTGAGAAATCTAGCTTGTGTCACCCCACGTTTGTCTCTAGTGGTAGTGTTCGAGGCTATTTGCACTGTTGAAAATGGACGTGTATCGGTGTGTGGCCTGTTAGCATGCTAGCAAGCTACTTATCCAGCTGTCTGCTACTTTCTTCCAAGCTTTATTTTTCTCCAAAATGTCCTGAATTTGTGCAAAACTGCCTCATATAAAACAGGAAAAGTGTAATCAGCTGCTGTAAGTCTCTCGGTCATGTTCAGAAGCACATTGTCTTTCTTCTGTTTTCACAGAGCAGAAGCTGTGGACCTTCGTCCATGTCTGGAATTGGTCCGAACAAGTTGTTCCCGAATGCTGTAGAATGTCTCTTCACTGCGGTTTGCGCTGTCGTGAATGGATGTGTATGGGCGTGGCTGGTTAGCATGCTAGCAAGCTACTTATCGAGCTGTCCTCTACTTTCTTCCAAGCTTTATTTTTCTCCAAATTGCCTTGTATTTGTGCAAAACTGCCTCTTATAAAAAGAAAACAGCTAAACTGTGGTTAAAACCTTCTCTGTCATGTTCAGAACCACACTACTGGGGTATGAACGAGGTAGAAGTACAGTAGGAATCAAAAGTTCCCAGACTGAAGCTTCGTATCTTGGACCTCCATTTCTGAAACTCCACCAAAGAACTGGTTTGGCCAAATGTAGAATGTAGAATGTTGCTGCACTGCATCATAATTAATTTGTGTAAATTTAAACTCAGGGTGTGTCTACAAATTTCACCCTGCCATAGGAAATGAATGGTCCCCTGTCATTCTGTAAACACAGGGCTAGAAGACTAAGTTTAGTCTTGGACTGCACCAGATTTTGAGTGAAGATTATTCTAAACAAAAGAAAAATATAGTCTAACTAAAACCATGCATAATCCTAGCTAACCCATAACCCATAAACTTTCAGGGAATCACATATGAGTCTATAACTAGCGAAGACTCTGTAACACTAGCTCCAGTATAAATATAAACTATGTACAATTTTTTGTGGACACCCCTTTTCTTGCATGCACTACTACTACTTGGTTGCAGCATGGTTTATATGGTTGCTTGTCACGGCTAAAGAATGCTGCACTAAACCATTGTATTGAATGTGGATATGATTTTTATCAGAGTAATTTTTTGTATGGACAATTCTATTCAGACATCATCACTGGTCATGATAATTACCATCTACTCTGGATTACTTTCCAATACGTTCAGTGTTCAGTATTCATCCTCTAGACAAATTATTTATTTTATTAGATTTCGGTTTCCACCAAAAAAACTTTAATTTTGGTGCGTTTCTTAGGGGCAGTTTCCCAAAGAGGCATTAAGCCTAGTCTTGAACTACACCACAGTTTGAATGGAGATAATGTTAAATGAAAGGAAAATATAGTCTATAACTAGGCTTAGTCTATCAAAGTCACTGTCAGGTTAACTGACCCTTAAACTTTCAGGGAACTACATAGAGTCTGTAACTAGTTAAGAGTCAAATTTTTGTGGAGCCCCATTTCCTTGCATGCACTACTCAGCTAATTTACTTTGCACCAATTGCTGCAAGTGCACCCTTATACTAGCTTGATTTTTCCTTCTATAGAAGTACTGCCAATTTAGCCCATCATATTGAGCTGTTTAGCGGTGTAACTGTGTTCTCTGGATTAATGGTGCACCATCCAATAGTTTTGGTTTAGGTGTTTTAGGTGAGGTGGTGATTATGCAAGATCTTGAACTCTCTGAACTACTTCTCTTGTCACTGAATGCAATGTATAATTCTCTCAGAAATAAAATCTGAAATCTAGTAGAAAACCTCCTGTGGACAGTAGACAATGTTACTGTGATGTTTTTGATCTTTGATTTCAGAAAGAAAAACAATAAATGATCATTCTCAATGGATGTGATTGAAGCTATATTGAAACTATTCTAGCCAGATGTTGCCAGTCAAGATCATCCCCATTCCCATCTACTGTGCCGTCTATGGCAAATTTATAGTACACACATGACACTGTGATTCAAAGAATGTAAAATGTATGCACAACTTTGCAAAAGTTACAAAATTGATTGTCTTATTTCCCAACCATGTGGCACTTACTATTAGACTATGCATGAAATAAATGAATAATTCTTGTTGGCTTACCATGAACATGTCGGCCAGTGTTTAGCCTCACTCACAAGATAATACCTCACAACTTATACAGCATACACATGTTGGCATTCCCAAGTCGTCTCCTAAGGTAAATGCACTTTGTGACTTTTACTTGACGTTTTTTGGGGGTCTAGGGAACTCTACACAGTCCTTCTTCTGTTCAACATCTTAAGAAAGCCTCTTTCTTTTTTTTAAAAGAGAGGAGATCATTCAAGGCCATTTAGCTCCAACACTTAAACAGCATGTTTGAGAAGCCCACAAACACCCAGATCAATACAGGGCAATGCTGGCACTCTCGAATGACAAATAAGAGCAGTGGGTGAAGAAGCTGCAAGTGAGGGGCAGCAAAACAAAGGGGTGGGGTAAAATGAGTGGTAATGTAACCAGAATTTTAGACATTTTTTATACACAATCAAAAAAGTGTTTGTGGAAATTGGTGTGTGTATTTGATGGTGTGCAGCGTGGTGGGGGGTGGGGAGTGGTTTTGGAGATGACTGGCATTTGGCCCAGCATCACCCCCCTGGTGTGATCTCGTTGTAGGGTGAAAGCCACCAGCAAATGTACACACACACACACACACACACACACACACACAGACATACACACACACACACAGAAAGATCAATCCTATAGCCCTGCCACCTGAGATTCCTCTGTTTCTGTCATTCTGCACAACTCAATCAATACCTACCAAACGAGAACCACAACCCTTCTCTGGGAGAACACACAGACACACACACACACACACACACACACACACACACACACACACACACACACACACCTGAGATCACTGTCACTGATCACACAGCATATAGAGCTTAAAGACATGCTTGGCCAATTCTCTATTGTTCTTGACTATATATATATATAGGTACATATATATATGTATATATAATACAGGTACAATTTACAACATATACCTAAATAACGATTGTACAAACATTAATGAAATCCCATTTTCTCTTTTTTACATCAGCTCTGGTGTGATTGTCTAATAAACGGCGATGTTTAAAAAAGACCTAATATATGCAATGCATCTCCAGTGCTGACAGTCGTGTGAATGATCTTTTCTCTTTCTCTTTCCGCGCGCTGCTGAATAAATTAAGACAGTATACTGGTATACAGGGCACCCACTTTCTCCCTCCACAATAAAGCCGAATAATAACTAAAACATTAACCATTAACTTCTTCTGCCCTGTGCGCGCATGATTAGGGGGCATATCATGTGTTCTGGATTTGCATTTGCGGCATTAATTCTTTTCGGCACAGTTGTTTTGTGACACTAAAATGAAATACATCAATCACCTCAAACGAGCGCGTCATTTCTCACAACTGCGCCGCGCGCGCGACAGAGAGAGAGAGAGCCGGCATCTTCATCAGATCCCCCAGCGTATTTCTAACAGACACCAGAGTCCTCAGAGTTAATCCAACACCAAATAATACAGTATCGGAACGAGCCGCGGCAAACAAAAAAGCATATATGCATATATATGATTTTTGTACAAACATATTATTTTTTTTTGTTCGTGGCATAATTTTAATCTGGATGCAATTCATCACGAGCGCACTAATAGTAATGCTTTAAAATTACTGATAAATTAATTTTGCTGAAAGATTAACTAGAAGCCTTAAACTTGCTTTGCGTGATGGCGACAATAAAAAACAAACAAACAAACAAACAAAAAACGTAATTGATAAATGTATGTATGAATGAATAGATAAGTAAATAAATATATACATAAATAAAAATAGATAATAGAAAAAAAAAATATATATATATATATATATATATATATATATATATATATATATATATATATATATATATATATATATATATATAACAATGCGCAAGAATGTAATGGGCTTGCAAATTACAATTTTAAGTTTTTAAGTGATTTAAACAAACTGATACATATTGCGCTATTATTATTATTATTATTATTATTATTATTATTATTATTATTATTTATGGTTTTATTGTATTTGTTGGTTATTTAAACCAAGTTATAAAGCATTTTAAAGGTGAGTAATGTCAACACAACAAAAGGGGATAATAATAACAATAATAAGAATGATAATAATAATAATAAGAAGAAGAAGAAGAAGAAGAAGAAGAAGAAGAAGAAGAAGAAGAAGAAGAAGAAAAAGAAGTATAAATGGTATATGACACTATCAATTTTTTTTAAGATGAGAAGAATTATTGTAAACTAATTGAAAACTTCAGCGCCCTGAGATTGCACTAAAAACAAAAGCAGATTTGTACGCATCTGTGTCTGATCGCTTTATTTACATTAACCATTTCTCTGAGTGACTACCAGCCAACATCTGAGGAGTTCCGCGTGCGTGTCCACAGAGTCAACAAACAGCGGCCGACCAGTCAGGTGGTCCGCCCCGCAATAAACCCCTCCGCAAGCTGAGGCTGTTCAAACGAAGCAGCGTCCCAATCTGTAGTTACGGTACGCTAAACTCGTGTCCAGTGAGTGAGTGACCAGAACTCCACCACGCGCCACGCAGTTATTCCAATTAGAACCCAAAGCAAATATTCAACGAATATTTGAATAAACGTATATACACAAGTTCTTATCCGAATAGAGCATCACTGATAAGATAAGAAGTACTTGAAAACATACTTTAATCGGGGCACACTGCAATGCGTAAAACACGCACTAGATGTTTCTCCGCGTACTACTTAGGGCACAAGTGCACGTATTGGAACGCGGCCGAAGCTTTTATCTCAGGTCCAGATGGGACCGTCAGAAAGAACAGAACAGGATCTGGGGTGAGGGCGGGAGGCGGGAAGGCGGGAACCCCTCCGCCAGTGCCTGGCCTCCTTTGCAAGGATCATTTAGCATCGAGATCTTGTAAATATTGGGGAATTTAGCCAGCTATAAAATCCGCGCATGGTGGGGAGTGGTGGGAGTGAGGGTGGGCTAGGGGGGTGGCGGTGTTAGGAAGAGGGGGCAGAGGAGAGAGGATCCGGGGCTCGAATTAACAGATCCTGCGCTGCAAGGAAGTGCAATGATGTGTTAAATTGAAAGCAGCTGGTGGGGAAGAAAAGTTGAAAAAGAGAAAATATAACGTCGGGGAAATCAAAAACTGCGCGACGCGATTTTGTTGTGACACGATTTTTAACCCCGTAAAACAAAACGTGCCTTTCCCACAAAAAAAACAAAAAAAAAAAACAAGAAAGTTTACAAAACGTTAAAATAGACCTTGGAAATGTTGTGTTTGGTGTAATTCTCAATTTTGATTCTCAATTTTCTTTAATTCCGGTTAAACAAATTTGCATTTTTCAATTAATTATATATTTGTTGTCAAATGTATATAAAACATCATATTTTAAGCTACATATATATATAGACTGTATACACACATAAATATATACATTTTACATTCGTCTTAACAATAATGACAACCTCTACTTTTTCTTACCATCTCAAAGCTCTCTTAACATTTTACCACCCGCCTTAAAATAAAAGAAAATGTTTAAATACCCCTTCATTTTCTGCTCTACATGAGGAAACGTAGCCCATAAAAAAGTTTCTCTTTTCAAGGCAGGCAGGTCTGATCAATCCATCGAAACAAACGCAGAAAGACAGCGGCTCCTAAAGCGATCGATTCTTTAATTAAAGATTCAGAGGCCTGCCAGCCGGCGGAATGATGAACTGAAATCTTGACTTGTGCTGCAGCCTGTTTTTTAATGGCCATGGGCTATTCACCTAAATTACATTTGCGTCTGAGCAGAGAAAATGCGGAGGGAAGCGTCCATATTAAAGTAGACTGTTTTCTGAAGGAAGGTGTGGAAGAAAAGAGGAAAGTTCTGACATATCAAGTTTGAACTGCCACAGTGTCAATTTAACCATTTAACCACAACTGCAATGAACATCTTAAGCATCTGATATAGTCAAATGTGGTCATCAGAAGAAACACCAGATATGTGTTGGCTGTATGTGAAAGAAGAGAAGCAGCAACACAATTTCTTTTGGAAAACAGATGTATTTGATTATTAGAATAAAGAATTACAGTATTGTAGTTGTTAGTAGGTATTAAACTGTAGAGAAACTGGACCCTTAAAGATTTTCCAACTTTCCAAGAAAGTGCATGTAACAGTCCAACGGTTTTCAAACCTAATATATATTTCTATTTATAAAAACACTATCGTTTGTCCCCTAGCCGAGATGGACCTTGTCTTTTGAGCAACATTTATGTACATTTGTTGGGTTGGAATTCATTGTTCCACATTTGACAGTATGTACACGCCTTTTGAATCTGATGTCAAAGGAAGATGCTAGAAGTAGCAGCAATGTGGAAACCCAGCTCGTTTTTTAAAAAATCATTTCTTCTTTACTTCTAGAAGTAGACTTTTCCTCCATATATTTTAATTTATTTCTCAGTTATATGTCGAAACTTGTAAGTATATGGACCTTTCTTGGTACTTTCTTGTGTAACAATGATGGTAGTTGAAGCTCTGTAGTCTATAGCAACAAGAAAAAAGAGGAAAATAAAAACTAAAATGAAAGTGAAAAACCACAATACAATAAACATCCAAAAAACAAAGAATAATTTCTAAAAAAAAATAACAGCTGAGATGTAGTTATGCCTGTGTTTGTCATTTTACTTAAATAAAGAAAATAATAGAACTATCCTGCATGTCCTCACTCTGGAGGAAATGTGGGGGCGAGGGGGCTGGGGTTTGGTGGTTCACTGTAAGGGGTTAATACACAGCTGGTAAACCATCTAGCACGGATCAGTGTACAGTATTTACATCCTTTTGTTTATGCTTATTCAAGCTCTAATGCATCACAAACATCAACAGTTGTGTTATACATACTACAGATAGAAATAATTTAATACCAAAGTAAAAGTCATCTAGCCAGAAATGCTAAAAGTTCCAAAAAAGCACACTTTTACACAATCACACAGCTCCGTTCTGGCGGTAAAACAGAAAATAAAATGAAAACTAAGTAACTGTTAATGTTTCCACTTTGTTTTTTTTTTCTTTTGAGCAAGGTTATAATCACTAATAAATAAGCTCCGTAAAACTTTTAACGTGTTGTACATTGTACAAAAAAGCAAGTCCTCTTCAAACTAAAGTCTCAATGGCAAGCAAGAGCTGATTTTTTTTCCTGCGCTTGTTCTCGCTCTGTCTCTCACTCGTTCTCTTGTGCATGTGTAAGTACATGTCTGCAAGTGTTTATGTGTGTATCAGCATGTACCACAGAAGCGCTGTTCGTCCCCTAGTTAGTGACAATCTCCTTGTTGTCCTCCATGAAACGAGTGAAGCGGAAGTGAGTTCCGTTTTCCGTGTTGGCCATCTTCTCCAGGCCTGCCAGTGCTGCGTTGGGCTCGGAGGTGTGCAGCTTGTCGATGCTGCCTGTCAAGCCACCAATGGGAGAACTGCCCCCATTTCCCACGCTTCCAGAAAGAGAGGGTGGCAAGCCTCCATTCTGGATCACAGATATCTCATTGGTCTTCATGGCCAGGCCATTGGAGAAGGCAGCAGCATACTGGTTCCAGAAGCTAGCCGGGTCTCCATTCCCCGCTCTGCCCGACAAGTCCTTCTGAAAGAGCTCGGGGAACTTGACTGGGTTCGTGCCCAGGAAGGCCATTGGGCCGTCTACAGAAAGCCTGCGTCCTCGCCGGGCTGGTGCGCTGTTCCACATGTGAGTACCCATGTGAACCTAGACAGAGAGAGGGTGGGGGTGGGGGTCAGTAATGTTTGCAAATTTGGCCTCAAATCAGCATGGTGCACACAAGATGATGCAATGGAAAAACAAAGAATATAACAACTAATTAGTGTCGAGATTGCCCCACCGAAGGCAGTGTTTGAGGTCCAGACATTAGCATGAGAAAAATACATCGTATAAACAATCTCGTATCACGTCCCTTTTAAAGCAGATGGAACTTCCAAGGACAAGCCCTGTTCTGGGTAAAATTCACTGTCATGGCTATTATTAAAAAAGTGTGGCTTGTATGTCTTCTTATTTAAGCATATGATCGCAATCAATAGCAACTTCATAGGAGATGGAAAACCGTCTTAACTGTTAATGGAAGTCAATGTGTAAATATTTTAGTATAAATAACATTGAATCATTTCTATTGGTCCATCCTTAATCTACCTAAAAAAGTGTAAAGACCAGTAACAACTCAAAATGTAAAAACTGCCGAAACTTAGCAAAAAAATACTAATTAAGAAATACGTAATGTCTGTAAACTATCTACCGAAATGTTAAGAAACACATGATATCAATTTGCATATTTCTAAAGGAATGCAGATAATTTAATCTCTCTGGGCCTGTGGTAAATTCAGCCTAAACAGTTTAAAAAAAATAGACATTCAGTTTTTCGCAAATAGCTTACATAATTGTGATGTGGTGGGAAAGCTATGCCAAAGCTGTGCTAAACAATTGAAAATAAAATTTAAGCAGCAAAAACTAATGAACAGAATAACGCAGACTGAAGTCTATTCAGTCTAATCTGTATTTTTTTTGTGTGCCTTTCTCTGCAGCAGCCAAAGAGTGCACTATAATTACTGATTTATTCAGAGGGGAAATTTGAATCTAGTTAGAGATTTACATTGCTTCCTGAAAATGAAGCCTCCAGTGTGTCAGGTTTCCTCAACTCTTCACAGGCGAGTGGTACGATCACACATGTCCACATAAAACCCATGCAGTTCCTGTTTATCTGTGAGTGGGGGGGCCTTACTCTTTATGATCAAAGAGAAGCTCACGTTTTTCACAAGATAACCCCTGGAAAAACACTGAGAAAGCTGCAGCTAAGGGTGGTTGCCGCTGGTAACTGTAGTTAAAGCCTGTTAAGCGAAGCATTCCTGGCTGTGCTCCATCAATCACACTCTCAGGTTTCTGCCCAATATTCATATTAATGGGGTGACTCAACCTTTCCACTTGTATGTACACCTTTATTTCAGCACGGCTGAGGTGATCTTTCTTTTTTTTATCTCCCATATATGTGTGAATCTTAATAATAAACCCAAATGGATAAATTATAAATAAAGTTCTCTCACTGGCAAATATACCTATAAAAACCTGTCTATTAGATACAGTTAATAAAAATTATTACCTTGAGATTTCCTTTGGTGGTGAATGCGCGTCCGCAGATGGTGCAGGCAAAGGGTTTTTCTCCAGTGTGGGTCCTCTCATGGATCTGCAGAGCACTGGATGAAGAGAACATCTTCCCACATGTGTTGCAGTAGTGCTGCTTGGGAGTTCGCCTTGGAGGAGCTGAAGAAAGCACTGGAGATGTGGAAGCAGAGGAGGTCACCAAGCTTGAGGGAAGATCTTTTCCATCGTGTGGAGGAGCATGAAGGAAGCCATTGATCTCAGTCTTGATCATGGAGGACAGGGATCCGACAGAGAGAAGGGAAGGTGTGGGACTGGAAGCCAGGCTGGTATTAGGCTCAAAAAGCTGGGAAGGCAGATCCCTCATCTGATGGGTCAGCATGTGTTGCTTCAGATTGCCCTTGGTGGAGAAGCCCCGGTTGCAAGCTGTGCAAATGAATGGCCTTTCTTTGGTATGGCTTCGGTAATGGATGTCCAAGGCACTCTGACAGGCAAATGTCTTGCCACAGATGTCACATGATGTGTTCTTGGAGGTGCCTCGCTCGCGAAAGGGAAAAAGCATGCCCAGTGGGTCTCTCGAAGCGTTCATGGAGGTTAGGTCCAGAGCCCCTAGACTTGAGGAATGGGTTTGCATGAGGCCTGCACTTATGTGCTCCAGTGATGGTGCTCTATGTTGACGCTCTTCCAGACTTGGGGATCTGTGTTGCTGGGGGGCACCACTAGATGGTGATGGAGCTTGCATGGAGGAGGTAGATTCAGAGACAGCTGGACTTCCTGCACTTTGGCTCTCTATGTCACCCCCCAGTGAGGACGAATCATTTGTGAAGCGATCCCCTTCCATTGAGCCATTTTCTGTTGCTTTTGCTCTGTTCAACTGCGATTCCTCTATCAGCCCCTGCAGGACATTCTTATCCTGGTGGTCAAGACTTGACAGCTCCTGTGGCACAGGTGAAGAGCAGAGGCTGTCCTGGGAAGCATCAGCAGATTTTGGTGTGTCTGGAACACTGCTATCTGGACCATCTTCCAGCCCCTCCATGTTGTCGTCTGAGAAGTTGTCAAGATCGTCAAAGTTTCTCTCTTCAAATGAGCCAGCGTCAGAGCCCATAGATTCTGGATAGCTTTCAGGAAGAGGGGTGTTGGGGATCTGGCCACCCATGTGCATACGGATGTGCTGCTGCAGCACGACAGCATTGGTGAACTTCTTCTGGCAGATAGGGCAAGAGTGCTGTACCCTCAGAGGTGGCATGGCACGATGGACACTGTAGTGGGTCTTCAAGTTGCCTTTAGTGGTGAAGGCACGGCCGCAAATTTTGCATTTGAATGGCCGTTCTCCTGTATGCGTGCGATAGTGCATTTTCAGGGCACTCTGGCAGCTTAGGACACGATGGCAGATGACACACTCATTAGGATCTGTCACCTTCCTGTCAATGTTCTCCACCAGTTGCTGCAACTTTGACGTTTCTGAGCCTTGCAAAGGATCTAGAAGGCCTCCAAATGGGAATTTAGCCTTAAACTGCTCTGACATCAGTGGCATCAAAGGATTGGTTGCCATTGGAGGACTGTTAGAGGTGGTGTATTCTGTCTTGCTCTCTCCCATTGAGATTGTGTTTGTTGTGAAGCTTAAAGACTGACAGTTTTCTTCAGTTTTCCCATTTGAGGTAGGCAAGGTTGCACCATCGCCTTCTGAGGCAACATCACTGCTTTTTGTGGATGGTTCGACTGGACCTGAGTCACTCTTTGCAGAGTGGGAAGGGCTTGTTACAGACACAGAATGATTCTCCTCCTTCTTGATAAATGGTGGCAAGCTTGGCATAGTTGGTGGAAGCAACATGCCAACTGATGAGCTCAAAGTGGACAGTACAGGCTTGCTGTCCAACCAGCTTGTGACTGGCTTCTCTGGTGCCATTGACATCCCGTAAGGAATGCCGGTGCTGGTTGGAATGTTATCCAAATGCTCTGGGACTGGATACGGGTTCATCTGAATATGAGGATACTTCTCTTTATGACGCTGGAAGTGAACTTTTAAGTTGCCACGAGTTGAAAAGCGGTTCCCACAGATGTTGCATTTGTACGGCCTCTCTCCTGTATGCGAACGCAAGTGGATCTGCAAGGCACTGTCACTCCCAAACACCTTGGCACAAAACCTGCATTTATGCTTGAAGAACGCTTCCTCTGAGCTGCTCTTGGGCTCAAAGGAAGACACGTTAGGTGACTTGCCTTTTCTTTGCTGAGCTAACGCTGCAAGTGAGTTGAGATCCTCGACTGTGGTTCCAACACTTGGAAGAGCACTGGAGAACATTGGGTTTCCCGGTGGGGGCTGAGGTAGAAGTGGGTTTGCCACAGGATTCAGCAGGCTTCCTATCCCAAAGGCTGGCGTAGATGACTTTGCTAGGGATGGGTTGCCTAGCTGGGCATGCAGACTTCCAGAATATCCAGCCCTTTTCTCTGGTGCCTGGTTATTGACCACGGCTGTCCCTAGTGCTCCCAGACTTTGAGATGACTCTCCCATGCTTGAGTTGCTTTGAGGTAGCTTCACAGCACTAGCCATCTGTTTCAGGCTGCTAATGCTAGCAGACTGGCTAGCCAGGCTCTGAGCTAGCCCTGCTGCAGCCGCTAACTGCTGGGACAGGTGGGAGCTGAGTGTGGTTAGTGGGCTGGTGGATGAAGCCGCTGTCCCAGGGGAGGAAGTGGGTGGAACCTGTAACTCAGGAGACTGGGATGCTAGCAAAAGGATCTGATGACGAATCTGCTCTATTAACTGCAACTGGTGGATCTGCTGCTGCTGTAGAGCTAGAAGTTGCTCCATAAGAGCAGGTACTGCAACCCTCTTGCCTCCTGATGATCTTGTCTCCTGAGAGAACTGGGCCACTGCCACTTTGGTGCTCTGGAGATTTTCAATGATAACATTGCTGTTCATCACAGAGAAGTTTCCCAGCTCTGAAAGATTGCCAAGCTGAGGTAGTGAGGCTGAGATAGCAGAGCTGCCCAGATTGGGTCGAGTACTGCCCCTATCGCCATGGACTCCTTCGCTGCTGCCATTAATGGGGCTGCTTCTCTCCATGGGTCTATTTCCGTCATCGTGGGCAGCAGAGATCGCCGACACGTCCACATCCATGGCTTCCTCTTTATCCAGTGAGTTATGGTCTAAAAGATCAGCACACTCGACTTGGTCTGCGTTATTAGTCATGTCATTCACCTGCTCATCAGGATTATGGGGAGATGAGCCTGGAGAAAAAGTTCCGGAAGGAGACGCAGGATTCTCATTCACGATCAGAACTAATTGATTCTTAGTGCAATTCTTCTGGTGTTGTTCAAGATCCGACAGTTCAAAGAACTCAGCACAGCATCTGCCACAGACATGGGCACCCGAGTCCTTGCAAGGGGGGTCGTCCAAGCCAGGTTCTGTGTCCCCTGAAAAGAAAAGAGAGAGGGGGGAAGAGAGAAACAGGGAGAGAGAACAAGGGGATTAGTGATTAGAAATGTTTTGCAGCTGAAGAAGCAGCTTTATCTGTTCAAATTCTTTTGTTGTTAATGTTCTGTTAATCAGTTTAACACTTATCCTCTTGATACATAAAAAACAACCATTAAAAAAGGGGACAATAAAGCCAAAACAGATTAGGAAAAAAGACTACTTCACAGCTGAGCTACGTGAAACAGGATAAAAAAGAAAAAAAGATCAATAAGACTTAAATATTGCTGAAATGTGATCTTTGAAGATGTGTATCTGAGTTCCCTCGTTCCCACCACCTTAGGTAATCATTTTCTTCAGACAATCCATCAAAACATAAAATACTATGAACTGAGGACAATGGGGCCTAATGAAATTTCATAGAGAGACATTGATTTCCAATATTTCATACTCCTCAATGCCTACATGTCCACTAGGCACAAATCAACCATTTGAAGGACTTATTAGACTTTCAATTTGCTGTCAACTTTGCTCATTTTCAACCAACTGTGGGCATCTTGGACAGGTTATCCCTGTCACTAAACTAATTTGTATCTAGTCGGCCTGCAATCAGGATCTGACAGAACAAGCAGGCCCTCGGCATTCAAATCGGCCTGCTGTGCTCTTTGCTGCCACTACAGGGACTAACGTAATCTGGGATAAGTGTGTTCAAAAATGCATATATATATATATATATATATATATATATATATATATATATATATATATATATATATATATATATATATTTGTTTCATGCTCTACAAAAGGCATAAAAATTTAAATACACAATTTAAAAAAATAAGAGAATAAAAATGTTTCATGCTCTGCGATTGTTTTTTTTTTGTTGTTTTTTTTTAGTATTGAAGGTTGGTGTTAAATGGTTGTATTTATCGTAACAGTGTGTATTTGCAAATATATCTGTGTATACAGCAACTGAACCTCGCAGAGATGCAAAAAAAAATTATAAAGGTCACAAAGCTAATGTAATTATTTGAATAATATTTTCAGCATATATAAATAAGCATAAGCAACAGATCTTTCAAAACAAAAGGCAAAACAGGTTTTGACAATTTTCTTTAAAAAAAAATTACAAAGCAGCAGAATTTTAAAAAGGGAAGCGGTGAGAAATACTTTGCTGTCTCTCTTTTATCCCTCTAGGGCTGTGGCCTCCATACAGACTTCTATCTCTCTTTCTCTTTCTCTCTCGCTCTCTTTCTCCCACCCCTCCTTCTTTGTATCCCGCAAAAATCTTGCTGTTTAACATACAAGTTGATTTACAAATTGCAATTTTCTATGAATCCCCTTCATTGTGGGGCTTCACCCTCTACATTTTCATCAGTGTGGGGATTCATTTGCAAATGAAACCCCTGCAGAAGTGTGTCCCGGCCCTGCCGGGAGACAGGATGGCTCCCCATTGTTCCCCAGCATGGGAGCGTCGGAGCAGGGCAGAGGGGGCGAGGGGGCGAGGGCCTGGCCCGCTCATCATGGCTGTTTCTAGAACAGATCCTCTTTAATTCACGGATTATCCTCCTTCAATGTTTCTCTGTGCTGGAACATCAGATAACGCTAAAGTTGCCATGACACTAAAGCCTTGCCTCACACCAGCACCGTGTCCGCCGGATGAGAAAAGTCAACTTTATGATGAAAAGTTTTTAATATCACAGCAGAAAAGAGAAAAGATTTAGGCGTGGCTGATTATTAGAAAAAAAGTGTTTTAATTTAGTCAAGGGGGAAGGGAGATTATGTGAAAATTTGTTAATGGTTTACGGTAAAGGGTTAATCTATGTTTATTACTTTTTACATAAGTGCACTTAACTAATCTTAACTAATGTCAAGATGTACATACTTATACATAAATATACACAATCATATACATTATTAATAATGTAAAAATAATAAAAAATAAAGTACATTTTACTAAAAAAAATTGTCTGTTGCTTGATTCTATTTTTGGAGTGTATGTTGTCTAACAGTCTAGTTTTTTTTTTATAAATATCATAATATAATATAAGTGCATAATTTTTACTTGTTTTAAGCAAGTTTTAAATAAAAATTTAAATAAGTTTTTCATAAAATTAAATAAATAAATAAAAAATGAACATGGTATTTGTTTTAAGAAAAGGTACTTTCTCTAACATACATTTAAATTAAAACATTACCCAATTTCATTTTGTAGAATTTCAAAAACAATTAATAATTAGAGTTAAAACTTTTTCGTGAATAGGTTGCTTAAATGCATTGGAAGCCTTTTTATTAAAGACCTTATTAAAAACCTTAAATAAAAAACATATATATCTGCTGTACAGAAAATAATATCCTGACAATAATTTGAACGGCTGAAGTGCTTCTTAATGCACGGCACTGTATATGCTCATAATAATAGTCGAGTTAGGCAAGCATTAGGAAACGCTTTTAAGAATGGTTTAGAAATATGCACTTCAGTAAAAGAAACACAAACATTTTTTCAGGCAATTTTGTGGCAATTCAAACTCTAAAGCTCAAACATCAGCATTCCTCTTACACCTCAAAAACAATCTTGCTTTTGAGCAAAATTGTTATAATCACAGTGCATTACAAATGCAATATACACAACTTGACAAAATGACTACGCCCTGTATGTGTAAAATTAATTATAAGCAAGGAAATGTTTTGATTAAAAGAATCAAAGAAATATATATGTTATATATGCTGAACAAAATTACAAAGTGCTAGTCACAAAGCAGCAGAAGCACACTATGAAAAATGCTCATGCTTGTTTAAAGATTCTGATTTAAGTTAAAGATTAGTCGAAATTAAGTACTAGTTCTTACGGGATCTACACTATAACTATAGTTGACAGTTTTTAGTACAGGAGGTCCACTAAACTATTGCTCGGACCAAATCAAAACATGCAGGAGGAGCAGAAAAAGAAAGTTTAGAGAGTGTAAAAGAAGTGATTTGGAAAATTGGAAAATAAGTAAATAAGAGAAATAGAAAAATGTAAAAAACATACTCTATTTCCTACGTTGTTTTGCTCTGCTGCAGGCGTCGCTTTACTTCGAAGAAGCAGTTATTGTTCACACACTCTTCATTTCTCTCTCTCACTCTCTCTCTCTTTCTCTCCTTCCCTCCCTTCTTCCAACCCTCCTCCTCTCTCTTTTTCTGCCTTTCAGAAACTTCCCAATGAACACTAGATGGGGTTCCTGTAAAGCTCTTCTCTGCTGGTCAGCTTGAGCTCAGCCTTGTGCTCTAGTGACACTGCCTCAAACAAACTTGGTGTGAGAGGGGACTTACAAAGCAAAGTTGGGTCCTCAAGGCTACTTCCAAACTTCCACTACACAAACCATGGCAGTGACAACAACAGAAAAAAAAGACAACCAACCAAATCCCTGTTGATGGTAGGGGTCCAGGACTATTTGTTTGCACGAGGGGAGCTCCCTATGAACCTCTCGCTTTCGCTGTCTTTCTCTGGGTGGGGAGCATGTTTGTTGGGGTGAAAGGGGAAAGCAGACACATTCAATACCCCCACCCTCCAAACCCCACACACTCCCAAACCCCCACACACACCCCCTCCCAATAAAGCAGCAGTTCCTGCTAGGCTGGCTTTAGGCAGACACTCTGGGGGTCAGTGACGCAGCACATACAGACACGGCGTGACCTGATCTCTCCTCAACTCCCCACAGTGTGAGCCTGGCAAAGGTTAAAACAGCTTCACATCCCACCCTCGGTGATGGGCCAACAGGGACAGAAACCTCTCCTTTCCATCTCTGTTTCCCTGCTTCAGCCTAATGCTGGACAAGACCCCCTGACTGCGTGACAACAAGCGGCCTTGAGTTTTCCACT
This sequence comes from Astyanax mexicanus, assembly GCF_023375975.1. NCBI lineage: Eukaryota > Metazoa > Chordata > Actinopteri > Characiformes > Acestrorhamphidae > Astyanax > Astyanax mexicanus. The sequence continues at coordinate 11,630,835 of NC_064430.1, read as the reverse complement.
TAAGCATAGTTAAGCTGTGATTCCATTCCCAACAAGAGCTTGTGAATGGGGTCAATTCAAAATGGGAGAGATCATGCAATGCATGCATATGAGTAGGCCAGTCAACAGGTTAAGCATTTAGACTTGCTTTGTGTTTAGTGGAATAACTGAAACGGTCAACTTGTTCAGCTGAAACTATATGACAAACGTTGCCATTCACTACTTTATTAAGTTTACGGTGGCAAATTCTGCTCTTGACGTTATTTTCTAAGAAAATGGCATAAACTTTAGACTGTCGGCTCTTCGCAGGCAACACATATTTTACACCTACATTTATTTTCTTTTCCTAAGTAGTAATACATCGTATATTAGGTAAGAATACCAGATCTTATTTTATGCGGGAAATGTGTGATTGTAAATACAGGCTAAAAAAACAACAACAACTAAAAAGACAACACCAAGCGTAAGTAACTTTAACACATATGTCAGTTGCGGAAAAAACAAAAACTAAAAACTAAATCGCAGGCAGAATAAAACTGACACATTTTACAAAGATTATTTATCTAAAATATATCTAAAAATGTATTATTACATATTACATGATTTCCGACTTTGGAAATTAAAAATAGCTTAAAATAAATTTAACAAACGTATTCCTCTCAAACAGCGTTTAAGACATCTGAAAAAAAAAAAAAAAACTTGTAGACTATTTTAGCAGCAAAAAATAGTCTTATCTCCAGAGTGAGGGAAACCATATGACGGACATTAAGATGACAGTAGTCAAAGCAAAGCCTTTCATGTCCTGCCTCAGAAACTTGTGATAGTGCACCGTGCGTGCCATTTGGAAACAATATGTTAAATTGAATCAAGAAGCCTAATTGTGTAGAAAATTACCTGAGTTTCGATACTAAAACCAAACCCTTATCGCATCAAAGCGTCCTTTCAAAATTAGCAAGATGAAACCTGCTATCAAACGGTGAAAGCTGAGATAGATGGAGCAGCTCTGCGCGAGGACTTTTAAGCCATAAATAGGCCACTTTATAGAAGAAATGTTAATGCGCTTCAAACGCCTTTTATACCTCAAATGGGCCTTATTCAATCTTATTCGGCTTTAGTCAGTCTTTGAAAGGCGCAGGTTTGAAAAACTTAAGACTAGAAACTGTCCGCTCAACTCACACCATAGCTGATAAAATAATAATAATAAAAAACTCGCATAAAAAATAACAGAATACAACGGATTCGTACGTTTACAAAACATAAGCCTAATATGCAACTTGAATTAATGCATTTTAATTTGGCTTCTAGATCCCTGGACTAGCCAACCTGTAGCCTGCATCTGTACATAGGCTATATAAGGCTTTACTTTGTCTTTAAAATGCACTAAATAAACTTAAAATTTCACATGTAGAAGTTTTCGGATTATAAATAGCTTTCGTTGAGAATCACTATTTTTTCTCTCGTCAAAAAGTGTCATGTTTTTGGCGTGAATTGGCATCAAACGGCTCTTTATATACGACGAAAATATACGAATAGCAACATAAATAAATAAAGGACACTTATTAAACATAAAAATATGGTATAGTTAAAAATATATAGACATACCATACAAACCATACTAGACTGTTTGCAACAGATCTGAGTTTATTTTTTTATGTATGTAACACGGCTGGACGCATGTAAACAGTCGGAGAAAGTCGGAGAAACTTCAAACTTACAATTAAAGTATGGAGAATCGAGTTTAATGATAACACTAAAGCAAGCAGAGATGCGGAGACTTTTTTCCTTGCAAGTTAAGTAACACAAAAAAATAGAAATAATGGAGCGAATGTAGGAAACAAATATGGCTTAACATTGTATGTTTGTTTTTTCCTCAAAACTAAATTAATATAAAAACAAGCGTATTTTTAAAGAAGGCCTGTTTTTGTGTATTGAAGCTCTAACTGTGGGTCTGAGCTCCATGAAGCACTCTTAACGCAGAGGATATGAAGGAGGAAAAAGACTGAAAGCAAACTTCAAACTTCTATGGGTTACTGGAGTTGTATTAGTTGTAGCAAAGAGAAACAAAATTATTAGCTTTTTTTCTTCTTACAATAACTAACCATAACTAACCTCCAAGAGGTGCCGTTAACTTGGCGAGTCCCTGAAATACCTTTTTTTTTTAAACAACATTGTGCAAATTTACTTAATTTTTTTGTTTTCAAAGACGGAATTAACTGCAAGCAGCTTTAACGACTCAACGATTCAACCAGATTCTGAGTTACTTTTTTGTTGCATAAAGCTTGAGGGAAGCAGCCTGTAAATATAGCGCTAAAACTTACAAAACATTTAAAAAAGGAAAAGTCCTTCCATTTTTAGACTTTTAGTCTTTCATTGTGCTTGAAAATGTTTCTCCTCAGTTTGGTACCTTCCAGAAACTCTGAACGCATGCCGGTTAGAACGGGACGAGACTGCACGGGACGGGGCGAGAGAAGAAGCCCACCTATAGCCCAGAGTGGCGTAGAAGTGCCGCGCTCCAACTTACCATTGTGCTCCGTGCCGGGCAGCTGCGGCTCGGACTGGAAATGCTGCGGCTTCGCCTGCTTCCTCCGCGACATGCTGGCCTCGCGTCTCAGCCACGAGAGAGCGACGGGGGGGAAAGGAAAAAAGTCGCCGAGAAACGTCCCGAAATCAGGGCGCTCGAGCCCATCCACCGCGCGTGTATCCCGTTATGATTATCAATAATGCCTCGCGATTAATCATACGGGTTCTTTGAAAGGCGATTGGCACCTCGCCAGCCACCACCTCCTCCTCCTCCTCCTCCCCCCTCTCTTCCTCCTCCTCCTTCTGCTGATGTCCTCCTCCTCCTCTTCTTCTTCCAACACCCCCTCCTCCTCTTGCTCTCTCTCCTTCTCTCTCTCTCACACACAAATGAAGTCTCTTTAATCAATTAGCCGCTGATTTGCTGGGGACTCCTGTCTCTCCGGCTCTCCCACCCAATGAGGCTGGGTTTCCCAGCTCCCCTCGCCCTCGCTTGATCGCTTTAACCCTTCTGCGCGAACCGGGTGGCCGCTGGTGGCTATCAACTTCTCTCGGACACCACAGCAATGTCCATGCCGTACCCACGCGTGACGTGACCCTGCGGCGTCTTCTGTGTCTGTGCTGTAGTGTCTCTTTCAGACGGTCATCGCCGGGATCAGTTTCAGTTCACGCAAAGTGTCCGATAGGATGCGGTCAAACATCCGCGCTGTATTTTTTTTTTAGAGTCGTTTTTTTTTTCGTTTTTCGTTGTTGTTGTCCTCCACACACAAACACACACTGACTCTTTGGAGTGTGTTTTCGGGCTCTCCTCGTTTCTCAAAAAAAAGAAAAAAAAAGAAAGAAAAGCGATCTCCGTTTGTGATGGCAAAACTTCACCGCCGTCGTTTGTTCCTCAGGGCCAGAGAGAAAGCAAGAGGGAACGAGTAAGAAAGCAAGAGACAAACTGGAGGGGGACTAAAAAAAGTATATCGGTTAAGTCAGTTTGGCGCCTAATGGCCTCAAAGATGGGGCTCGTGTGGGATCTCCCCGAATCAGACCCGTCTGATTATCGCCGAGCGGGATGACTAACACGTTTTCATCACGACTCTGCGCGCGGAGAACAAACAAACTTTAAGCGGCCCGTGCGGGAGCGCTGAGAGCTGCGCAGACCCCGCCCACCCCGAGCCCTATTGGTCTGCTTGGTGCTCCATCACGGCGCTCCCCCTCCTCTTTCCTCCCGCCTCTTGCATCTCTTCCTCTTGCGCTCGCGCCGAACACCGCGCGTTTTCTTCTCCTCAGCGAAGGAGTCAGTCGGTATTTGTGTGCGCGTGTGTTGAGTTTTGCGCTTTATTCTGGATTTTTTTTTGCTTGTTAAATTGTTATTTATTGTTATGATTTTGGAGGCGTTATTATTATTTGGAAGCAAGAACTGTGAGTGAGCAACAGGGCGCAGCATCATGCGCATTGAAAAAAACAATATTTCCTAAAAGTCTGATTAATTATTATTAATTTGTTCAGCATCGCTTTTAATAAGTTGTACACAGACACCAAAAAGAAAAGCACGATTATAAATATATGCATGTAATATTATGAGTCTCGGTTGTCATACGTTTTTTTATTTTATGAGATGTCTTTGAAATTCGTTATTTGGACACTTTGATACTGTACAGTATGTTTAAGTAAATAAAACAAAACAAAACAAAAAACTAAAAATCTATTTGCATTCATGTTTAATTCCTTTTTAGTGCAATAGGGGTGGGTATGAACAACGCCAGGGATGTCAAAATCTGAAAATATATGTCATATAAATATGTAAATATTTAGTGTACATATAACGTAAATTTAAAGGTTTTTATAAGGCAAGAAGTGGTTTAAAATTGAAGGTCGTATTTATACAATGTAATTTTTAAGTATTATAAAATTTTAAAATACAATCATTGTCGACTCCAATAATAATAATAATAATAATAATAATAATAATAATAATAATAATAATAATAATAATAATAATCGGAGAAGTGCTCACGCTTTTCTGCAGGGAGTTTTAAGGATGAGAGCTCCCCGCAGATCCTGTACAGCGGGAGATTTATGGGCAGCAAAAGACAAACGAAGCCATCAGTCGGGCTGATGTTGAGAAATGAAGATAATAACGTTACTATAGGTGATGCCTCGGATGCCATTATTTTTCCCTGAATATTTAACGAGCTGCTGCGGGCGAGATGGATCAGCTCTTCTATAGTGTCGTACTTAGGGCGCGTGTTATTTACTTATTAATGAAAGAAAGGAGGGAAACGCTAGGGGGTGGGGGGTGGAGGTGGGAAACGGACGACAAGCTCAGGCACTTTGGGCTGGACCAAGCGGATACACTGAGGGGAAATCAATATCCCACCTGAGCCTTAAAACACACATGATATGCTGTTTTAAGTCGTATCGGAGTGTTATGCACACAGAAAGAAATTCCCGGTAAATAACGTTAAATCTCCTGTCAGCCGGAGTGGGGGTATTTACACATCTTGATTATAAATATGTATTACAAAAAAAAAAAAGAAATACTTTGAAATATGAAAGGTAATGGAATTAAAGGAAATAGTGGAAAAGGAAAACATATACAATTAAAAAAATATAAAGTATTATAATCATTATATGAATTTTAATAAACATTTAAAATCTATCTATCAATTATGATCATTTATATTTTTAAATAAACCATAAAAAATCTTAAAACACTGCAAAACATTAGGTAGTGCATCTAGGTGGTTTCAAAATCATACAACAAAACATCCACGTGCTTCCTTCGTGCCTGCGCAAAGCTCTAAAAGCACTGGGTTCACAAGGCCCCAGGAGATTAAGTGTGTGTGTGAGTGTGTAGAGTGTATGGAAATTGTGTTGAAATTATGCTGATTAAATGTTTTAGTCCTAAAAGACAAAAAACTATTAACAACGACAGTACAGTAATTTTACATATCAACTAACAACAATTTTACTTTCTACAAACTCCAGAGCGAGCTTCACCGCGTGAGCAGAGCATGTTAAGAGTGAGAGAGGGGTTGACATAGGGAGAGGATACAGGGTGCCAAGCGCGCGCGCCAGTCCGGTCGATGCGACGGGAGCGCGCACGCTCATCATTCAACATGATCGGCGATAATGGATCATTACGCATCCAAAAAGAAGCCACCAAGCGAGTAGGGGAAGAACTGGATCAGCTGGACATCATCATCATGAATCAATCTATCTATCTATCTATCTATCTATCTATCTATCTATCTATCTATCTATCTATCTATCTATCTATCTATATATACATATACATATATATAGATAGATAGATAGATAGATAGATAGATAGATAGATAGATAGATAGATATAAATTGTCTGTATGTACAGATAATGTACAAGTATCTTTTTCTCTCTCTGTCTAATACACACACATACAACATGTTGCCCCCGTGTTTGTGTGCGTGTGTGTGTGTATGTGTGTGCGTGTGTGTGTGTGTGAGTGTATGTGTGTTTGGAGTCCTGCACTGTGTAAACACTGAAAGTCTTTTAAGGGAAGTGAAGATGGTGCCTCTCATCACAGCCCTCTCCAACAGTGTTTATTTGTAGGTTTGTATCGTTATCACAGTGACTTGCACCCATGTGGAAAGATAAAATGGGAAAAGAGAGAGAGACAGAGAAAAGAAAGGAAGAAAGAGAGAGAGATAAAGGGACTGCATTATGATCAATACATTGATTATAAATTGACAACCGCTGTGTAGGGGGCCAGCACTTTAGAGAGAAGAGAGAAAGCTTGTCATTAAGTATGAAGCAAGGGAAATAAAAGGGGTTGAGAAAAAAGATCTTAAATGGGAACTTAAATGGGAACTTAAATGGGAAAACTAGGATGTGGATTGATGCATTTGAAGAGGTCAGCTGAGAGAAAGCCCCCTGAATTCATGTATGGTGTAAAGTATGGTGAAAGGTGTTTGGCTTCATCGCAGCTGTGACGGTCAGTGGTGGCCGCTGGCTCCGCAGTGACCATCTGCCATAAACAGATGACACAGATCATCGAGCGGCTGCTGATGGCTGTATTTTCTACTTGTTAACTTGCTTCTTTTAAAAACCTTTTGACACCAGTAATAATTAATTTTTCAGAATTATGGATTGTAATTTGTAAGGCTTGATTAGTTGTAGCCTATTTCTGAAACATAAACAGAAATAAAATATTAATTTCAGAGAAAAAAAAGCAAGTTCCTAAAAAGTGATAAAAAATGACAGACCAGACAAGCGAAAAATAATCATAACTATTTTACTGTATAATAAAACAAGGTGCACATTTTTCACATAAGCTATATAAATGTGTATATGTGTGTATGTATGTGTGTGTGTTTGTGAAAAAGCCAAACAACAGATAGTAAAAGAAGAGAAGAGCGAGTAAGAGAGATGCAGCATTAAAATGCAGTACCTGGCCTGGCAGAGAAAGCTCTCCATTAATTAAGAGATCAGAGTGGAGCTATTGTCCTCTAGTGCTTCTCTCCACCCTCCTCCGTACCCCCCACACACCCCACTTTACCACACCACATTCTGTCGGTCTGATTGTGGTTGTGACACAATTCCTGCCGCATCACTCGTTATCAGCGAGGCGTGTTTGTTTTTGCATTCTCTCAGCTGGAGCTGGCTGGAGTCAAAGAGAGCAAGCAAACAGTTCAGAGCTTGGACCAAAAAAAAAAAAGTGCCACCGAAGTGTAAGAGGGTCATCTGTCTACATCTGTTGATCTCGCAGTCTCTCTCTCTCTCTCTCTCTCTCTCTCTCTCTCTCTCTCTCTCTCTCTCAGTATGCTGTAGTTGGAGTGGACGATTGGAGCTTGCCACACACAAACTTATGCGTTTACCAGGCTTCTATGATGTTTACTGGGGGAAAAAAAAACGATTTTCAGGCCAGATAAAAAAAGAAAAGAAAAAACAACAGTCTACTGTATGAAGTAAAGATTTGCGGGCGTGTATATCATTGAGAAATGATCCCATTGAGAAATGATCCCACATATTTTTAATATACCTACAGTTTTAGCTAAAAGATCTTCAAAAAGTTCTGTATAGAACTGTCAGTAACTTTATAACTACTTTTAGAACAGGTTCTTCAAAGAGAAAAAAGAAACAATGCCATGGTATCAAAAACAATAAGATTTGAGTAAAATACATGATACACAAGAATGAAGACAGGCCTTCACTGTACACACTGATTGTATATTCTTGCTTTTGTAAAGAAAGAAAGAAAGAAAGGAAAGAAAAAAAGAAAGAAAGAATGGACTTGTCTCTCAGGGTCAAGTAAAAGCAGGGGGAGGTCCTCAGATGGACAGTATGGTATATGGGTCTTTAAAAAAAAGAAATCTTCATTTATATACAGCAGAATCTTTACAGTATCCCTGGATCTATGAACATTACAAAATGTTCTCTAGACTCTTTATTAAAAGGCCCATATCTAAAAAAGCACTCAACTGTTCAGTATGTGGCAGTTTAACCCTGTGCATTAGAGTTAAACAGTTATAAGAAATGTTTTATCATGTTAAATCAGAAGTTAAATTAATAATAATGATAAAAAATGTAGAATATGAGTGAAAAGAATCAAATTTGTGGAATACAAAAGTGCATGCATCTTCTTGTACAGTCCAAAGAGCTATTTTTTGGTGCAATTTTAAAGTTTTACTTTAAAACACCCTAGAATGACTTTGTGGGCCCTGTGAAATCTATGTATTTTTCTATAGAAAAATTCAATTTTTCCTATTTCGATTTGCATTTGTTTTGTATTTTCTCATATTTGAAATCCATTTAAGCCCCAATTCCACAGTTTTATCATTGCAGAGATCATAGGGACTTAAGTAAGGTCACTTCTGCAACTTTCTGCATTAAAAACTAGTAATGTTTCTTTTTTTCAGTGTGCTGCTTCTCTCTGGATACTATCACTGTATACACATGAGGTCCTCGTGATTGAGTTTTGATGAAGTACACTCAAGCTTAACTTAAAGTGAGGAATAAAGTGGTTCTCCAAGGCGCTAAAAATGACATCTGGCCCCTTTTGAAGCTAATCCACGTCGCTCCTTTATGACATTGACGGATGATATTTGGAGTAGCCAGCAGCTCCTCCGTTTGTTAGCCGCTGCAGCGAGCGGGAGAAATTATGCCGATACACTTCACTTACAATCCGAGGCAGGGAAGGAGCTTAAAAGCAGGCCAGAAAACATCTTGAAGAAATCATAGGCATCAAAAAACAATGAACGTGTTTATGTATTTGCAAGAGCCGGGGAAAAGAAAAACTTAAAATTATACTTTAAATGTACTGTACCCGCAACGCAATGTCCCCAGTCATCTAGGCGCACTACACAAATACGGTGATTACTGGAACCACGGTAGTATATAGAAAGAGCCTAGGAAGCTTAACAAAGAGCCAGCCACACACAGTGAACAAAACAGCGCGAGAGCGAGAAAGAGATGAGTGAAAAAAAAAAAAAAAAAAGCCCACGTAAAGATGCTCCTCAGCCACCGTAAATAACTCACTGGAATTCAAACACATCTGGTGGGTTATTTCTGAGGACACAGAGCAGGCAGTATTTGTCAGGGAAGGTCAATGAACACACACACACACACACACACACACACACACAGACACACAAATGCTGACATATTACTATCTGTGAGGTTTTGTTTTCACCACATCACATTATATACAACATAGATAAACATTGGGGTTACTTAAATAAATCAAACCAGAGGTCAAACCAAAGAAAAAAAAACGCTAAACTGTTTTCAGACTTTAATTTTAAATCATTAAACTTAACATAAGCTGCTTTTTTAAATAATTAAACAAACAAAATCAATCAAACAGCCAGTCAATTAAAATAAAACCAGTATCGTAAATCATCTTGTATTTCACTAGGTATTGTTCCCAGACAGAGTACACTCTGTCTCGCACTCACTCACAAGTTTATTACTATCTTTGCGTGAGGTCCCATCAAACAATATTGTATTATCTGATTGTATTATATAGAATATGAACCTCTGAAACTCTGAAACTGAAATAAACATACTGAAACTGACGGTAATTTCAAGTTTCCAAGATGCTGTTCATTTGTTTTTCTTTGTTTTCTAGGCATCTCAAACAAATAAATAAATAAACCAAGACAATTATACCTAACTTTAGAAACGACAACAAATGTCCCCACAATGTACTGTAAGAGTTGTTCCCACAAGGTCAATAAAACAAACATAAACACACACACACACACCTCTGAAGTCATTCTCTGACATGACTTTGTGTTACCGCTTTTGATTTTTAGCTTCCATGAAGCAACAGAGGGACAAGACAGCACACAGAATTGTGGGAAGTATTGATCCACCCCAATGGGCCTGGAGAGAGTCAGATAGAGAGAGAGATGAGCAAAAAGAGAGAGAAAGAGAGCAAGTGAGTGAATGTGAGAGAGCTGGGGTGAGGTTAGGAGGGTGCTAATCATTCATTTGTGTGTGTTTAAGGTCAGAAAAAGTTTCAGAATATGACAAATACACATAAAATAGTGTGAAAAATCAGAAACTACAACATGCAGGCTGACCTGCCGAAGTTGAAGGTGTACTTATTAGTACTAACTATGATGAATAACTAATAAAAAGATGAACAATAGTTAAGGTTAAGAGTTAATGTTTAACGGTTATCATTTATAACTGACATTACTCACAAATGAAAGTACTTACAGCTGTGATAAACACTGTTAAATGGTTAAGTAATGTATGGTTAACTAATTATTAATTGAAACTTGTTAACAAAGACATTGTTAAACATGAATACAATTTAATGTTTGAGAATGTTGTAAATAATATAAAAAATTGAGACATTAGTTTAAAAAGTTGTAATAATTTACATCTTAGTCTTAACTAGTGCCTTAATTAGCTGAGACATTCTGTCGTAAGCTCTGGTAATTAATTATATATTATTAATTATTGTTCTATTGTAAAGTGTTATCCTGACATTTATAATATTTTGATATTGTTAGTTTTATTGGACAGTCAAAACCATTTTACCCCAAAATATTGCAAACTTCTGACCTCAATACACCTAGTAATATTTAAGTTAAGTAACTTTACAGTACTTAAGAGAGAAAAATGAGAAAAGATTTTATTCCAGGTAATATTTTGGAGCATTTTATTGGTCCATCCACTTATGAAATCTTAACTAAATTTAAGGATTGCCAGATTAATCATGATGCACAAAAGAAAATAAAAAATAAAAAATAAAAATAAATATATATATAATTCTTTTTCTGAAAAAAAGTACTGGTACTACATTTTCACAAACACAAATAAATGTGTACTGTAATAAATACAAATGTTTTAATGCTTTTTAAGCAACAAGACAGCAACAATACATAATTACATATTACATAAGGTAGTCAAATAATTACTAACCCATTGAACTTTTTCTGTACCTACTATGATAAAATGATTATGTAAGTAACACACACACATTAACTGTGAGATATGGGGATTTTTAAGGTCCGTAGGGTTCAAAGGCTTGAGGACAAGACAAAACAGGAGGTCAGGGCAATAGACAAATTCAATAATGGAACAAATTGAACAAATTGTTGGGAAAGTTTAATAAAGAAAACTAAAATATTTTTCCTGTGTCCATTTCAGAGGTTGAAACCATGGTATGTGTGAATGTGTGTGTGTGTGTGTGTGTGTGTGTGTGTGTGACGATATGACCCTAAATATTTCCTGTGCATTGCTGGAATAACTGCTGAATTTAACGAGAAGCTACTGTTATTTTGGAACCCTGCCACACAGTCAAAAGGGGGAAAGAGACAGAAACAGAAAGAGAAAGAGAGAGAGAGAGAGAGAGAGAGAGAGAGAGAGAGAGAGAGAGAGAGAGAGAGACATCAAACAACTGCTTTAAAATATTTACTGTCTCATTCACATCCATTCCACACCCAGAAATGGGGGAGAATATATTCAGTTCCAGTGTTTTCTGTTGTTTTTTATTTGTTCTTTAAAACAAGCACATTAGGTGGATGTGGTGTTTTGGCGGTTTTGAATCCGCCACTGTCTGGAGGGAGAAAAGAGGAAGGAAAGATATGCGGAGCTGCGTTTGAGAAAGCTGCCTGCGCTGTCTCATTCACACACACACACACACACACTGTATAAAAAAACACACTGTCACACACGAATAGAAAGAGAGCCAAAGGTTCCATAAACTCTTAAATCTTATTCACAAAACATTGTTTTACAGTTTTGATCCTCTATAGAACCTCTATAACATCTCTCTCTATAGAAAATTAGTGCTATAGAGGACTAAAGAAACTTTAATAAATATATAAATATAAACACTCTTACTGTGTGGTTAAACACAAAGCTGTAACTTTTTCTTTTAGCTATGACAGAATACAACTAATATAACAAGAACCTACTGCCATATACTTCATTTGGGTTCACTTAGAATATGTTAGAAACCTGCCATAATATCTTTATAATAAATATTATTTTAATTTTTTCCATTAGATCTTGAAGTTTAGGTTTACCTCATAGTACCTCACATAAAAAAAAACAAAACAAAACAAAACAAACAAATAAAACATTATACAAAGCATTTACCACATTGTTATCACTTTATTTGCAAATAGGGCTCTAAAAAAGCTTCAATATATAACTAAAGTAATATAAATAACTCTTATAAAAAGAAACACATCCTTAAATGTGTGGCTAAACAGAAAACTGTCCCTTTTCCTTTCAGATTTTTAAAAATATTTTAAGCCATCAGCTTGCATTACCTACCATGTAAAACTAATAGCTGATAGAGCATTTAGCAAAATATATGGTTTTATTATTATATAATTATTACACTATTACGTGTTCCTTTTCTATATGGGTTTACTTGGTAGATGTACACCTGCCAAACTAATATAAAGAAAAAAGGGTGCGGCCCTTGATGAGCACTGCAGAGCACAACACAAAAATGCTAATGATGCTAAAAATGCTAAAAACAGTAACTTTTTTCTGATACTAGTTGTGCAGATTAGCAATCTTTTAGATGACGCAATGCTCCCTGATGAAAATCTTGTGGACATTCACTCTGACACTCACTTTGATACTGACACTTTGAGGAAGTAAAACCATTAGCTGGCATTAAATTTGTAGTTATACACATTCCAATCACTGTTACACCTATTGAGCACTAAATGTGAATCTGTTTGGCTAAACCGAGAAATGTCTCTCAGTTTTTGTCACAAATAGGATGCTAAAATGCTATAAATGCTAAATGCTAATTTTACAGATTAGCAGTCTTTTAGATGACTCAATACTGCCTGATGTAATCTTATGGACAGTCCCTTAAATTGGTATTTAATTGTAGTTCTACACATTCTAAACAATGTTACACCTTTTCTCTCAGTTTTTTCCACAAACAGGATGCTAAAAATGCTAAAAACACTTTCTTCTTCTGATGCTAGTTTTACAGATTTGCAGTCTTTTAGATGATACTGTCTGATGTAATCTTGTGGACGTTCAGAAAACCCTTAAATTTGTGTTAAAATTGTAGTTCTACACATTCTACACAATGTTACACCTATAGAGCACTAAATGTTGATCTTGTGAAGATAAATCATCCTTACTGTTTGGCTAAACCTAGAAAGTTCTCTCAGTTTTCTCTCAGTTTTTGTCACAAATAGGATGCTAAAATGCTATAAACACCTTTTTTCTGATGATGCTAGTTTTACAGATTAGCAGTCTTTTAGATGACTCAATACTGCCTGATGTAATCTTGTGTACGGTCAGAAAACCCTTAAATTGGTATTAAATTGTAGTTCTACACATTCTACACAATGTTACACCTATGGAGCACTAAATGCTGATCTTGTGAAGAGAACACATCCTTACTGTTTGGCTAAACAGAGAAGTGTTGCTTTTTTCTCTTAGTTTTCTCTCAGTTTTGTCACAAATAAGATGCTAAAAATGCTAAAAACACTGTCTCTCTGAAACTCTGAAACAGTTTTAATGGATTAGCAATCTTTGACATGAGGCCAGTGTTGCTTGATGTAATCTTGTGGAAGGTCGGTTTGACATTTATTTATTTTTTTAATCCTCACCTTTACCCTTGCAAAAAAAAAAAAAATCCTCTTAGAATCCTGATCCGGAGTCAGTTTTGAATCGGATCCATGCGTGTTTAAAAATAGCACAGTTCCAGAAGCACTCTAGCTAACACATGCTTTGTGAGTAACGCAGAGTGATTCGCCGTGTGGCAGCTGTGGCGTCACAGACAAACACACACTTCATTTCCTGCCTCTCTCACATGCCTAAATAATGCCAGTCAGGTGTGCGTGTGTGTGTGTGTGTGAACACTCATCGCCAATATTGTTTTAATGCACGCTTAACAATAAGTGTTCTTACACGAATGTTGAGTCATACGGCTTTACGTATACAGATGAATGCATACAGAGTCACTTCATCAGGAATGACCACACACTGGCTTCTTTTCAGCGTGGTTTGCTGTTTTTTTATGGCTTCCTTTACCAGGGGTTTGCCCCTCCCTATCTTTTCCTCAGCCACACAAACCCCCCCTACCCCCCCACCCAGAACCCTCTTGTTGATATTCACAGTAAGAAGCCTGGCACTTGCTGCGTCTCCCCCAAGTCACAGCCAAGTGTGGCCTGGAGAGGCTAAATACACACACACACACACACACACACACACACACACACACACACACACACAGGCACTTACTTCACAAACATCCCATTGGAGTTGCCATCCAAATCAGCCTCATTCAAAGCTTGGCAATGGTGCTAAATGCTAAACATGGAAAGAAAGGCTAAGAAGATCCTTGAAGAACATTGTAGACCAAAAACACAAGAACAGTAACACTCTGTGGAATAAATCACACTTTCTGGGACTGGCTGGCAGACCATGGTTCAAAACAAGGAGCTCTGCAGACCTTTATACATACATATATCCGTATTGGCTCCATAAGTTTTGCTATTACTATCTAAGTTTGCAACAATTCTCTGAAATGTATGCTGGAATGTATGAGAAGGTGGGGGTGTCATGAGCAGTGATGGGAATAACGGCGTTGAAATTAATGCCGTTACTAACGTCGTTACTTTTTTCAATAACGAGTAATCTAACTAATTACTCTGACTGTCACTATAACGCCGTTACCATTTCCGACACCCCGTTACTGCACATTACTTTATCCACTCAACGAACTTTTTTTTTTAACTTCGCACATACAGAAAAAGTCGCAAGTGTGTGTGTGTGTGTGTGTGCGCGTTGTGTGTGTGAGTCACAAGGGAGGGGAGGATGAGATAACCGCCTAAGCAATGATTGGCTAAGATATATATATAGGTGGGTGGGTGTTTAGAGCGCATGCATAGTGGCGGGTGTTTACAGCGCATAGCGAGAGATGGCGAGTGAGAAAGACTCCAGTGGACATACCGACACTGTTTCAAACTCACTGAGGTCAAAGGTAAAAACGTGCACGTCGAGTGCACATTATGTCCCTGAACGAAAAATTTGTTATGGACAAACCTTTATTCAGGTACTTGCCGTGCAGTCTATTCATCTGGCTTATGAAACACGCTCTGAGAAGGTGGGGGCCAGGGTGTGGGAGGTGGGTGTTACGGGGGCGAGTAACACAAAAGTAACGCAATAGTTACTTTTACTGGTAACTAGTTACTTTTATAGTGGAGTAACTCAGTTACTTTTTTTGGAGAAGTAACTAGTAACTAGAACTAATTACTTTTTTTTTTTAAGTAACGTGCCCAACACTGGTCATGAGGCTAAGCCATAGTCCTGTTCCTGTTCAACTTTTTAAATTTTAACAAAGAGATTTAACAGAAATGACAAAATAACAAGGCAAACCCTTATCCACCCTCCAGTCCAACACCAGGCTAAATAAACACCAAAACAAAAAATTACACCAAAAACAGAAAGAGGATGCCCACTGAGCCCACCAAACCCATCGCCTCCAAAGTATGCTAACAGTGCAGCAATCACACAACAGACAAACAGTTGAGGGGTTATACATGCTGTGCCAACATTTTACCCTATTTATTTTAAACTGGGTGACCATGGTGGTCTCCTATAGCAAGCTTGTTTTTTTCCTGGTGCTATCAAGTCTAAGCTATAATATAATATACTTTTATTATTTTTCAATATTTTATTATTAGTCTTATTCTGGTTCAAAATTATAAACTAATATTAGCTTAGTTTCCATGTAACACTACACTGTATGACAAAAGTATTCAGTTTTCATGTAAAACTACACTGTATGATAAAAGTATTCAGACTCCTGCTCATTCAAATCAAGAGTATCTATCATGGGAAGGCCTTCTACTAGAATTTGGAGCATTCCGGCGGGAATTTGGTTGCATTTAGCAAAAAGGATGTTACCTCTGCACCTAATTTACAACTCCATCATTCATTCCTCAAAACATGTATTGGATGGAGCACCCATATTCAAGAGAATGCAATTCCACTGATCTACAACTCAATGCAGAGGGGCTTTATATATTTTATAAGCATGGGCATAATTAATAGAAGAGTTCCATTAAAATTTTAGAGCGTACACAAACCCTTAACATTTAGCTTATTGGCGGTATTGTAGATATCACTTCTATGTTGTATTTTCTATGTAAGATGTTGGGTCAGCTCTACCAGAATGTTGTCTCTGGTTCTACTTAAACCATTCTCATGAGTAGATACCTGACTAAAAATGTATGTGTGAAAGGAATATAAGGAAATATGGACCACCTTAGTGAAGAATACCACTCTGGTCACCATTCAGGCTCTGCAGACTTCATCATTCTTTCTCACAATTAACCGTTTTAGAAGACGAAAAGCACCAAGCTTTGCAGACCTGTGACCTAGACAGAACCCAGTTTGACCTACCTAATGTAGGCTAATTACAGTCTTCCTCTTACTCTACATCTCAGCATCCTGGAAAACCTGGAAAAACTACTGATGCAGATCACATCCATTACGCACATTGTCTTGTTTTTCACTCATTTTCACGTACGCAGAATGTAACGTTAAGATGCATAGAATCTAACTAAAAGTTTCCTTTTAGAAGCAGTCCAGCTTGCTAGCTGCTAGCATGTATTAGCAAACTTCAGAAATAAACACAGCACTGTTGCTTAGTGTAATCTTGTAGATGGACACACACTCGCAAGGCTCTAATTCCGCTCTTAACTAAACTGTCCTTTGAATGTCCATGTGCAAATTACCGTTATCTAGCTTAAAACACCTACACAGTCACAAAACAGCATACGCATACACTCACACACTCAAGGTAACCTGTATTTAAAGGCTGTTACGCTCCTAAGTACTGTGTGTACGAGCCCATATAGGGGTTTCGGGCTGCGGACCCCTGGTGAGAATGCGCCGTAATTATCCCAGGTGTGATCTCTTCCCTATCTTTTCCTTCCATTAACCTCCTCATTATCGCCCTAATCAATGGGGCTGCTCCCTACCTTCAGCTCCGATACACACACTTACGCACACCTACAGTAAAACTAGGCCACGCTAGCAAATAATGGTAATAGAGGCAAGTAATGCCAAGCAGAACCAATTCCAGTGAAAAGCGTGGAGACAGGTAGGAGGAGACCTCAACTGTCTGGCTGAAATTACAAGGAACAGAATGATATCGTCTTAACATCTAAAAAAAAAAAAAAAAAAAAAAAAAAAAGCTTTGCTGGCTTATTTTGATGACAAGAAAGTATTCTCCTGTGAACAGAAAGAGTTCACGCAATCTGATGTGCCACAACAACACTGTTGGATATCATAATATTCATATAGAACACAATAAATAAAAATATAAATAAATTAATCAATTTAAGATCCTAAAAGTTCTTTTTTTCAGCACATGGTTTGACTACACTCTTTTTACCCGGGTTAAGAAATAGTTTGGTGTTTACACTCACTGTAGACCCCGTTCTACCTCACTCTACCTTTCACTGCCTCACTCTACCTAACTCTACCTTGCTCTGCCTCACTCTACCTCTTTATACCTTATTCTACCTCACTCTGAATCACTCTACCTCATTCTATTTTACCTCACTCTACCTTGCATTATGTCGATGCCTCACTCCACCTTGTTCTACCTTGTTCTGAATTACTATACCATACTCTGCCTCACTCTACCTCACTTTATCTTGCTCTGCCTCACTCCTCACTCCTCACTCCACACTCAATTTCCCCCTTTCACTCACTCTACCTCTTTCTACCTTATTCCACCTCACTCTAGTTCACTCTACCTAATCCTACTCCACTTTACCTTCCTCTACCTCTCACTACTTTGCTGTACCTCACTCTACCACTATGTCTACCTCACTTTATCTTGCTTAATCTCAGTGTACCTTACTCTACCTTGCTCTACCTCTGCCTCACTGTGACTCACTTAAACTACCTCTACACCAATATACCTTTCTCTGCCTCACTCCACCTCTTTCTACCTTTTTCTTGCCTCACTCTACCTCACTCTATTTTCCTCTACCTTAACCTACCTTGCTCTGCCTCACTCTAATTCACTCTACATCTTCCTACTTTTATTCTTCTATTTGCTTCACTGTAACTTGCGCTCCTTTGCTGTACCTCACTCTACCTCCCACTATGCCATTCTACCTCACTTTATCTTGCTTGATCTCAATATACCTCACTCCACTCTGTTCTACTTTGTTCTGAATTACTGTCATACTCTTCGCTGTACCTCACTCTAACTACATCTACCTCACTTTACTTTGCTCTGCCTCAGTCCATTTCTTTCTACCTTTTTCTACCTCATCTTACCTCACTCCACCTTGCACTACTTTGCTGTACCTCATTTTATCCCCTATGTCATACTACCTAATTCAAATTTTACCCTGACTTTATCTCAATATACCTCACTCTACCTTGCTCTACCTCAGTTTACCTCACTCTACTGCATTCTTCCTTACTCTACCTTGCACTACTCTGTTCTGAATTACTCTGCCGCACTGTACCTCACACTACCTCACTCTGCCTAGCTGTCACTCTACCTCAGTCTACCTTTAGATAGTAAGTTAGTCTTATCTTACTATCTTTCTTCACCTTCTCCTCTATATAAATCTAAATATCACTCAGCCTCAATCTATTACTCTCTACCTCACTCTATTTCACTGTACATCACACTTCCTTGCTCTTTATCACTCTACCTCAATCTACCTCCAGCCTAGTTATATTAGGTTTGCAAAGGCTGCATCGAGAAGAACTTCCTCTGTTGCAGAATGCAGGTAATGCAATTTGAGTTTGTTGTTTTTCACCATATTATCGCAGCTCTTTCTTTCAATGTGTTTATCGTGAAAAATCAAGATATTGAAAACAAAAATACGATTTATCTTACAGCTCTAGTGAAAAGTGAAAGAAAAATTTACACTACAACAATCTTCATCAGCTTCATCAGCTTGACCCAGTGCCAGTCAGCAATATGGCTACCACAAATTGCAATCAGTCCTAAAGGTACTGGCCTCAAAATAATAGCAGTCTGGTGCATCATGGATGAATATAATGTGACAAGCGTGATAGCAAGCAGATACTCCATTGAAGAGTTCTTCTTGATTTAAAGAGCTCCTGATTGGGCAGCAAACTCCCATTAAGAGCATATTGATCAGGCTGCTGTTTCATCAGCAATCGATGCATTGATCAGAAAAGGCTGAACCCGATACAGCACAGAGGAAAAGGGAGAGAGAGAGAGAGAGAGACAAAGAAGAAGACAAAGCAAGAGATGAGACACCTTTCTGCTATTTTTCTACAAAGCTGAATGAGTTTAGAGGGTTTAGATAGGTTTAATCTAGTGGTGTTTATTGATTAAAAAATTGGATTCGCAAAAGAACCATTTCTTCAGAGTTTAAGATTTAGGATTAAGGCTAAGATTTAAATAATCATACTTAGATTGGAACTATGAAATCATTTTGGTATTAATGGTGTCAATTGCTTTTTTTTTTTTTAAATCACAACAATATTTAGTGATTAATTTAAGAGTAATATTATGATTAAAACATTTTTAATTCTGATACTTCTGGTCTGTATTTGAGGGAGAGGGACAAAAAACAATTAATAGCATGAACTAAATAAAACTAAACCATACCATGTTTGCGTTGCTAAATATTGCTGTATACCACAAAACCTAACTGGCTACTTTTCTCCAGAACAGGTAAGCTAACTGGCTATAGCTAATTTAGTCAGGTAATTTATCACAAGCACTAGGTTAGCTTACTACTGACTGGTGTTTAAATTAATAATAAAAAAAATATATTAATTAGTTAATTAGTTAGTTAATTAATTAGTGTTCTCATTTATATTATTTATGTTATATTCACACATATATTTATATTATATTCACACATATATTCATGTTATATTCACTCTCCTTTATATTATATTCACTTTACAAGCCTTAAGCTATTATACCATATTTGCACTACTGTTTTATACGGGTTCTGTTTATGCTTGTACTGTCATCCCATCTTAATCACCCCCCATCACTTGCACTATTGTCTTCTGTCTTAAGTATGTCTATTTGTGTATTGTACATATAGTGTCTCTCATTCTTTATATTATATATATTATTTTCACCCCCATCATTATTGCACTATTGTCTTCTGACTCACGTATGTCTACTGTGTCCTTGTTGTATTGTATATATAGTGTCTCCCGTTCTTTTATATTATATATCTATTTTCTGTACTTGCTGTAATTTTTGGGAAGGAGAGTAACGTAATTTTAATTCTCTGTATGTCCTGTACATATGCAGTATTGACAATAAAACTACTTGACTTGACTTGCCTTATATCAGTGGTCTGTTTGCAGCTGGAATAACAAGGCAGGGCGTACCTGAGAGAGCTAGGTAGGTTAGCAAGGTTAGCTAAAATGTTCTTGACTACATTGGCTAATGCAATCACGCTACACACGCTAATGTGAACTGCAATCAATCACAACAGAGGAGCAGGCGTGTCACATCTCGTCTCATTGACTCGTCGTTGTTTGCTATGGTAGAAGTTACTGAACTCGTCTTGTGTAGATTCAGCCTCCTCAACTTGGCAACCCGAGTGAGCTTCGTAGTGGGGAGGGGTGGGCGGGGCAGGACAACTCTCTGTGGTGTTTTGAAAATGGACTGCTGTAGCTATTTCACACACTCACTCTCATTTCCTACTGAATACTTCTTTAACTGTAGTGGTCTTTTCTCTCAGGCATTATAAGGCCTTTTAACTTTAGACTTTTACTTTTATCCTTTTTTTTCAGGTATTTGCTGGTAAAGAAAGAGGAAAGAAAGAAACAGTCTAGCAGAAACAAACTCCCTGATACAAACTCCCAGTAAATAGCCTACAGTGTAAAAAGCTACAGCTTTTTAAAGTCCTAAACTCATAATAGGTGATATATTTATAATTGCTATATGATGCATGTGGCAGTATATATATACACCATATTCACGGTTTTAGTTTATGGGGACCTGGACTAAACTCTGAAAGTTGTTGTGAGAAAATGTAGCAAATGAATTTGTATTATTTATTACATTAATTGTATATTATTTATACTGCATAGTATTCATTTTTTTTGTTTATTGCATTATTATATTTAGATTAGTTAGTTTTTGTAGGTCACACAATGAAAAAGTGAAACACGTAAGTAGGAAATATTAATTAATATTTCAATGTAAAAAAGCATGGATACAGGCTTTTGTAAATTTTGGGATTCAAGGATTCAGTTATTCATATCAAGGATTACCATCAAACTCTTTTTTTTTTTTGTCACAAAAAAAACCCCAGAAAGATTTGGCGCAGATTAATGAAATTAATCACTCCCATAAACCGAGCCAATTACAAACAATTAAAGACAATGGAGATTATGAGACGGCGTTCATGTTCGGCAATTAAGAACGAAGCACTTTCCCTTTATCCACTCCGGCATGCTTAATCGCTCATTATTATGCGCTAATTATGATGAATATAATTACCTCGAGAGTTCTCATTGGTCATTAGTGGCAGGTTTAGAAAGGAAAAGCAAATTTGTCCTTCCATTCATTTCTTAATAAGGTTAACGTATTAATTATTCAATTACGCAATGTAGGGCCTATTACTTATGACCTTTGAAGCCCCAAAGATTGATTGTATTGATAATGACAAAAGGGATTTATCAGTTTCGAGGCTATTAAAAAAGAATGAAGCTCTTGTGAGGTCTCTGCACTCTGAAGTCTGGAGATTCATGAAGATTGTGCCCTTGTGCTCTTGTTAGGGGGGAAGATTGGCTCTCAATCATTCTGGTGAACTTCACTATAACTTTAGTATATACCTGTTAGTACAGTATGCATAACATAATGGGATTTATGTAATAGCGTGCATGAAGAAAAGGGCAACTGTGTTACCAGAGGTGGAAAAAAATACAAAAAAAATTGCAATTAGGTAAAAGTACCTTTAATTTGCTAAAATTCTATTCAAGTAAAAGTAAAAGTACCCATCTAAAAATCTACTCGAGTAAAATAAAAAAAAGTACTCAATTTAAAATTTATTTTGTGAAAGTGAAAGTTACATAGTAACTTTTATTTATTTGATGTAAAATAAAAAAGTACAAATCATAAATTAAATAATTATTAAATTAATTAATTTGGACCTTTCAGGCAGTATTTGCTCAGACCACCCCATAAAACATTTTCAAGAACAAGTGGTATAGGTTTCTATGATCCATTTTTTTTTTTACTGTTAAAAAGTTATGGTCATATAAGTGACTATAAACTTTATTTTTATAGTTTTATAGATCATTATTGTTTTTTAACTTGCCATTGCTATGCTTTAACTGCTATTTACATTGTTACAGTTTTTTTTAACATCCAAGCAGATTGTTTAATGTTCCCAATAAAAGCTTAAGGAATTATCATGAAAAACATGAAATCATACAAAAAAATGTTGGCCGTAAAGAAGCACACATCGATGGGTAGCATAACTCGACAGAACACCGGTTCCTCCGAGCTGGACACACAGACCCCAGGCTACACATCTGATTCACACAGTGTCTCTCCCGCATGGAGAAATTCAGCTGCGCTACCATGGAGAACAAAACTTATTATTTTTTTAAATTTAGACAATTTGTTTTTTTTTCCCCAGCATTTCATTTTTTACTGAGTAATGGGGAGTTTTCCAATGTAGCGAAGTAAAAATTACTTGTGTCAAAATGAACTTGAGTAAAAGTAAAATTACCTATTTTAAAAACTACTTTAAAAATGATAAATTACTCATAAAATCTACTCAATTACAGTAACGTGAGTAAATGTAATTAGTTACTTTCCACCTCTGTGTATTACTGTAGCTGTAGCTTTAGCTGTAGTCTCAGCTAAAAGGCGATTTCAGGCGCGGTGACCCAGTGCGCCCGGCTCTGCTATGCGTGGCCTTGGAGAGAGAGGTCAGCCCATTTGGATGATTGGATAAAGGTGGAGTGCAGTTGGTGTTGGGATAAGCTATATAGCACCGTATAACACAATAAGAGTAATGTGATAATACTGCGAGACTAGACGTGTCTTATTTAATCAGGGGCTTGGTAGTGACAGGGAACAGCTGTCTAGGACACATAGGCATGCGTGGACTTGCATGGAAATAAAACGACAATAGTGTATTTAAAATAAATTAATATTTTCTAAAACATTTAGTTTAGAGTTTTAAAGTACAGACATGACAAAGAGTACAAATTTGGCCCTTTTTTCTTTTTTCTCATTTCTAAACACACACACATATACAGTACATACCTTTACAAATGCTTACAAATCTGACAAAACCAAAAATAACTCCACAAATTAGGAAGCCACTCATAATTCAATGTCACCAAATTCAATTGACATTAGTCATTTAATTTCATTTGTCCCGAAATGCCCCGTCGTACGTACATTATAGTGAGGCCAAACAGTGGCACTCTAAAAATACAGAACACATAGTTGAATGTCTGTCAGAGGCATAATGCAAACAAATGGAATTACAATGTGTTTCAAAGAAAATTACAAAGAGAAAAAAAAAAGCAAAGAAAAAGTAACAGGGAGAAAAAGAAAAAACAGCCTAAGTCGCACAATGACGAGTTTAAAAATAGGGCAGAGATTATTGGGAGAGATTGTAATTGGATTGGAACAGAGCAGAGCAAAAGGCTTCTCACGCCACATGCAATCCATAAAGCCTCCGCTCAGCTCCTTCTCATTCGGCGATGTGTTAAAGCGTCTGGTGGTAAAATTCGCCCTCGCAGGGGGGCTGATCTGAGCTCAATGAGAGTTGGCAGTTCGCAAACCGAAATCAGCAGACAGCTGAGAATCTGATAAAAGGTAAAAATTGCTTAATACAGTGAGTGAGATACAGGTCATATGCAGAGCCCTTGACCACAAATGCTTTTTTTTTTCCCCAGAATGTTTTTTTTTTTCTCACATTACTCCAAAATGCCAGAATAATATCACTTGATACTTGAATATTTAACCGAATGGAAAGGGTTCTTTAAGAATTTAATGGTTTCATTTAATAACAGTTTGATTTGCTGTTAAAGGACTCCAAATTCTGGTTTATGCAAAACCGAATGGACATCTTCCCATTCATCCAGTATAACTTGAAACATATACCTTGGAAAAAAAATAATGAGATTCTTATGAATTTAATGATGTAATATGATAGACCTTTTATTTTCATGTTTTAAAGGACTCCAAATTGTGATCTAAATACAACCAAAGAGGCAGTTTTCTTACATTTGCCATCTTATTTATTCAAATTCTTACATATAATTATTACTATTAATCAAGTGTTATTAATTAAGTGCTCTTCGACACATCAGTGGTTTCATCATCTTATTTAGATTTTCTTATTTTAACTACACTCATTATAACCACCCTCAAAAACCAATCAGTTCTGAGTATGAATCTTGGATATTAGAGTATACTTAACTTTTCTTTTTGAAACTTCTATTCATACTAGATACAAAGATACTTATTAAAAAAAATAGTTAGAATTATTTATTAGTAGACAATTGAAATGCACCCAATCATAAAACATTTGCAGCTTAAAAGGCCCTACAGTTTGGTGCAGAAGTTTTATGTATTACTTTTATTTCTAATTTGTTGTCGTTGATTTCTTTTTTTAACAGAAAATGTGATGTTTGGCATGATTATGATAAAAAACATATATAATAAAATTATGATTAAATAATAATGATCATATTTAAGACAGATATAAGAAGAAAAAAAAAACATTGCACTGATTCTCAGTTTCAAAATTTCAAAGCTGATTTCTACGTATTTTGTTAACTTCCTCACAACATAATGTAACTGTTGAAAATGTTGTTTTAACATTAAACATAGCATGCAACATTAAACCAACAACTGAAAAGAAATAGGGCATACTTTCTTAACTATCATTACAGTCAATTTTAAACATTTCAGTATTGACTTAGTTAAATGGCCACACTCGGATCAATGTATCCTAGTGCACCAATGAATTCAACTCCAATAAGAAACACACAGAGAAAGAGAGAGAGAGATAGAGAGAGAGAGAGAGAGAGAGAGAGAGAGAGATAGGAAGAGATGGCTGTGAGGGTTGTAAATATATAATTCTATAAATGATAATATGAGGAGATGGACTCAGCTGGCTGTAAATCTCAGTCCTGCCTCGCAAATTAGTAGAGTTCAGAACTGCACTATGAGCAAACCATAAATCCACGTTTAATCAAAACTTCCCCAGCACACTTTAACAAGGCCACTCTGGCCTGATGTTTATGATGAACTCTCAGAAAGGAAACACATCCCTTCATGCATGTGTCATTTTTAATATGGTTTATAAGGTGAAATTCCTACTCCTGTAGCACAGGACAGGGTTCTATTGAAGGAAAGTTGATCAGTATAAAAGAAAAGTAGAAGTAAAGACCTATCAAAGACTTATATTTTACACCAAGTAACATTTTCTGAGCAGAAAAAATATGTAATTTTAAAGAAATAGAATCTTTATACCATGTCTATTTTTATATTTGCTGTAAACTAGACTACAGACTCCATAGTTCTGATAAATTCCCACTCTTTCTTTTTTTCTGCTCCCTGTCCACTTTTGCTTTCTTTAATTGTCCTATGTAGTACTCCACTAACAGTCATTCCCCAGCTTTCAGATCTGCTCCAACATATATTTTATTTTTTTAAATTCTGTGTAACATATACCTATTTTTTGGTGCTGCTACACACCATAGGTTTGTTTGACATGACATCACAGTTCTGATTGGTTAGCTCTTAATTTTAACAGATCCCAACAACGCAAACATTAGAATATGCATACTGCACTTACACAGGTACACTATCCATCAGTTTTAGACTTAAAATAAAAATATATAATTTATAAAAAATTAATATACATATATGTGCACATGTGCATGTAAAACAGGTGTGATTAGGACATAACAAAGAGATTATAGAGATTATAATTTAAATATAAAATTCAGTTCAATTATGAAATGAGAACCGAAAAGGAAGAGATCTTTTTTTACACAAGATAAGATTCATTCTTATTGAGAGTGATCAACCTGTTATCAATGTAGAATTTGGAGAAAAAAAAAATGTAAGCAAATGATTATCCTTTTAATATAAGGTAAACTATGGGGCTCTTTACTGTTTCTTTAGTAATTTCACTAGTTTTATACTGTATATATGAACACATATTGTTAAATGGTTTTCTTAATGATGGTTCTTCTATAAAACCCTATGCATATATTTCTTTAAATTACCTTAAGTGTTAAAGTCATTACCATCTACAGTGGACAGCACAGTGGTGAT
Organism: Astyanax mexicanus; assembly: GCF_023375975.1. NCBI lineage: Eukaryota > Metazoa > Chordata > Actinopteri > Characiformes > Acestrorhamphidae > Astyanax > Astyanax mexicanus. The sequence continues at coordinate 11,604,565 of NC_064430.1, read as the reverse complement.
GTGGTAATGATCCTGACCAGCAGTGTCTGGCTAGAATTGTCCATTCCACACAGGAGGCAGTCAGTGCAGCCTTTATAAGCTTCAATGGGACATGGAGATTTAATGCATATATTGCCAACAATGGTTTAATGTTGTAAGCAATTGATCCCATTTTCAACAGTACTGTATATAGAGCAATATTTTAGTGTAGCATTAACTTGTGTCTATCAAAGTAAACCAAAGAGAATTTCAATTTAATAAAAGTTTCAAATATCATTCGTACCAAGAAAAGAAGCAAAAAAAAAAAAAAAAAAAACAGACATAAAATTAGCTTTTATTTACACATATATATTTTTTGTAATTAAATAAATTAAACATAATTGGTTTTATTTGATCAGAGTAGTGCAGGCAAAGTTCTATTAAAGTTAAACCAGAAAAAGGGGAAAAAAGGAAATCAGTAGAAGTAAGAAAATGTTGATCATTAGTCATGGGTCGGTTTATCATTCCAATTTGAATAATGATTCACGGAGGCTGTGTGCGGACATGCAGACATATCTTACAGCAAACAAATGAGAGAGAGAGAGAGAGAGAGAGAGAGAGAGAGAGAGAGAGAGAACTGCAGTCACTATAGGAAAAGAGTAAAGAGTAAAGTAAAGAGGTGGTAAGCGAGGGGGGGATGCAGAATTAAAGGAGAATGGAGGGGGGGGGGGGTTGCAGGCAGCAATTTCTCTTTGTTATCAAGTGAAATGACTCCGCAAATATGACAATAAATCACGCTGGGAATCAATCTTCACGGAAGCGACTGGGACGCACTGATAATGCATCAATCAATATTTAATGTTTGGACTTTAATTAATCCAGAGCAGGAAAGCATTCTTTAAGTGACAGAGAGAAAGAGAGGGGAGGGAACCGAGGGAGGGAGAGAGACAGATACAGAAAATAGAGAGAGAGAGAGAGAGAATGAGGGAGAAGTGCATGCAGAGCTTTTTAATGAAAGGTATCCTCTCTTTTCTTTCTCCAGTAGGCTTGATCTCTGGACCCAGAAAGCTCATGGTTGCTTTTCTTTTCTTTTATGTTTTTTTTCTTAGATGTCACTTTTTTATTCTCATCCACCTCTTGTTCCACATGTGCCGCCGTGGACATCAAACATCAGATTTATGAGAGAAGAACTGATCAGAAGGTGTGTGCATGTGTGCATGTGTGTGTTTTTCTCATAAAAAGGAGCATTAAATATTTATAAAAAAATTATAATAATATTTTCTTCAATTGGAAAAATGTATTAAAAATCACATTGTGTTAAATTATTATATATATACTTGGATTCTATTAAAGTTTCCAACTTTGTTTAGTTTTTTAAAGGAGAAGGTTAGATAAAAACTGAAATGTTTCCTTTTTTTATATATACTAGTATATATTATTTCTTAATACCCAATTCAAAAACAAAGTAATTTCATTTGTACTTGCAGAGAGCAAGGCCTTCAATAAATTCAGTAACACTTCCCAATAAGGGTACATTAATTAACAGTACAAAATGTTTTGACTACTTATTAATTAAAACTAGTCAAGACATTATTAAATAATATTTAATTTTGGGTCTCAATTTATTATTATTTACAAAAATTGTATGCATTAACATTTAGTAATGTTTGTGATGGGCGTAAGTACTGTTATTTGTGACCTTTATTGTAAAGTGTTACCGTAAATTCTTATATTAGAGTCTGGCTGTAATATTTCCTTGATTTTAGTGGATTTTAGTAATTGTGCTAAAGTTAAAGCTATGAACAAATGAGTATTCTTTAGCTACAAACTTACACACAGTATTTCTCTACAGATTTTACCCCATAACAACAGTCCTACATATAGTGTGACTTGTATTTAGATGTCCAATGTGTGTGGCTGTGTGCATCTGTGAGTATGTGTGTGTGTTATGAAAAAAAAAATTGTGAACCCATCCCGAAGCCTATCCATAAGCTTAACCATGGAGTAACCATGGAAATAAGTAAAGACAAACAAATAAAAGAAGAAGAACTCTATAAACTGACTATTACAGAGTTGGTCCTCACAATGTCGTTGTCCCTTAAACCCAGGTAAATGTTAGAGGGAAATGTCCTGAAAACGTACAAAAACAAACTCTCAGATGCACACACATACACACCCATCCCAGAGGTACTAATTACAGTATGTGAGCAGGGGAAAGAGAGAGGCTGTAGCGCTACAGAGCACAGGGGATGTGTGACATTTGGCATTTGGATACCTTCAGTAAGACTGGGGATGGTAATTGGGCTCGGGACCCAGTGGGGTGTTTAAAACACTCAAACGCCCACTAATGATAACTAGAAACAGGAACAAAGCAGCGCACCCAGGACACGGATGACAGTCTTTTTATTGCTCTGCAGTTTCTCTCTCTCTCTCTCTCTCTCTGATGGGGATTTGTTTAAGAGGCTCTTGAGGTGGGATAAATAGATTACCTGAGGGTGTTGTGATATTCTACACAGTATATGCTGACACTCATCCTGTTTTTTCTTTCTCTCTTTTCATATTTACTGTACCTTTTTAATGAAGGTACCTGGGAGGGGTGGAGTTTTCAATGGTCATGATATTCCTGTCAATATGACAAAAAAAAAAAATAATAATAATATATATATATATATATATATATATATATATATATATATATATATACATTTTAAGAATATTTAACTGCAACAAAATGAAAAAAAATAATTGTAAAGTTTTATATAGTATAACATTCAGTAGAAAAGATTTAGGTTCCTATTAATACTACAAACTGAATAACAAGTTAAACTTAATGTTCCATATGAACTACACATATACAGGGGTCGGACAATGAAACTGAAACACCTGGTTTTAGACCACAATAATTATTGTCCCGACAAACAGTTCTGGTGGAAACAGGTGCAAGTTGAATTCTGCCGTGATTTGAGCAGCCGTGGTTTTATGTTTTTTTTATACAATCCGGGTTAGCACCCGAACATCCCTTTCAGACAGCTTCCTCTTACAGCGTCCACAGTTAATCCTGTTGGATGTGGTTGGTCCTTCTTGGTGGTATGCTGACATTACCCTGGATACCGTGGCTCTTGGTACATCACAAAGACTTGCTGTCTTGGTCACAGATGCGCCAGCAAGACGTGCACCAACAATTTGTCCTCTTTTGAACTCTGGTATGTCACCCATAATGTTGTGTGCATTGCAATATTTTGAGCAAAACTGTGCTCTTACCCTGCTAATTGAACCTTCACACTCTGCTCTTACTGGTGCAATGTGCAATTAATGAAGATTGACCACCAGGCTGCTCCAATTTAGCCATGAAACCTCCCACACTAAAATGACAGGTGTTTCAGTTTCATTGTTCAACCCCTGTATATATGCAAAACTGTATACATTACAAATAGGGGACCTCATAGCAGTCTAGAATACTGTTGTAATACTTTAAATAGCCATTCAGGCCAAATATGTTCAGTTTTTTAAAGAAATAATTAAAGAAAAAAGTTATTTGATTTCTACACAATAAATACTGACACTTGTCCTATTTGTTCTTTTTCTTTTCATCTTTTCATCGTTTCAAACTTTTCTTTATAGACATCTCAATGTTACACAAATGTTGTGCAAAACTATTCACATTACAAATAGGAATAGTAGCAGTCTACAATACTGTGGTTATATACAGCTCTGGAAAAAAATAAGAGACCTAAAATTAGGAGTTTCTTTGATTTTAATACAATTGAAAACGAAGATGGATGATCACAGCCATCAAACCAAGCTGAACTGCTTGAATTTTTGTACCAGCAGAGGCATAAAGTTATCCAAAAGCAGTGCATAAGACTGGTGGAGGAGAACATGCCAAGATGAATGGAAACATTCAGTAGAAGCAACAACAGTTTAACAATTTACAAAGGTAACAATGTAACCAAAAAATTATGTAATTTAATAAAAGATCTACCACTATACCAAAGTGCAGAATGTTTAGTGCATATGAAAACTAAATCCCAGTAAGAGATCAGTTCTCAATTGTCAAATGCCTCCCAGTCTGGGACATCTTGTGACAGGGAATGTTCTGTACCTGCAGGGATAAACATTAAACATCTTACATAATATTTAGAGATCATGAAAATGTTATACCCTAAATTGTCCTGGTGTGTGTGGGTGTAAGTATGAACGTATGCCCAGTTATGGATTGGCACTCTGTGCCAGGTGGGTGGTTGTTTCCGGTTGAGAGTATGCTGTGTGTGATTGGCTGCTGCTTCATACTGGCGTGTGAGTGAATTAGTGCTTTGTGTGTAAACCATTGTTCTAAAAGGCGCTACATAAGTGTAACTTCATTTATTCATTAGTATATTTCAGTTGCAGTTTTTGAGAATCAACTCAACAGATTAGTTAACCCATCAGAAATATAGAATTAACAAGTGAAACAATCTAAAAAAATGCTCTGTAATCAGTTACTTCTTCATTTTGAGTGGATCTAATTTTACTTATTGATAGTTTTTCAGTGTATCTACGACTCTCTGCTGCAAGCAGGTAAAGAAGGTAAAGGCTAGCTTCAAGCTGCAAGAAACAGCATCATACAGCATTGAAAAACACCATGAAAACCATGAAAGTTATGGAACATTGGATGTAATAAGTGGCTAAGCAATTATTTAAGAGATTTGAAAGATCCTGTTTTATTTATACACAATCCAAAAGAACACCCTGTGCAAATAAATGTTAATTTTTTTTCAGTGGGTCAGGCAGAGTTCACTGTTTCAACGGTGAAGCAGTGTACCTATGACAAAACCAGTCTTTCACAAGCACAGAGGATGTTTCATGCTTTTGCTTTTGAAATATAAAATCTTCTGTACTGATGCAACTTGATGTAAGGTACAAAATATGGCAACATATTTCAGGGGCAATTATGACAGATTTTAACCGACACTTCCTGTGGGTAAGTGAATGTGTGTGAACTCAGGCACTTGTTTTACTACCCTTGTGAGGACAGTATGTACATGTAATGTACATGTACATGATGTTCATTATGAGGACCTTTTTGAATTTTGGGTTATTACGTTTATAATATTTTAGTTTTAGTTTTTCATTTCAAATATGTCAGAAATTACTTTTTTGACAAAAATCATATTTATTAGGTTTCAGACTACAAAAAAATAATATTTTCTCAGCTTAATAACTTTATTTTTATTGAACAGTGACAGGGTGGGCAAAAATGCTTCAATTTGATGAATTTGACCTAAAGTTAAAAACCAGAACCTTGCTCTGTTTTAAAGATACATTTTGATTTTCTAAAATTAGTTTAACTATCATAATATTTTATCACAATCAGGATGGACAGTAAATATCATTAAATGTTACTGATGTCAAAGCTTACTTTGATGTCAGTAGCTTGCAAAAGTATTCATATCCATTGAACTTTTTTAACCTTTTGTCACCTAACTGTATATCATCTTCATACCACTTGACAATTATATGCTACTTTGGTCTATTGCTTTATCTTAATAAAATACATTTAAGTTGGGCACAAAATGTGAAAATGTTCAAGAGGTTTAAATACTTTTTGGAAGCCACTGTAATGAAAGTGGGGTCCATGTCAATAATTACAGGTTGAACACTATAAAATAGGTTAATATAGTTAAATAAATAGCTTAACCTATTGCCAAAATTATTGAAAAAAATCTTCTTCTGAAGCTTGAAAATTCAAATATATATTTTTTAACTTTACAAAACAGCACTACGTACATGGCAAAAAAAAAAAACGCATCTTAGAAAACTGAATAAATATACAGAGTGCTTTAAAAAGTAAAGGATAACATTCTTCTATATTTTATATAAAATAATATTTTCCTTCAGTATAAATGTGGGAAAATGTGAACAAGTTTAGGCATTGCTGCTGCTATGTGTGCCTGTGTGTTTCCACAAGAGTGTGTGTGTGTGTGTGCAACTGCCTTTCTGTGGTGTAAATGATTGTTATTTCCTTTTGAATAGGGAAGCAAATTATGCAAGACTGTGTCCTTCATGCTTGTTGAGGTTATGAGGAACATTTTCATATTTGATTAATTTGCTCATATTTCACCACTACAGTATGACACATCATAGCTGTCATCTTAATTAACCACATCAGTAAAATTCTACTGAGTCTATTTTTACACTGTTTTTCAACATTACTGGTTGACAGTTTACTTTATGTTAATTTACTTAGCAATAGACTTATATAGGGTCCATTTAAGGCACTTAACAAAGGCTTATTCACACACCATAGCTTTTTTTACATTATCCATTGTTCTAAACAGTTTAGAATATCTAATTTACTTGATCCCTATGTTTTTGGACTGTGGGAGGACACTGGAGTCCCACACAGACACAGGGAGGACATGGAAACTCCACCCAGATACTTACTAAGACTTGAACCCAGGACCCCAGAGCTAGGATGACCACTTCCTTGTCTCTCCATCTATAAGTAAAGATGCACGATGGTACTGGAATTCTGTCAGTTTCAGGCGATAATTGCATTATCGGCCGATGCTTCAAATTGATACTTGCTGGTGTAATTATTATGCAGCTCTGGGAAAAAAATAAGACTACTTAAAAACAAATAATCAAATAGTCTTTGATTTTACCAAATTCAAAACCTGTGTTATATTTAAGAGGAAGATGGATTATTACAAGCCATCAAACCAAGCTGAACTGCTTGGATTTTTGCACCAGGAGTAAAGGCATAAAGTCATTTAAAGCAGTATGTAAGACTGGTGGAGAAAAACTGCATGGATATTTCCCTCAACATTTCTGAAGCTCTGCTTCTTTATATAATGATGTCATAAAGATTACAGATTACCTTTTTTTATTAAGAAAAAAATAATTTCCAAGTTGGACCATTGTTTGTCACTTTCTTAAAAAAATAGGTTCCCAAATGGTGTAAAAGAAAATAAAAAAATGGAGAAAAATATTGTTTAAATTTGACAGCAGTGATATATTGAAGTAAACGTGTGAAAGGAAATCTACCACAACAGCTGCTATGTAACACAAAACTAGTTACATGCTTATTACCAAAGATACAGTAAATTAGCACATACTGCAGCTCACACATTCTAAACCGAGACAGCTCAATAGCGCCAGACACCAAGTGTAAGCTGATAGCGAATCATATTTACTGACATGATGGTAGAAATCTCTTACAGCCTTCTGGTCACATTTTCTTCCCTCTTCATTTCTCTTTCTGCCTTCATCTAAACCACAATGGCTGGCTGTATGAGGCCGCAGCGCTGGCTGCCAGTTGCACATATTCAATTTGTCACCCTCATTAAAATCACAGGCTAAAACAAGCAGCCCTCAGAGGAGGCCAGCGCCGGGACACAGCAGATTTTTGCAGTGATATTAGTATGTTGTAACAGTGCGTCCACGCTGTGAGAAATGAAATAAAGCCTCGCCATGAAATGGCCACTGATTGGACATGTCTACGGTCGTAAATACGCAGACGGGGAGAGCGAGACATGGCGGATCATGCCTGACACCGCTTAAGTTCCAGCTTAATGCCTCTTAGTACATATGTCAGCAGGCGTAAGTATGTTGTCAAATGTGAAACAGCAGACGTCTCAGTGTGTGATTCTGCTGCAGGAGACGAGTGTGAGAATGAGTGTATGTATATACAGCATATGAACAAACTGTACTGTTGGGTAATTTTCTAGTAGCTTGTTTTAAAAAATGGGCTTTTAAACTAATAATTATTATACTGTGGTAAGCTGAATATTAAATATTAAATATTTTTATCTAAGCAGTAAAAAAACATCTTTTTTCAATTTTATTTTCCAACCAGGCCTGAGTTTGGGTTGGGCATCAAGTTGGGCTGAGTCAATATATCTAAACTATAGTACGTTTGTGTTAAAATTGTGTTAAAATTAATCAATGGTTGTGTGTGTGTGTGTGTGTGTGTACAGCAAAATTAGGCTGTTTTTTTTTTTATTAACCCTCCTTCTATCCTCGAATTTAGTAACACCCTTTATTCTCTGGGTCAATATGATCCCAGCAATTTAAACCTCCCAAAAAATGTTATAATTCCAGATAATTAAACATGTTAGCAGTTTAATCAAGTTTACTCAGCTGTTTTTTATGTTCATTTGACAAATTATTAGCGGTTCTGGTATAATTATAAGTGGTTTATTACTATTATATAAGTATTATTATAAGTACTGTGTTGTTAAGCCAGGCCCTAAACTGAAGGTGATTTTAGAGAAAGATAATAAAACTGAATTTAATAGTGAACTCGACATTATTACCACACAAATGTGTGTAAAATATTGAGATTTCTTATGTTTTATGCCAATAAAACTTATATGCCTTATAAAACAGACATTGATACAGTTGATATACATTTGAAACATCTTATGTTTTACTTACTGTCTTTATCAAATTAGGAGAAGATGATATATATGAATCACAAAACTAAAGTCAACCCTTTTTTCAGAGGCTTTAAACATTGAATGGGGTCAAATGATTTCTGATCAAAAACACAAACTTGTTTATCTTGTTTTGTTTATTTCATTAAACCTGCATTTACGTCTGCCTCCATTCATGACATATGTGGAAGTTATAAAGAGTGTTTCAGCCCATTGTGCTTTAGAATACAAGTCTGAATACATTTACATAAACTGGTCTTAAAGGAACAGTAACACAAACAGCTTGTTTAATTGTAAAGGAGTTGGAATTATTCTTGTTTTTTTTCCTGCTGTAAATACACTCAAATAACATAATATGGGAGCTTTATTTAAAACAACTGAAATTTCAATACAATTTATATTTTTTATGAGTGTTCGAAGTCTTCACAAACTTGTGTACTGTAATTGTATTTATTATTATTATTACTATTACTATTATTATTATTATTATTATTATTATTATTATTAACTAACACAAACAAACATTGCCACTGTTCAACAACACAAAACATTGCGTTTTAGAATACAAGTCCAAGCACATTTACATAAACAGGTCTTAAAGGAACAGTAACACAAACAGCCTGTTTAATTCTAAAGGAGTTTGCATTTTTGTCCTGCTGTAAATATACACAAATAACATAATATGGGAGCTTTATTTAAAACAACTGAAATTTCAATACAATTTATATTTTTTTCATGAGTGTTTAAAGGCTTCACAAACTTGTGTACTGTATTTTTTTTTTATTTCTTTATTTATTATTATAATTATTATTATTATTATTGTTACTGTTGTTGTTATTATTATTATTAACTAACACAAACAAACATTACCACTGCTCAACAACACAAAACAGTGTGCCTTAGAATACAACTCTGAGCTCATTTACATAAACAGATCTTAAAGGCACAGTAACACAAACAGCCTGTTTAATTCCAAAGGATTTAGATTTGGAGAATGATCATTTAAAATTAATTATGCTTGTTTTTTTCTGCTGTAAATACACACAGACAACATGATAGGGGACTTCAAAACTTTTAAAACATTTAAAACAACTGAAATTTTAATACAATATGTATATATATATATTTTTTTTTTGTGTTTGAAGACTTCACAACATATATCTTGTGTACTGTGTTTTAATTTTTTTAAACATTTATTGTGTTTTATTTATCTATTTACTTTTAAATCATTAAACAAATTCAATAAATCTGTCAATCAATCAATCATTATTGTCAGTGTATATTTTGCAACTATTCTAATAATTTTAAATTAACCCTGCGCTCACTGGGGGTTCTGTATTCTGTATTTTCTATGTTTAATGTTTTGCCTGATTCTTTGTCCTGTGATCATGTTTCTGTAAAGGTGCTTTGTGACAACACCAGTTGTAAAAAGCGCTATACAAATAAATTAGATTTGATTTGATTTATTAATAATAAATATTTGATAATATTTTTTCTTTAATATTGTTTTTTTTTTCTCACCAGGCATTGTAAATGTAAAATTACGCTTATTTTGGGAACAATGATCTTAATCAGTCTCACTAAGAATTTGTAACCTTATTTTAGGTAATTTAAACTTAAAATAAGCACAAAAAGTCATCAGTCAAGTTATTCTGATTTTAGTGTTCAAATTTAATATATAAAATCAGTGTTTTTTGTATTGGATTCAGGTATTACTTCAAGAATTTTGCTTGCCCTACTGGCAGATTTTTATCTCAGTTTTTTTCATTCATGTTTTTCCTTGTGATTTTTTTCTATAAATCTAAATGTGAAAAAAATATATACAAATATTTTTATACAAACATACATAATATCTATGGCAGAAATACAGATTTTATGCAAACTATTAAATGTTTGCATAAGGCATCATAATCATAATAATTATTACTTTTTTGTCCCTAAATGTAGCAGTAATACAGTAATAAAGGATAAGCTTTTATTATAGTTAATCAAATTCCTTTTTATATTTTATTTCCGTTTTAATGCACTAGGGATGACATTGATTACTGTATATGTTGTATAGTCTACAATGTATATATATACTCTTAGTCTTCCCTTCTTGGGGTGGTCCTGATGAGAGCCAGTTCCATCATACCTGTTTTTATGGTCTTTGTGACTGCACTCGAGGATACATTTTTTAAACTTTCAAACTTTCTATCTATCTATCTATCTATCTATCTATCTATCTATCTATCTATCTATCTATCTATCTATCTATCTATCTATCTATCTATCTATCTGAATGTGTTGGCATTTTTGCAACTATACTAATCATATTAAATTCATTCTAGATTTATTCTTTGAATGTATTGAATGAAGTATGAAGGAAACAGAACATTTGTGAAGTTTATCGTAAATACATACCAATACCTATCTTATGCTTTCATCTTTGAGTTCAGAAAATGTTACTTGCCACAGGTGAGAGAGAGAACAAGAGAACGAGAGAAAGAGAGAGAGAGTGAAAGAGGGAGAGTAAAAGAAAGAGAGAGGGAGAGAGAAAGACAGAGAGAGAGAACTCTGATGTGGTTACCACAAAAAGCCTCAAAAGCTTGTTGAACAATAACAGTGACTAGGACACCGGCAATTAAGTACACATAGGAAAACAAACCAGGAGAAAGAGAGAGAGAGAGAGAGAGAGTTGGACCAGAATGGAGGAGAGATGATGTCATCCGTTTATCATGCGCTTGATTAATTCATCTGTCATTTCGAGCTGGAGATTCTCTACTGTGGTTTTCAGAACACATCCAAGCAATATACAAGCTGATTGCATATAAACTCATAGCCTTGATAATGAGCTTTGTGCGAGTGTGTGAGTAGAGTGCGTTACACATTAATGTGTGTGTGTGTGTGTGTGTGTGTGTATTTGGGTCAAGGAACTTTTGGAATGCAGTGTTGTTTGGTCTCTTTTTTTTCCCATGTCCCCTCAGTGTGTGCCAGACAGGAGTTTAGCGCTTCAGTCTAAGTGCTTCAGTAAACACCTACACTAACACCGCACACGTTCAGCCTTTAATACCGTTGTTTTCCCCTCCCTGAAGGAAATGTGTATTTTCTTGGCGTGTGTCTTTAAGCAGATGGAATATGCGAGGGTCGGATTTAATCGGACTAAGACGCGTGCTCGCGTGTGTGGATTGGAACAGAAGATTAACATCGTGCTTCAGCTTTTTTTTTATCTAAATAATTATTCTCCGCTTGATTTAAGCACATCCTCTTAACGCAGAAGAAGGAAGAGATACGTATCTGCAGACGCTCGCGTGTGATTAAACGCTGCGGCTAAATCCCCCTGTAATTTCTGATGTCTTTGTCAACATATTTTGTTGGGTTGTTTTCGGTAGATAATCCATTAGGAAAACATGTTTAAGGTTAAAGTGATACTATAGATAAACTTAAGCCAGATCACGTCATCGATGATCGCTCATTGACACAACATGTTTATATGTGTAGTTTATTCATTAAAAGACATAAAGAAATAAAAACATTTTCTTAAATATATTTGAATGAAAAACATTTTAATTATGTTCATTGGTAATTTGAGTCTATTTATCTTATTGTTTTGTTTTAAGTGACTGTATGTGAAAAATTGCTTAGAATAAACAATATATATTTACATATCTACATCTACCTGTCCTTTTATCATTCTGTCCTGGAAAAAAATATTAATATTAATATTAATCTCATTTCAATGCAATAAATCATAATTGTTTCACTGATAATATTTATTTTTCACCATTGTAAACATAAGATTTTGCTTATTTTAAAAACAATGACCTTAATTAGTCTCACTTAGAATTTATTTTTTATTATTTTAGGCAATTTAAACTAAATCTTTAGATATAAATATATATAATATTAAGATAAAAGATATAAAATCAGTGATTTTAATTCAGATATTACTTTAAGCATTGGCATTGGCAGATTTTGTCTGTATTTTTCCTATTTATAATTTGCCTTGTGATTTTAGTCTATCTATCTATCTATCTATCTATCTATCTATCTATCTATCTATCTATCTATCTATCTATCTATCTATCTATCTATCTATCTATCTATCTATCTATCTATGCTGTATATCCTCTGCCATTAATATAGGTATGTATGCAAAATCTAAACTATTTGCTTAAGGCATCATAATCATAATCTTTTCTTATAGTTCAACTCTTTCTCTTTTTTGGAAATATTAGGTTTTAATGCATTAGGGATGACATTGATGATATGTTGTATAGTCTTCCTTTCTTGGCGCGGTCCTGATGAGAGCCAGTTCCATCATACCTGTTTTTTATGGTCTTTGTGACTGCTTTGTGATCTATCTATCTAACTCTTTATGTTGTATACTTAATAGTTTGATATGAAGAATGTAGTATTAATATAGTATAATCTACAGTTAACCTTTAAAAGTCTATTCTATTGTCTGGTACATGGTTTTAGATAAAATAGTCTGTGCCTCTTTTAAATCTGTTTTACTGTTGAATCTGCAAGAATCTTTTTCTCCCCTTTTGTATCTGAATTGCTGTGGGGGTGTAAGTGTGTGTGTGTGTGTTGGGGTATGGTAATAATTCACAGCTTGTGTGGGCAGGCTTATCATTGAGTGATACACTGAGCAGCTTTTGGGCAGAATTATACAAAAGAGCAGCTTGTATCTAATTGTGTGCGGCCTGTTTCTGGCCCATATGAGTAATTCTAGCCTTTATTCAATTCATCCGGAGACAAAGCTCTTCTCCAGGCCTCGGGCTTCAGAACAATGGGCAATAAAGGTATCGGAGCGGCCCTCCCTGCCCTGCTTATTGTTCTTATTAAAGCCTGTCCGCTCCGACTCCGAGACAATCACACACTCACACTCGTTTGCTAATTGATGGTGAAGACGTCTGGGCACGGGGAAGACTGATGTCTTGGTGTGTGTGTGTGTGTGTGTGTGTGTGTGTGTGTGTGTGTGTGTGAATGCGCTAGACTGCAGGCCGTTAGCCCTATGTCTTCCCCTCGTCCTCGTCCCGCCGCCTGCTCTAAACTATTGTTCATCTTATCAGCTCTTCACCCTGCTAAATCTCAGCCAGCCATCTCTAAATCCTGCACTCGCAGTAAACACACAGGTGAAGCAGCAGTTACCTGACACAACAATACACCCCCCCCCCCCCCCCCTTCAACAACACCCCCCAACACACATCGTTCCAAACCCCCCAACCCCGCCTGATCTTATCACAGAGGATGTTGACAATGAAAACAGATGCTTGGTACTTGGGTTCAAGCTTAACACCCCCAATACGAGCACACACACACACACACACAGATACACACACACACACACACACATATGTGCACTTGTCTCCGGGGTGGAGGTCTCGCCCTCGTCCCCCCGGTTGATGTTTTGATGTTATCAGTGCTGGGAAGACCCTTTACTCCTGTCTCTGCACTGAATGCAGCACTATATAATTTACTGGTTAGTTCTGGGAGCCTGACTGTGCTTGCCCTTACACGGCAAGCACACACACACACACACCAGAGACATACACACACACACACACACACACACACACACACGCCACAGACATACACACTGTATGGGCAAAAGTATTGGGATACCTAAAAAGTATTAATAATAAAATAAAAAATAGTGGAGTAACTCAGTATCTCCACTGTCCAAGAAAATAGGCCTTTTCTATTCGATTTTGAAGCATTTCTTGAATGATTTGATTGCATTCAGGCACATAAGGGTGTCTGCTGAGGTCACGATGTTGGATGGAGAATCACCACCTCACCCCATCTCATCTTCTTCAATTTTTCACCAACTCATCCAAGAGCATCACTGTCATTCTGTCATTCTAGGGAACAAAGTTAGTTCCACTGCTTCACAGCTCAGTAAAGCAGAGGGACTTCTCCTATTCTATATATACACCTCTAGAACACATCTGGTATTAGACATGGTGCAAGGTTTAGGCCTATGTTGTTGTTTTAAAAAATATATTTTAATATCTAAGTACAAACTAAATAAATACAGCTCTGGAAAAAAAAAGGAAATCACTTCAGTTTCTGAATCAGTTTCTCTGATTTTGTTTTATTCTATAAACTACATACAACATTTCTTCTAAACTCAAAATAAAAATTGTGTCATTTAGAGCATATATTTTCAGAAATCATATTCATAAAGATTTAAGAGTTCAGAAATCAATATTTGTTGGAATGACCCTTTTTTCAGTCACAGTTTTCATGCATCTTCGCATGTTCTCCTCCACTAGTCTTACACACTGCTTCTGATAACTTTATGCCTTTACTCCTGGTGCTAAAATGTAAGCAGTTCAGTTTGGTTTGATGACTTGTGATCATCCATCTTCCTCTTGATTATGTTCCAGAGGTTTTCAATTGTTCAAATGTTTTGAGCTACATTTGAGTCCAAAATTTCAAGATAAAGATAAATGAACCAATGGGAATTCTCCAAAATGACCTGAAATAAACTCGTTTTTACATTGATCTCCACTCTTTCTCCTGTAAAGTTGCTGTTTTGTACATACACGTTTTTCACTCACACCTAGGGGCTTTTTGGATTGGCCAATCCACATCTAGCATGTTTTGGGGTGGGGAGGATAGTGACCTGAGTAAGGATCAAACCCACAAGCCCAGAACCCTGGAGCTGTGCAGAGAGAGAAAGATATAGAAAGAGATAGAGAGAAAAAGAGAGAGATAAAGAGAGAGACAGAGAGAGGAAGACGGGCTGGACGAGATTAAAAAGCATATGTTAAAAGTCATTAGTGAGCTGAGTGAGTTGTTGCTGGGGGAGGAGAAGCAGGGCCTGATTTATGCAGCCTCACTAAGCACTCTCCGGCCACTGAGTTAATAATGTATTAATTTTTAAAGAGATTTTTTTTTTCTTATACAGATAAAAAAGAAGGAAGAAGAAAAAAAAAAATCTCCATCTGGCATGGTGTGAAATGGGACAGTGTGAGATTAGTGTACAGCTCTCTTATCACACACTCTCCAGCTTAATGTTCGACAATCAATGCCTTTCCTGCGGCTTCTCCGGCCTGTCTGAGCGTCTCTATTGAAAATCGGCCACTTCAGATCATCCACGCGGGACTGCAGAGAGGAGTTAAATCTCTGACAAAGAGCAGTAAAGTGGAATTGAAGCAAGAAAACAACTAAATAAAGTTAATTGTACACAGCCAAGCCTAAAAAAACAAGAGTTCTTTATTTTTTAAATCAATAAAAATGTTGCCTATTGCTATCTGCATGACTAAATCATTAGATTTTTATCTCAAATATGTTATCAAATGATCTGAAACAGACTTATTGATGTTGGTTCTGGCCATACTGTATGACATACTGTATTGTTACAACAGCTTTAACACCATCACATAGCTAATAGTCAATGCCACATGTAAATTATAGTGCACAGTACAATTGTTTAGATTTGATGCCATTTTTTTTGGCTGTTTTAGACAAAGATACACTTTAACCATAGAAAGAAAATGTAAGAATGCTGTTTTCTGTCTGTAACACACAGAAAATAACTCTCTTAA
Source organism: Astyanax mexicanus (assembly GCF_023375975.1). Taxonomy (NCBI): domain Eukaryota; kingdom Metazoa; phylum Chordata; class Actinopteri; order Characiformes; family Acestrorhamphidae; genus Astyanax; species Astyanax mexicanus. Next base: position 11,588,649 of record NC_064430.1, on the reverse strand, counting down.
TATTATACTGTAAAATCTATATAGCAAATAAATGCAATTAACTGAAATATTTTAATATTTAAGTTTTATTTTTATTATTCAATTTGTATTAGTAGTCTGTGTGTAATACTTTGTTTCATATTGACCTTTTTATTTCATAAACCATCCATAAACAGTAAAAACTTGATTAAAAAAAAAAAGTGCAGTGGGCGGAGCCAAGCTACTCTTTCATTGGTTTATAAACTTGTTCTTTGGCCATTCATGATTCATGCTCTATTCTACAGGACAACAGCTTTTAAAATAGTGTTATGTGCAACAAAACATTTAAAAATAAAGCAAATTTGTAATGGATGCAGGGTCTAAAAGAATACAAAAGATACAAAATTTAAAAGTTTAAATAATTTCTCTTTAAATGTATGTATGTAGGGCCTTTATAATGCATAAATACGTCAATGTAAATGTTCTTTGCTAATCTGAAGGTTATTCACACTAAAATATTATTTTATTACATGATTTATGGAACCAAACATGGTAATTAAATGGCATCATTCAAAGAAACCTTTGTAGCACCTCCTTTTTAACCCTCCTGTTCTGTTCTGGGTCAAATTGACCCAGAAAAAAATAGTTAAAAGTATTTTAGTATTTATTTTTCAGTATGAAACTTCTTCTGCTTGGCTTAATTACTGTAATCAACATATTATATGAAAATGGTTCATCTCACAAATTTGCAACCACCCCCTGCAAAAAATGAAAACTAAAAGAAAATTGCAATGTTATGTAAAACTACTGTTTCATATGTTGGTCTTTTAAAAGTAATAAAGTAGGGAAACATTAAAAAAAAAAGTTTTGATATGTATTTTTTTATGAAAAACGAGTAAATTAACCTAATTGAACCATTACCTGTTAAAGACAAGGAACACTATTGCACTAAATATTAATTACATTGATAATTATTAGTAATGGAGTTAGTAATTAAATATTCACACTGCTTGTTAGGATGTTTTTCAGATATCTTTTGGATAATTAAACATGCGACGGGTCAATATGACCCAGGAACACCACTGCTGGTTCTGACAAATGAACATAATAGGAGGGTTAAGCGTCCTGTTCCTTTAGGCCTAACCAATGAGCTCCATCTATTAAAACATATTTCACATAGTAGAGAAAGAAAGCTGCCATGATTATAATAATATATGGGGATTTTAACACAACAAAGTTGATTATCTACAGATTTTGACAGTCAAACGTCAAATAGACATTTACTTAAGGCCTGAAAGACCCTGAGGGTCCATCACTGCTAACTAGGAGCCATAAACATCACGTCTATTAGCTTACAAGCATAACTAAAGAAGCACATTTTTGTCACTGGACATACCATCGCTGATTAACAGCATTTAGGACAAGAGATCAAATGTGAATAAATGACATTTTGGGGGGCAAAATCTAAAATTTTAGGCTTAATTTTGAAGATTGAAAGATTTGACTGCAGTGGATTTGGGAAGAATTACGTTACCACAGATTTAACTTTTTATGCTCTCTCTCTTTCTCTCTCTCTCTCTCTCTCTCTCTCTCTCTTTCTCGTAGTCATTGACCATATAAAGTCTGGTACCAGCATGCCTGGTGTCATGCCTGGAATATCAATGCCTCGATCCTCAGGTAGGTCTGAGGAAACCTGGTATAAAATTAACCCAAATATTATTCCGACTCCGAAACCGTGGGTCGTAAATTAGGAGCCGGTGACTGCTGTCCTGTTACAGGGGGCAGGCGATTGGCTGGTGACCTGACAGAGTAATTACACGGCGAGCGTGGAGCGTGGGTGAGCATTCGGCCTGGAGGAGAACAGGAGAGTAGAGGAGAAGAGAGGAAAGAGGAAGACAAATTGAGTCAGGAGAAGAAGGAGGGCTGGATTTAGTTGTTTGGAGTGTTTCGTTTGGGTCATGGTAACCTGTGTGTAATGGTGGAGAGAGAGAGAGAGAGAGAGAGAGAGAGACCAGCTGTATCTGAATTGCTGCAGGACACATTGTAATGACGCTCCAACCCAACAGGCATACCAGTACACTGTCTCCTTGACCCTGCCTTCACTCTTCTTCTTATCTTCTGTGTGTTACTGACATCCATCCTTTACAATCTGTGTTTTTTGATATAGTTTGAGTCAATATTAATATAATGTGCCAAAAAAAAAACAATTATCAAGCTTCACTATATTGCCAAAAGTATTTGCTCACCCATCCCAAACCATTAAACTCAGATTCCAATCACTTTCATGGCTACAGGTGTATAAAATCAAGCACCTTCTTCTACAAACATTAGTGAAAAGTGAAAGAATGGGTTGCTCTCAGGAGCTCAGTGAATCGCAACAAGTACCTTTGTGAAATGTCCTCACTACTAAATATTCCATAGCTTCGAGTGTCCCAGCGAGCAAAGCGCTGCCACTATGACCAGAAGATTGTCGAATTCTGTTTATGTAGTTTGCCATCGGCTACCGGAGCCCTGAGAGTGCACAATTGGCCTTGCTCTCTCTGGTAGAATAGATGGTGCTCTTTCCTCTCATCATTCCAAAGGGTGATGTCGATCAGCGCAAGGCTGCATCTGTGAGCTGATTTATCAGAACTGTGTTGTGTTGATGTTTTTTTTTTTTTTTTTTTTTAATGTTATCTTTTTTTTGGCCCTGTGAATTTTAAGTGAGAAACCATTAAATAACATTGTGAATTAAACTAACATTTTCGAACAATCTGAGAACAATATTTTTGTAATGTATTTATTTGAATTACACAACAATAAGATATTTTCCTGAAATAAAAAAATCTTGCACAACAATGCCAATAACAACAACAAAAAAACTTTTTACTTTCCACATTTAAGTTTTCTTGCTGAGTCTACTTATTACTATTTATTTTATTTTATTTTTTTACATTTAAAAAAAAAAACATTCTGCTGAACCAACTTAATCAACTCATTCAAACTTTGTTTGATTTTTTTTCACAGTGTAGCCACCTGATACTGCAGATAAGGGATTTCAGTATTAATATTAATATGAGAAAAGAAAATGTATTGACCTAATAACATGCCTTGACACACATACAGGCTACAGGTGTAGGTGATACAAAACCCTTATTCTCTACAGTTAAATAAGTTATTTACATTCTGAGAAAATTTGAGGGGTTTGAAATCTCCTACAGGACACTTGGGGAAGCTGCCTGTTTTTTTTTCTTTACGCCACTTAATAATTTCAGATCAGTAACAGGAATCAACCTAAATTCTGCAGGTTTGGAAATAGATGTAAAAACTAGACAAACATAATGAAACCAAAGGTTTGGAGGAACTGTTTGATTTGTATTCAGGAAAATACTGAGGGTTAAAATGAAGTATGATAAAGAGACAATTTTATGATTTTATTCATTATATATTTTTTTTGACTGTTGGAGATTTACTTCACTATTTTTCTATATGTTCTACTACAATACGAATTATGACTTTCAGTAATCTTTCTTATTAAACATGAAAGTTTTATTATGAAATGCTTAAATAGAAATCCTCAAGATTTAGTGGTGTAATGTCAGGCAGAAACTTGACAAAAATCCTGGCCTGTTAACAATTTTTTTACAGTATATTTGTGTAAAACTCTTCCACTCTTCCACTGATTTAAAAGTCAGTGTAACAGTTCAGATAGATTTGTGTGACTCTGTTTGACTTTTTTTTTACTCTTTTGAAGTGACTTAACTTCCAAGTGACTTCGTCCGTCTCAGAACAGAGAAGACAATATATATTACAGCAAATACAGCTGGCCTCGGACCTAAAAGGACCATTAGCGAGGGGCTAGTAATTGTGAAAAGATAAGGGGGAAGGAAAAAAAAGAAGGAGAGGAGGGTTTAGGGGTTGGAGAAGGAAGAGAGGGAGAGAAGGAGGATCAGGGCCGGTCTTCAAAGAGATATCAATTTTACCATTAGTTCAATTTGAATTGATTTCTCCCCCCTCGGACGCTGAGAAACAGATGCTGAGATGCTTTTGTTACATTGCCCCAAACACAAAAGTAAGTACCGGAAGAAAAAAAAAGTGATTGTGGTGGAGGAGAGAGAGAGAGAGAGAGAGAGAGAGAGAGAGGAGGGGGTTATGCAGCATCTTTGAGTCCTTTGATTGCTATCTTGGGGCTATACAGTGCAATTACTGGCTGGGAACATTAAAGAGGCAGATTACAAGCAGACAGGCTAGACAGGGAGGAACAAACACACACACAAACATACACACACATGCAAACACACACACACACACACTAATAGCAGGCCAGGTACTGTCAGCTGGACACTGTCATACACAGATACAGTACCAGTCTGAACTGTTGTTTCGACACACCTCTTCTCATTCAAAGTTTATCAGTGTTTTCTTTCTTTATAAGATTCCTCATATAGTGAATTTAATATGGTAACGCTTTATAATACAGCCCATGTTTTAGAGGGTATGTAAGAATGGTAAAACACTGTACACTACATAATTCAGCCCACTTCCTGTTTTTTTTTCTGAGTACTTACTGACTAAGTATGTGTACTTATAGAGTAAGAACAATAAAACTCAGTTGAGGTGTGGCTTTATTAACCATTAATATAAAACCTTGTGGTTGTTCCTGTGTATTAATGAATACTTTTATTAATACACTTATTTAAAATCTCAGCATTCCTGATTGTGTTATTTAAGATATATAAATATAATTGTATTTTAGTCTTGACATTACTAAAACTATACTTTTTTTTCCCTACTCCACCTTTGACTATTTTTAGCTGCTCTAACCATGACAGTTTCAAGAGCATAAATTAAATTCTCCTAAATCTTCTTTATCAAACTCATTAAATTATTAAAATAATAATGATTCCCTGGAGTGTGACTGGAATGAAGCCTTCACAACTGCAATGAACAAAGGGAAAAAATATTATATATTATTTTATATTAAAATAGCATCACATGTTTTTAGGGAAATTGCAGGTTCTCTTGTGCTTTATTTGTACCTACATGTAAGTATGAGTTTGGACACCATTAGTATTTTGCATATAGTGATTTATATTCATAGAGAACTGATATACCATAAGTGTTGGGAAAGTACAAGGTAAGTTTCAGAAAGTTATCTAGTTAATACACTCGTGTTCCTGGTTGAACTTTATTTATACGTACAGTTAAATAGGACCTGGTAAGTATTTGGTTCATGCAGAGAAGTTACACCATGAGTAAAGGGAACTTACCCTCTAAAACGTGGGCTGTATTATAAAGCGTTACCTTTAATATTAAGGACTATAAAAGACAATATTAAATATTTAAATAAAGACTATATCAAATATTTAAATAAAGACTATATTAAATATTTAATATTAAAATATTAAAGACTATATTGAATGTGTTTTATTCTTTAGATTCTTATTAGTAGCCACATTTACAGATCTGCACACTTTTGGTATTTTAATCTCAGTGTCTTCATGAAGTAGAGTCACCTGGAATAGTTTTCTCAGCGTCTTGAAGGAAGGAGTTCCTGGGGGTGCTGAACAATAGTAGCTGCTGTTCCTTCACGCTGAAGAGGAAAACGCACAGCTCATCCCAAATCACCTCAAATCACCATCTCAGTTCATCAGGTTTAGATCATTTGATTGTGAAAGTTTATTTTTTACTGTTTACTACATAATTTCATATGTGTCTCTTAATTAGTTTTTCATGTCTTCAGTATTATTGTACAATTTAAAAAATAAATGTAATAAATAAATAAAAAAACACTGAATGAGAAGGTGTGTCCATACTTTTGACTGGTACTGTAAATTCCATAGTTCAAGGTGTTCAGTACAGAATGCACTGTACTGATAAAACACACATACAGTACATGTGCTCACACACACTGTCCCTCAGCAGCTTCAGGAGACCTTGTGTTTTGAATGTTTTAAATAACTAAAATAATTCTTTTCAGATTATTTTTATGCATCTTAGGGTATCATAACATTTACAAAGGTTTAATATCATGCAAAAGTCAAGACCATAAATGAGGAGTGAACGGGGTGAAGTTGTTTAATTGTTTTATTCATTGTTCTATTTTTTCTATTTTTTACAAAATGTATGATTATATAGCATGTATTTAATGAATGATGTTAAATGCACAATGGACTTTTTTTGTCAAATTATCTCTTCAAGATCATGCATGACCACCTTGGAGAAAATCTGATCAGATCATTTGATTTTTTTTCTTTCATGATGATAAAGAAAATATCTCAAGAGTGTGACGTAAACGAATTTATTATGACTGAGTCTGAATAAAAATGAAAAAAAGAGAGACTTGGGTGATTTTAATAGCTCAACCCCATTCAGGTCTTGGTAAGACCTAAAATAATAATATTTTAACAGTAATATATAGTTTACTACTTATTAATAACGGCTATATGTACATAATGCATAGTTGCTTTGTCTTATTATTGAGTTTGTTGAGACTGTTTAACTACAGAACACCCATAATGCATCACAAAATGTAGTGTACAGAATTAACACTGTAAACACTGTAGTGTATAGAATTTCTAACGTATACATTACATTACATTTTGGTATACCATAATGCAATGTGGTGGTGTTGTGTCAAATGTCCTCAGGGAAGCACAAATTAAGATTGTTTTTTGTTTGTTTGTTTTCCCTAATCAGTTCACTATAAAGCATATCGTCACCGTCAATGAAAAACGGGTATTTTCCAATCAACAGCTTTACAGGAAGGAAAAAAACCTTCTAAAGTTTGTGTTTGGAAGTCAAACGAAGTAAAAAGAGTTTAGTTCAGGTCATTTTGGAGTATTTCTATTGGTCCATTCGCCTACAAATTTGAAGGTGTAAATGTGAAAATATGTAGTAAACTAAAAATGTATAAAAAATTGAGGTATTTGTTTTGGTACCATTTTAAAATAAGACTACCTTTATAAGGGTTTACAAATGGTTTACAATTAGTTTATTAATGGTTACTAATTAGGTTGTAAACACATTAAAATCATTAATAATCAGTTATAACACATACGTAGAAAGGGCAACAATGACCTGTTTTTTGCCAAATAGTGAACCCACAGCCGTCTATATGGTTGCCCTTTCTACGTATGTAAGGTAGTCTTATTTTAAAGTGGTACCCTTGTTTTTGTTTTTTTTATTAATTGGCTGAAATTATTAGATACTTGCACATAGCCATGCTGTACACCATGTAAAACTAAGCAGATATCACTGAGTCACCTGGATACATAGACCTCCATCTATCCATTTATCCATCCATCCATCCATCCATCCATCCATCTATCCATCCATTCATCTCCACATTCCTGCATGTGTTATGACAGGGCAGGGGACACTGATGGAGAGATGAGCGGGGGATAGAGAGGAAGCGAGTAAAAGAAGAGGGGGACAGAGTGAGAGCGGAACAGAGAGGAGGAGGAGGTAAAGATAGAGGAGTGAGGCTAGTAAAGGAGAGGAGGGGCGATCATTTGTTTCCAGTTTTCTCGCAGCTCTAGGGCTGGCTCGCCTTCTCCCTGTGATTTACTGCTTCTGCCGACATGACCACATCTGAAGCTTTAATAATTAGAGGCCTCTAAAAACTGCCCAGTTAAGAGCTGCAGTAATGAATTTTTTGGCCTGGGTATGTGTTGTATGTGTACGTGTGAGCGTGTATATGTGTGTGTGTTTGTGTGTGTGTAGGTTTGAGCATCTGAAGAGTTGCTATAGTGTGTACGGGCCCACGTTACATCTGTTTGCATACTGGGTGTGTGCTCCTGATACTGACACTTACCGTTGATGTGTAGTCATTTCCCTATTGGCTTCCTTCTTTTAGATATACATGTACAGTATTATATATTTTATATAGTGGTAGACAGCTTGGCCTCAGTGTTGAAGGCTGTAAGAGCAAGTTACCCCTTTCTCTGTTGCTGAGAGTGGTTTTATGTTAGCTACAGAACAATCGGACTGCTTTTGAGGCCAGTGCATCATGGACTTCCTTCTTTTAGACATACAGAATTTTAGACACCTGTGGGAATTTCAGTAAAGAAAAGACTTTTTTATCTATGAAGTAAGTGTTTATTACTAGTGTTTAATCTGAAACTACACTTTTCTACACTGTTCTTCAGCTTGGCTCACAGAACATACTCAGTTAAAAAAGAGAATTCCTTGTTGTGTTTTACTGTATATATGTTTATTTGCATCTGTTTAAATCACATGTGGTGCTTTTTTCAGGTAAAAACACTCATATTGCTGAGATAAATGGATTAGTGTAATTTGCTTTGGTGCCTAAAACTTTTGCATTTTATATAGTGGTTGACAGCAAGTTAACCATTTCTCTGTTGCTGAGAGTGGCTTTATGTTGGCTAAATGCTACCACTCATGTAGACTAATGTAGAATTATGCCTTTGGAAAAAGTAGCATATATTAATGTTTAAAGAGATTAAAAGTTGGATGAGAAGTATTAAATAAAGTTAGATACCTTTTTTGCTTGTTTATTTCCAGTTTCCAAAAAAAAAAAAAAAAATACTCCCACAAAGCTTTAAGGATAGAAAGCATCAGCTGGGTGTGTATAACCTAAAAGTGTGTGGTGTTTAGTTAAATGTAGACAGTGTAGTTTATAGGGAGTTTGATGCCTAATGATAACAGACTATTTAAGATTTACTATTGGTGGAACTTTTTAAATATTTTTTAGATTTTTTTAAATCCTGTATTGTGGGTCAGGCATAAGTGTGTATTATATGCATTATGTTTATATGTATGTGTGTGTGTGTGTGTGTGTGTGTGTGTGTTTTAAAGGAAGGTGTTACACTGAGCTCCTCTTGTTTTCATAGCTTTAATTCCGGAGAGCTGGGCCCGGCCTAGCAAGTGTGTCTTTACAAGGTTGTTTCCTCCACGGAGAGCCTTGTTGTGGTGATTAAATATATCCCCAGAGCAAAGCATCAATTACCGGGGCTTCACGCGGACCTGGCCGCCACCGCTGCCAGAGGGAGCTCCGTGCCCCGGCTCCAGCAGGGGGAGGCCAGCCGAGAGCCAAGCCTGGCTGAGGAGCACCACTCTGGGGCCAGATATAAGCCTCTGGGGGCCAACTCTGGGACAAGCTCCAGGGAGGCTGAGAGCAAGGGGGAGCGAAAATGTGTGTGTGTGTGCGTGTGTATATGTGTGTGTGTGTGTGTGTGTGTGTACACGCCGTCTCCGTTTTCGCTTCAGGCTCGGTAGCTACAGCTTCTACAAAACTGCTATAAACACATTGTCGCTGTCATAAGAAAACCTTGTAACTTTTCTTCTTTCTTTTTTTCCAGTTTCCTTTTTTTTTTTTTTACATTTGAAACATTTGAATTTTTTTTAAATGTTTAATGTTTTATCCAGTGAGGCACAGTGGTCGATGTAACAGACCTTTTTTTGTTTCATTTCTCACACCGTAATTGTGCTTAAAATGAAAATCTTAAAAAAAAAAAAAAAAAAATGTAGCACAAATAATGAAGCACAAATCCAAATGTTGGTTTTCTATACTTTACTGGAGTATTTTATTTATCTTTTTTTTTTACTTTTTTACTTTTTACTCCTTACATTTTCACACAATTATTGGTTCTTTATACTCCTTACATTTTAAAAATAGCCTCGTTACTCCAATTCAATTTCAGCTTGTTTTTATTTGGGTTTCTCATTGTTCAAAAAAAAAAAAACCTATTCAGATAAATCTCTCCATCCGGATAGAGTAAATCTGACTGGATTCAGAGAGAAAGATAAACACCATACCATTCTGACACCCTATTGGTTTTTTACACAGTTTATCCATCGCACCTGCACATCACGTCCTGCCCCACCCCCCACCCCCCCACACACTCCAGCAAGAACATAGCAGACATATGTAGCCTAGTATGAAGATGATCTGAAGCAGAGACATAAGAGAACTCAAGCTCTTGAAATATTCCAACTAAGCTTATTTAATATATTTGCATTGTACTAAAATACATTCATTTTTGATTGGGAAGGGTGCTGGTAGTGCACTATAGGAAGAACCCTGTGGTGCCGCTTAAGCTTTTCTCCTTAATGACATTTTAATCCCATTATTTTCCTTTTATATTTTTTTATACTTTTATAGTTTACATACATTTTTACTTGAGTAAAAATCTTGAGTTGATGCTTCAACGTCAACAGAATTATCTTTACATTTACTGAGTAATAATTGTTAACACTTATGACACCTTTGCGTAAGACCTGATTTTTTATTTTTTTTTCCTGCAATTGGAATTTGTGGATATAAGTTGAAAGAAGCTGAAAGTTGAATAATTTGTATTTCAGTTAAAAAAGATTTTTCTTTTTTTTTTTAACTATTTTAACAATGGTTGAAAGTTTACTTGAGTGGTGCCCCAGAAACAAAACCCCATACAGACAATAGAATGAAAAAAAAATCTTCTTCTGCCATTCAATGATGTTCAAACAATGCATTTGTTTCCCTGCTGACCACAACCTGAACTCCACAAGTTCATCCAGCACAGTCTCAGGTTTCCCCTGGGAACGGAACTCGACGACGGTGGTCTCAGGTTGATAACTTCACCTGTAGAGTGGCAGCTGTAGCCTAATGGAATTGGGGAAATTGGGGTCATTCAGTGCTGAACACGCTTCATTAACACCAGAGTTATACCTGCCTGCATGCACAGGTCAGAGCGAGGGAGGGTGGGAGGGGCGTGAGAGAAAGGGAGGGGGAAGGGGGGGTGGTTTCAGTACAATTACATTTAAAACAATTGAGTTTCATACAAGTGGTACAACATGTAGTGCATCACAACGTTAAAATAGTGTCGGAGCAGCAGTTTATAAAGGCTTAATTATTGTGTTATAACTACAGTATTCAATGCTTATCATCACTGTTGCGCTCCAACCTTGTATTTTCTTTTTCTACCTTTTTTTTTTACTTTTGGACAGTTGTTCTCAACAGGGCTTTAAAGCAAGCTTACATCTGATGAAAAATATGAAAATTATTCCCAAATTAATGTTTTTCCTCTTCTCTCTTCATGTGTATTCATATAAGTTTTACCAATGATACATATGTAATTACATAATTAAATCATAAAAAACAAAAATTAGAACATAATGATTATTACTTACAGTCAAATTAAATTCTGTACCGGAAAATTCGAGCCTACATTTCTGTTTTTAAACTGTTAAACATCTGTTTCAATGTTAAACCCGGCAAAAACAATTAAAAAAGCATTTTTGTTTAGTCTGCATAGCTATACATAATTAATAATTAATATTTAAATTCAAATACTAATAATAAGGCAAAATCTTTTCAGTACCTACTTATATAAAAAAATACCCTTTATTTTTAAAATCTGTCAATAATGATCATGCCCATGAATATAAATCTAGGAGATACAAAATGTTTAGTAAAATAGAAAAATATATAATGTATTAAATATAAAACTTAGTTTAAAAAAAAAACAGAGACTCACAGAAGATCATGGATTGTTAACTGCCCATCAAAGATCTATCAGAAAAAGAAGACGAAATGAAAGAAAAATGGATCACAGTAAACACATTGTGATTTAAACACTGCATTTAAATAGCATTTAGCATTTAAATGCTAACTGGTGTAAAATCACTGTGGTTTTTGTAGATGAATGGTGGGAGGTTGTAAGGGTATATGGGTGAATGAGGGGTCAGACGTCATCTAAAGAAAGAATTATGTGAGCTAATATTGATAGCATTAAAAAAAACGTATCCTTTGATGTTCTCTGATTGTTACTGGTTCCTCCTCCCTTGGGGGTTTTAGAAGAAGCAGAAATTTACTGGGAAAACAAACTGGCGCACTGGAGCAGCCGTGCAGCAGCCCAATACATTCCTCATACATTCCTGCATTCACAGGTTCTAAAGTTAAATACAATCTCAGGGCAAGAGAACATCTGTATTTATAAACTGGCATTTACAGATACAAAATAGTAACACTGCAATTACCACTTTGGCCACAGATGTTGTGAACGAGCCATTCCTCCAGACTCTGGCCTTTCAGAGCGAGGCCAAGACAAGCTCGGAAATTAGAAGTGAGTAAGAAAGAAAAAAAAAAAAGCAAACAAATTTCATAAGAGGCATGATGGTGTTTCATTTAGAAAAGATTAAACTGGAAATAAGTCATAATTTTCCGAGCCGCTGCTGCATTTTGGTGTATCTTGAGCTGTAAAAAGAAATGAAAAGTGTTTTAAGGGCTGCTGGTAGCAAAGCATGAATCTTTCTGTTGAGATTAACAGTGAATTAACAGTGGAAAACAGTGGAAAAAAGAAAGAAAAAAAAGTTTAACAAGTGATTCAATAGAGAAAATAGTGAGATTATATGATTTCACACTTAATAGACTGAACCCTGTTATGTTATTATTATTATTATTATTATTATTATTATTATTATTATTATTATTATTATTATTATTATTATTATTAATAATCTTATTATTATTATTGTTGTCTTTTTATAATATTATATATTTTTTATAAGAATTTCTTTTTACCACATTTTCTCCATTAACAGATTTGGAAGGCCAATTACCAATCACCATTTATATGAACTTCATATATCTGTCCTCACCACTAGGACACTGAAGACCAGAACATGCCTCCTCTCATACATGTGAAGTCACCTACCGCCTCTTTTCAAATATGAAGCTTCTTCATAAGAAGAAATAAAAAAATAAAAACTTAATCTATCTTACCTTCATACTCTTTTTTCCTTTTTTGTTCTTTCTTTCTTTCAATCTTATGCTCGCTCTTTCTTTCTTTCTTTCTTTCTTTCTTTTTACTTTTACTTAGTTCCTCTTTCACTTTTTTGGTGATCCTCTCTGTCTCTCTCTCCCCCCTATCTGTCTCTCTATTTCTCTCACTCTCTTTCTCTCTTACTCGTTCTTTTTTGGTGATCCTCTCTCTCTCCCCCCTCTCTGTCTCTCTCTTTCTCTCACTCTCTTTCCCTCTTACTCATTCTTTTTTGGCGATCCTCTCTGTCTCTCTCTCCCCCTCTCTGTCTCTCTCTTTCTCTCACTCTCTTTCTCTCTTACTCGTTCTTTTTTGGTGATCCTCTCTGTCTCTCTCTGCCCCCTCTCTTTCTCTCTCTTTCTCTCACTCTCTTTCTCTCTTACTTGTTCTTTTGCTTTCCCTAAACTTATAGAAAAAGCACACCTGGTCATCCTTTGACTGTTAAATTAAACCTTTTGAACCTTTAATAAATGGCTGCATATACTTAAAGACACACACACACACACACACACACACACACACACACACACACACGTTTCTTTAACACATCTGTCACAATACTTGGCTTGAATATGAATGTGTTTTGTTGTGTGTCTCTACCTGTACATGTGTGTATATCTTTTTTATTGCCCTCTATTTGAAGAAGATGAGTGACAGCTAGCCATCTGTCCTTCCTTCATCCATCTTTCAATCTCTCCTTCTATCTCTCACTCTCCTCTCTCAGTGTGTGTGTGTGAGAGACAGTGTGGGTATGTGTGTATTGTTTATAATAATAAACCATCTGGACTAAGATATTTGTGCAGAATTTATACTGAACAGCTGAGAAAGCAGAGCTTCTGAATGCAGAGCGAGCGGAGAGTGATGCAACCGGACCACACTGAGAGAGAGAGAGAGAGAGAGAGAGAGAGAGAGAGAGCACTGAGAGAGAGCACTGAGAGAGAGAGAAAGAGAGAGAGCACTGAGAGAGAGAGAGAGAGAGAGAGAGAGAGAGAAAGAGCACTGAGAGAGAGAGAGGGAGGGAGAGAGAGAGAAAGAAAGAGAGAGCACTGAGAGCTAGAGAGCACTGTGAGGGGGAGGTTGTAAGTTTCAGTGCAGAACTGTTAGACGTAAGCCTGTTGGTCAGGTTTAGTGTGTTTTTTATCTAATTGGAAAACATATAGAACTGCAATATACTGTTGCTGTCATGCTGCTGTTTATTTTTTAGACACACTATGAGCTTGTCTGTTCTTTATAATTTAAAGACAGACAGGCAAGCGGACAGGCAGACAGACAGACAGATAGATAGATAGCATCAATGTCATAATGGATACACCGATACAAATTACTCCAAATTACTCAGACTCTTGCATCTTTATTCTGACTTTCTATTTAACAAGTGTTCAAAGATAGAGACAGCTAGGCAGACATAGATAGATAGATAGATAGATAGATAGATAGATAGATAGATAGATAGATAGATAGATAGATAGATAGATAGAGAAAGTTAGAGCGAGAGGGACCTTAACATGGTGCCTCATTGGCAAAGTAAAAAGAAACACATTTGAATGGTCTGCATACAGTGACCATCTGGCCAAGTCAAATATTGCCTTTGAGCACATCTCACTCTCTCTCTCTCTCTCTCTCTCTCTCTCTCTCTCTTCTTTGTGATTGCTCATGTGTATTTGTCTGTTACGTTGTGTAAGGTCAATTATAGTGCCTGTATTAACCCCTACAAGTCTGTTGTTATTGGTATAATGTAGTTTTCAAACACTCTTACATGGTAGGAGTTTCATTCTAAGTGTCATTATCAGTCTTTGGGTGACTTCTTGTTTTAATGTTCTATAGTTGTGTGTGTGTGTGTGTGTGTGCTGTGTGAGAGTATGTTGGTATTGTGTGAGAGTCTGTGAGAGAGATAAAGGTAAGTTTTTAGATGTGTTATGTAAACATTGTAAACTTCCCTTTACGTCTGTCTGTCTTCTTCTCTTTTCAAAGAAATGCAAAACCAAATAAACCCAGCAGTAAAAACAGGAAAAGCAGTACAGATTGAAATGAGGAAAGAGCTTCATAGTCTGATTACTTTCAATCTTACTGCAGATAAAAAGAAACAGTACATATCTTCTATTTTGCAATATCTATAAATGTATGCATCTACAGTGCATAATATCATTAAACAATTTAAGGAATGGGAAAGAATTTCAGTGGGTAGAGGGTAAGGGCACAAGCCTAAGCTGAACACCCGCCACTGTATCAAGAACCTTTGTTTAATAAGAGCTGATAGAACCACATGGACAAGTCTTTCCTTTGGCAAATCTTTGTCAAGCACTATAATACAGGGTTACATTCGTAGATGCAATTTAAAACTCGCAAAACTAACAGAAGCCGTTTTAAAACCAAGTCCAGAATCAACATTGACTTCTCCCAGCTCAGAGGCATCTGGGAAGGGCCATCACACAGTGAAAATGTCTCCAGATCTTTCTTGAAACAAGCAGATGATATGAGATGAAAAGTACCATCCAGACTGTTATCAGCAACAAGTCCAATAGCCAAGGTTTGTCGTGGTAAGAAATGCAGAAATGGATCTACAGTATATTAACAAATAAAATAAAGTTGAGCAGAAAAAAATCATGACATATCTCAGGTTCATACTGTCTGCAGAGAAATCAAATTTAAAGTAAATGTAAGAAACAGTTTTTGCATGTCCTATGTTTTTTAAAGCTCTATTTTACAACCTTTTTTAATCGCCTTGTACAACATTTCCCCAAATGTTTTTCCTTCTGACTCAACATATTTGGCTTTTTACTCAATAAACTTGATAAGAAATGAAAAAAATGTAAATGTAAATGTGTTGGATGCTTTGCAGTGAGAGACAGAGACAGAGAAATCAAATTAATATTGCAGTTTATTGTTGCGTTTTACCACATAAACATAGATATAAGCATAGGCTAAAAAAACATCTGCAACTCGTTCAGCCATTGAGAAAAATATATACAAATTATTCAGTAATTTAGTGTGAAAACATGTGGGTCGTAAAGCTTTTGTCTAATGGGATTAGAATTGTTGCCAATAAAAAATAAAAGGTGAGTTTTAGAGCTGTAAAACTGACTATGGGGGAGGCAGCTCGCATTATCTGCTGTGGTACTGTTAGCCAATGAGAGGCAATATGTTTGCATGTATGAATATTCATGAGCGACAGCCGAAGTCCTGTCTTTCTTCAGAGACCACTAATCCAGTAAACTAAAGCAGGGTTAAACAGAAACACCAGAGCACTTTTGTTCGCATGGTATTCATTAATACACAACTAGACATTTTAAAATAACCTTAAATAGACCTTAAAATATATTTTTATATAATTGTTACATTTTTATTTCATTCATTTGTCGCAGATCTGAACAGTGTTTCTGTTCAAACACACACACACACACACACACACACACACACACTAGTTTACAACTGAGGAATGTGCTCTTATCAAAATCACCTTAAAGAGCATTACGTCATGGAAGACGCATTCACCTCTTCCTTTAATCAGCAGAAGACCAATATCCTGCAATTAACTCTCTCTCTCTCTCTTTCTCTCTCACACACACACACACATACACACAAACACACAAGCCCTGGAGTCAACTACATGCCTTGAAAATGGAACACAGGTCCATTTCTCTGTGAACATCACCATTATGTCATTTTTGCTCCTTAAAACATTGCAAAACAACAAAGAAACAACAAAACACACAAAACTCAACCAAACAACTAAAATAAAAGCAGCAGAATTAAATTTATTCACCTAAATCCATGTGTAATCAGCATATTCAGTTTTTTAAACAGTGTAAACAATATATCAGAGCCTTTTTTTTTTCAGCTAACAGCCATGTGCTCATTATTGAGTATCGAGCTGAAGGTATAATGCAGGGTCTGGGCTGGAGTGTGTGAGGGTGAGGGTGGTGTAAAATGTGGCCGTGGTGCTGATTGCGGTTGGAAGTGGTGATTGAGGTCTTTGAGCTGAGCCGATCAGAGCGGATATAAATAGAGGCCGAATAACTCAGGTGACGCGCTTCAGAATGCACTTTTAATTGGTTTATAAATTCTGCCAATTATGTGGCGGAATCCCCCACCCCCGCCCGCCCGCCCGCCCTGCCTGCCACTTAAGTCACCTTTACTAAGCTGCCAAAAGTGAGGGAAACAGGAAAATACATAAGGACAGAGAGAGAGAAAGAAAGAGAGCAATTTTGCTTCAGTGCGATTTAACATAAGCATATGTATATAAGAACATTATATTTACAGCTCTGGAAAAAAAAAATAGAAACCACTTAGAAATGATGAGTTGATAAGTTTATTTGATTTTACCAAATTTAAAGCCTCTGGAATATAACCAAGAGTAAGATGGATAATCACAAGCCATCAAACCAAACTGAACTGCTTTCTTGTTGCACTTAGGAGTGGCTTAAAATTATCCAAAAGCAGTGTGTAAGACTGGTGGAGGAGAACATGCCAAGATACATTAAAACTGTGATTAAAAAACAGGGTAGATCCGTGTCTCAAATTATATACAATTAATAGCCTATATGCTATATATAGAGTAAATTAAGGGTATTTAGAACATAAGGTCAAATAGGGATTACTTTGGCAAGTCTTTGTTAAGCACTGCAATATAGAGCATTGAACACTTATCTCCAAAACAGCAACTTTACAGGAGAGAGAAAAAACCTTGTAAACTTTCAATGGAAGTCAATGTAAAAAGAGTTTATTTCAGGTCATTTTGAAGAGTTTCTTTTGGTCCGTTCATCAAGAAATTTTGGCACAGTTTGTCTGTTCAAATTATATAGTAAACTAAAAATCGACAAAATGGAGATAAGTGTTTTTTATAGGATAGCAACGATATACTTATGTCACAAATGCAGACACACAAAGGGTCTCGCTCTTAAAATCCCAATGCACCAAAGTCAGAGCGGAAATTTTTTTAAAGGGAATGGAAAGTGACACACTGATTAGTTTATTTCATGTTACTTTTCGCATGTTTCGAGATGCGCAAGGTGTATTTTTTGAGCCCTCACAATACTAAAGACACAATGACACGCCCTGAATGCAGCTCTGCAGTGTATAATTGGCCGGTGTGTTATAGATCACTAAAATAGGCTCACAAAGTGCTAAATGCTTTTTAAGATGTTTTGCAGGTCTGAGGTGAATGAATGTATATTACACTCAATGTGTTCAACATGTTGTATCACTAAATTTTTTTCCAGAAAAAAAAAAAAAAAAAAAAAAAATATATATATATATATATATATATATATATATATATATATATATATATATATATATATATATATATATATATATATATATATACATTGGCTTTGTGCTGTCTGTAAACCTTCTATTCTGTCCAAACATTATATTATATTTTATTATATTATATATAATATATACCGTGTCTCTTTAGCCAAAACTCTGTATATCCAATGTGTGTGTGTGTGAGTGGGTATGAATGTGTGTGTGTGTGTCTAAATCACTAGTCCTTCAGCATAAGGGATCATGTGAACAGAACTCAGCCACCCAATTGGATTAACAGATTAGCCTTTCTCACCTTTGGCCTCAAGATGTTCTCAGACATGTTAACAGTTGCCTGACTAATATTCTTTCTCTTTCCTTCACACACACACACACACACACTCACACACACACACACACACACGCACACAGAAAGAGACAGACATGCACACATTACACTCACACCCTCCTCCTGTCTATGCCCTTTACCTGTAGGAAGGATATAGAGTTTAATGCATGATAACCCACAATGCAACAGGTTGATAGTTTATAATTGGATTAATGGATCTGTAAACTCAATGAATAAGCTGATCTGATGAAGCTACTACTGTAAGAAAGCTAATGCTAAGGCAATATAAAGTAATACACGATTTCTACCCCTTTTAATGCTAATGCTAATGCTAATGGTAAACAAACTAATTAAATGTAAAATACATGAATAAACAGGTATGGATAGCAAGCAAGTGAAATGTCCGCCAATTGGTATAATCCTTAGAAGGAATTTATCGTATAAGCGATAAAGTGTTTTTAAAATTCAAGTGGTTTTAATCACATTCAGGATTGTATTTAAAGCCATTTTAGTGTGTGAACGCTCTTACACACACTAACCTTTGTTTATAACTCAGGACATATGGTCATATCCATGTTTTCATATTTGCCAAACAATATAAAACACTGCGACTGGAAGAGACACAAACCCCTGAAGTATAATTCATCCACCCCCATGCTTCACAGTTGGCAAGGTCTTCTTTTTATGATATTCAGTCCCTCTTCTAACCCAATATCCTTAAAGGGTTTTATTTTGTGAACATCTGTCCTTAGCACATCTTAAAATATATTTGTAGACACGTATCTTATCTGTGCAAAAAAAAGTTTTCCTTCTTTCCATCTTTCCCATGAAGTGGAATTATATATGTTATGTTTGGAAAAACAATGCTGCACAGTGCACCATAATTTTAAGTCACCTTTAAAATTCTTAAATTCTTTAAAGTTCTTGGCAGTCATATGAGTTTTTTGCTTTGTCTGTCTTACCATAAAACAAGGAGCTTCCCTGAACTGAAATCTTTTACCAACATTGTGCAAAATAGAAACCGCAAGCTGAAAATGTCTGGTTGTCTTTTTACAGACTTCCTCTGCTAGTTCTGCTTGTTTAATTTCAATCAATTTGGCATGGTATCACTTTGAATGGTGCCATTCCTCCTTTTAATGTTTGAGGTGAGATGTGGCCTTTAAATCTGCCCACCTCCATACCCCCAGTCCTATTTACACACTCAGGGTTGTCAGGTATAGGCAATTGCATGCAAATGATGTGTTGTAGCCATGGGAATGGGTAAGCTGGCTATTTGTTTAGCTGAACAGGTAATCACTGAGCTTCAGTAAGGTTGCTAACCATAGCTGGGTAATTTACCACCACCACTAGCATAGAAGAGACAGAAATGCATATACTGCTCTGGAAAAAAATTAAGAGACCACTTCAGTTTCTGAATCTGTTTCTCTCATTTTGCTATTTATAGGTACTGTATATGTTTGAGTAAAATGAACATTTTATTCTATAAACCACAAACAACATTTCTCCCAAATTCCAAACAATATGCAGAGCTTTCAGGCATCAAATAATGCAAAGAAAACATGTTTTGGTGGAATAACCCTTCTTATAAATCACAGTTTTCATGCATCTTGGCATGTTCTCCTCCATCAGTCTTACACACTGCTTTTTGATAACTTTATGCCTTTTCTCCTGGTGCAAAAATTCAAGCAGTTCAGCTTGGTTTGATGGCTCGTGATCATCCATCTTCCTCTTGATTATTTTATTCCAGAGGTTTTCAATTTGGTAAAATCAAAGAAACTCATCATTTTAAGTGGGCTCTTATTTTTTTCAGAGCTGTATATTCACTAATTAGCTACAGGCTAATACTCGTCGTCGCTTGCCACTTTGTGTCAATCTGGCAACCCACTTCTCTCACATTTACTACTGTTTACACCTTTTTTTCTGTGTTTCTTTGCTTATTTTAAGAATTTATGATGTCCTATTTTAAGAAATCTTACTTAGATTGTTTTACTTAATATGATGTACATATGTCTTAATTTCTGTTTTTTTTCGTTTAGTTTTCGCTAATAAATTATTTTTGTAGCGTACATGCAGTCAACACCTTTCCCACGTACTCTTTCTCTTTACCTCCATCCCTTCACACTCACATTCACAAACACAAAACACACAAACACACTCTCACACTAACACTCGTTTTGCTACTTATCCAGCCTGTGATCACGTGATCGCGCTCTCCAGTAGCTTTGACTCTTCCACGCACGCTAAATGCTTTTTAAGCCGCTGCTGGCGAAAAGCCACCGAACGAAAAACAGAAAAAAAGAAAAGACTTCCTTTAACCCGACACGGCTATAATTAAGTGTTGGGAAGCAGCGAGCAGGTCCCCACAATTTGTAGCCGAGCAAATCATATTTTCCACTCCAGAGATATGGACATAACCAATGATTTAATACCAGGAATGTCATAATTATTTTCGGGGATCGGGTTGCCGCTAATGGGAGCGTGCTTGAAAGCCCTAATTAGGTTTTTGTAGTCGACTGTCACCGGCGAGCGCGAGAGCGAGCGAGAGAGGGGAGGGGGGGTAAAGGTGGCTGAGGAAATAAAGTTCGCGAGCGCAGAGGCCAAGGCTGTAATTTGAGCTTCGGCTCCAGGATGTGGCGAATCAGCAGCGAGTAATTGCGAGGTGCCGTCGACCCACACCTTGTGTGTGAGTGTGTATGAATGTGTGTGAATGTGTGTAAAGACATGGGGGGGTGTATGATTACTCTTTGTACGACAACCGTGGAGAAGCGAAATAAAATAAAAACACAACAATTATAACGTGAGTCACTGAGAGAGAGAGAGAGACAGAGAGAGAAATAGAGAGAACGAGAGAGAGAGAAAGAGAGAGAGCAAGAGAGCTTCAGGTAATTGTGACTTATCACTGATTTTAAAGTTTGGACGCACCTTCTTATTTTATATATATTTTTTGTTTTTTTATTTAAATTATTTTCTACATTTTTTCACATTTTTAATCTACACAAGTAGATTAATATTAAAACATGAAAACAGTTAAGGGACACATATGGAATTACGTAGTAAATAGTAAAAAAAATGGTCATTGAGATGGTGATTTGAGGTGGTTTAATTGGGATGAGTTGGAGCTTCTTTCACAGCGTGAAGGAAAAGCAGCAGCTATTGTTCAGCACCTCCAGGAACTCCTTCCTTCAAGACGCTGAGAAAACGATTCCAGGTGTCTCTCCCTCATGAAGACACTGAGATTAAAATATAATACCAAGAGTGTGCAGATCTGTCCTCAAAGATAAATGTGGATTTTGTGGATTTTTTCTTTGGGAACGACAGATATGAAGGGGTGTCATAAAAGAACTTTCCACTATGGAGTAGATGTTGGCCTATTATTAGATTTTTTACACTCAAACTTAAAAGGTACAGTAGCAGTTTAAAAGCGTTTGTATATAATCAGTGGAATCTGAATAATTGAAGACTATATTAAATATAGTGTGTTAAATATATTATGTAAGTGTGTTTGTGGGACACTATTTCCCTGTTTAAATATTAACTGCAGTACTGATATTCCTTATACAATGAAAATTAAGCAAACCGGCCGACTACTTTGTGATGCATTAAAAAAAGAGTCCTTTTCTACGGAGACCAGGAGGGGCCATGGATAAAAAAAAGTAATTAAATCGAGTTTCCATTTTCTTCCATTCGAGTGAACAATTTGCAATTCGTGCTCGCGATTTCTTTAATTCGTGCTCACGATTTCTTTAATTCGAGAAAACGTGAGCATGAACTGCTATATTGTTCATTCGATTTAATTATTTTTTTATCCATGGCCCCTTCTGGGCTCCGTACTTTTCAGTCCTAATAAAATAAACAAATTAGAATTTTCACTCATAAAAGTATTAATTATGAGATGAAACTCTTCTTTTGATTCCTTTTGAAACAAATTCAACTTTTGCATTATATACAATACATTTTCTGTTATAATAAAACTAAAAAATAAGTTCAGTTTTGAGTTTTAACTTATAGCAAAACAAAGACCTTTAATTTTAAGTGATATTAAAACAATTTCCATTTTAAATCATAACGAAATTAAAATGTTCAGTTGCGAGTAGAGCTTAGATCGGGCCCGAAAAAAATCTAAAATAAACTGGCTGTTTTCAGGCTGTTTAAATGAGTGAAATCTGTTCAGAATGATGGCAATTAACACTGCAACATAGAAGCATAGGGCTATTATTTACTAAACATGTTTTTTTAAGAACAGCTACACAGAGTGCTGCAAGTCAAACGCGGACAAGTGGAGGAGCTCACGTGCGCCAAGAGAACTATCATCAGTAATTTCAATTTGTTTTAGTTAGTTTTATAAACAGTTTTTTTTTCTTTTAATTACCGTTTTTATTAGTTTCAGTTAACAGTAATGTCTTTTACTTTCAGGTTTAGTTATTTTTCGTTTGTTTTCAGTACCACGGGGCAGAGAGCTGAGGACCTGCCTGTTGTTTTTAGCTTGTGACCTACATAAAAGAGTGGAAAGGAGAGAACAAACCCTATAAATATTATGAGGTCATTAGTGTGTGACCGTAGCACTGAAGAGCAGAGAACACAAGGCACTGCTAGCTGCTGTTCACAGTGATGAGCTCTTCCACGTCTGTACGTTTCTTTTCTCGGATCCTCTGAGGATCTAGAGATGAGTCAGGGGATATCCTATCTCTTACTGTACTGAGCGCTGGCTGGGTGGGTGGGTACTGAGAGGGATGTGTGTATGGATATGAGTGTGTAACCTGGTCCAGGTGGGCTCAGCGTGTGTCAGGGTTTCCCCAGATGTGCTGCAGGGGTTGGCCTGTGTCCAGAGGAGGAGGACCGTCCAGCCCTGAGGCGCCTAGCAACAGACAACCTGAGACACGACACCTTCCTGTCAACAAACAACAGACAGCCGCCTTCCTCAACACACACACACACACACACACACACGGCCTCTATCAGTCATTAGCTTGTAGGGGAGTTAAAAGCAGACATTAGGTCAGTGGGGGAGGCTATGAGGAAGCAGACTGTGTGTGTGTATATGTAAGTGTGTGTGTGTGTGTGTGTGAGTGCGTACATCACAGCCTACTTATTAACTCAGCACAGACTGCCACTATTGTCTCTTGCATCCCGTCATTTTTATTTATTAATTAATACATTTCACATAAGCAGCACATCTTATTAATCCTTTCAATAGAAAAGCAGAAAGTGCCAAAAATGCATCAAATAAAGCTAAACAGGCTTTAAAAAAAGAGTCATTTTCAGTACTAATAAAAAAATGTTTTTTTTACTAATAAAAGTATGAATTATGAGACAAAACTCTTCTTTTGACTCCTTGTGAAGCTTTTTATTTTATTTAATGCATTATACAATTTTCTGTTATACTAAAACATATAAATTCCTTTTTGATTTGCAGTAAACAAATAAGTTCAGTTTTGAGTCATAATGACAAAAAACAAATTATTATAATTATAACAACACAAACACCTTTAGTTTTAAGTCATATTAAAACAATTTCCGTTTTCAGTCATAATAAAACCAATTCCATTTTAAATCATAAAAAATACTCCTTTAACTTTAAGGCAGAATTAAACAGTTTTTAAGTTAAAATAAAACAAACTAGTTCAGTTTTAAGCTAAAATAATTAAAATTCAATTTGGAGTCAAATTGAAACAAACAAGTTCAGATCGATTTTCTACAAACAAGTTTGGATTCTGTATTTTCTATTGTTTCTATTGTTTTGCCTGATTCTTTGTCATGTGATCATGCTTCTTTAAAGCTGCTTTGTGAAACCAGTTGTAAAAAGTGCTACACAAATAAAATTGATTTGATTTGATTTAGTTTTGAGTCATAAAAAGCTAATTTTATCTTCAAACTATATAGTAAGGAAGTTAAACTAATTCACTCAAGTACTAAAATGCTGTATGTGTATCTACTGGAGTATTATTTTTACTCTTAATTTCACTACATGTTATGGATGAGTTTAATTAATTTAGTCCCCTCCTTCACTCATCTATCCCATTATTTCCCTTTGACCTCCCTGTCTAAAGATGTTTTTTTTTTTTTTTACCTTTAACTTCTATTATTAATTTTGTATTCCATTATTGTAAGTCGCTTTGGACAAAAGTGTCTGCCAAATGTAATGTAATGTAATGTAATACTTTTACTCTGATACATTGTTTATGAGCTGCTTCATTACTTACAACTATAAAAATGTTAGGAATCATTCAAAACCCACATTATCACTAAAGCCAGAGCGGTAGACCAAGACATCAAGCTGATCTTATAAGAAAACCTTGTAATAACTACACTAATAACACTGTCCTGTACTTTTACTTTCAGTACTTCAGTACTACATTTTACTATAAACTATTTGCAACATTTAAATACAAACTATATTGAATTATTTAGTACTTTTACTTAAGTGTGGAACTAAAAGAACATTTCAACTTTTACATATGGTACTTTATACATGTCTGAATATAGATTCCTACAGATATGCAGCTTTTGAATATTGTATATCAGTATAATCTCAATTACACCAAATCTTAATCCAGAAGTTTAACTAATACTTAAACTTATACATAAACATTGTTTTACAGCAGTTCAGTTAGTAAAGTTAATAATTATGAGTCTGACTGTAGACTTAGTTAAACACATGAAGCACTGATTTAAAAATAATAAAAAAAGGAAAACAAACGGATGATCACAACTGTCTGCATATTGAATGAGTCACGCTGACTCAAACCTGTCTACAGAAGTGCATATAAAGTTCATGGGAATAATACAGAAGTGATCAGATCAAACTGGCAGAACTGTCTGGTAGTTCTTTGTCTGGGTGACCAAAAGTTGCAGCTCTGCAAATACACTAATATGACTTAAATATACAGTAAAGCTTCTCTTTTTCAATGTGTTTTCTTTATTTTCATGACTATTTACATTGTAGATTCTCAATAAAGCTATCAAACTATGAATGAACACATGTGGAGTTTTATGTACTTAACAAAACAAAAGGTGAAATAATTCTAGTTTCTTCAAAATAGCCACCCTTTGCTCTGATTACTGCTTTGCACACTCTCGGCATCGTTTTCTCAGTGAGCTTCTCAATGAGAGGTGGTCACCTGAAATGGTTTTCCAACAGTCTTGAAGGAAGGAGTTCCCAGAGGTGTTTATTAGCACTTGTTGTCCCTTTGCTTTCTTCACTCTGTGCTCCAGCTCACCCCAAACCATCTGGATTGGGTTCAGGTCCGGTGACTGTGGAGGACAGCTCATTTTTTTGTTAAGTACATAAAACTCCACATGTGTTCATTCATAGTTTTGATGCCTTCAGTGAGAATCTACAATGTAAATAATCATGAAAATAAAGAAAACGCCCTGAAAAAGAGAAGGTGTCTCCAAACTTTTGGCCTGTACTGTATGTCTGTTATATTTTACAATCAGTCTCGTCAACAGCTGCGTCTGGGATGTATAATTACTGTATATGAGGAGTTGATAGCACGTGTGATGGAGATGGACAGTGGATCAAAGAAGAGAGGATGCTCAGACCATGTCATCACTCAGTAAAGATTAAACAGACCTTTACAGTTTGAATCTGTGTGTGTACTGCTGCTGAGTCAGTTGATAGGTGTGTGTTTTGTGTGTGTGACTACTGTGTGTGTGTGTGTGTGTGTTTGTGGGAGTTAAAATGTTGTGGCGGTGAGGGGGCACGTTATAACTAAACTCTCTCTCTCTCTCTCTCTCTCATTCTCTCTCTCATACTTTCTCTCTCTCATTCTCTCTCTGTCTGTTGTAATACAGTGGCCAGAGAAAACAGGAAGGAAGGAAGGAAGGAAGGAGTCATCATTACATCATACACTTGATCACAGAGAGAGAAAGAGAAAGAGAGAGAGAGAGAGAGAAAGAGACAGAGAGAGAGGAGAGAGAGAGAGAAAGAGAGAGATTTATGTATTTTATTGGAGATATTGGGTGGAGAAGAACTTGGCTTTCACCACAAAAATACTGCATATCCAATAAAATCAGAGAAATACGTTTCAAAATCTTACAGCTCTGGAAAAAAATAAGAGATCACTGTCTCACAGTTCCTGAATCACTTTCTCTGATTTTGCTATTTATAGGTATGTGTTTAAGTAAAATGAACATTGTTTTTTTATTCTATAAACTACAGACAACATTTCTCCCAAATTCCAAATAAGAATATTATCATTAAGAGCATTTATGTGCAGAAAAAGGAGAAATGTCTGAAATAACAAAAAAAAAAAATATGCAGAGCATCAATCAATATTTGGTGGAATATGCCTGGTTTTAAATCACAAATTTCATGTATCTTGGCATGTTCTCCTCCACCAGTCTTACACACTGCTTTTGGATAACTTTATGCCTTTACTCCTGGTGCAAAAATTCAAGCAGTTCAGCTTGGTTTGGTGGCTTGTGATCATCCATCTTCCTCTTGATTATATTCCAGATGTTTTTTAATTTGGTAAAATCAAAATAAAAAACTCATCACTCAAACACATTTTTAAGTGGTCTCGTATGTTTTTCCAGAGCTGTGTATCCTGTGAATTCTGTAATTTCTACATTTATGGACACTCATAATTCATGCTCATTTTGTGGATGTGTTGATGAAACCATTGTGCACTTATTGTTTTATTTGTTTGATTGCAATTAGCATCACATCTTGTTTTCCCCATGAATGTTAACCTCCCTTTTAAAGTTAAAAATATAAGTTTTATGTTTATATTTGTATTTAGTACCTTTCTATCATGCAGCTTTTAGAGTCATTAAACCCGTCAGACACCTGGTTCCCGTCTCCATCACTGTGAATAATTCTTACTTGGTAGGATTCTCGAGAACCACTCTGAATAATGTTGTTTACCTTATCTTTATTTTAACAGTTGATTATGCAGACATTTTGAAAAACAAAATGTGGGATTTCAGGTTTTAAGCTGATTTTACAACAGAATGGAGACTTACAGTTAAATGTTGATTTTTTTTCCGGTGTCTTTTTTCTGTGTTACTTAAACTGCTGTCGGGCCATCATTAGTGATTGGGGGAGAAAAGCGGGATAGAAAAAATAAAAAAGGCTACATTAACATAATAATAGGTGCGATCTATAGCCATATAGGTATATGTTTGAGTAAAATAAACATTGTTGTTTTATTCTATACTACGGACAACATTTCTCCCAAATTCCAAATCAAAATATTGTCATTTAGAGCATTTATTTGCAGAAAATGAGAAATAGCTGAAATAACAAAAAATAAAGATGCAGAGCTTTCAGACCTCAAATAATGCAAAGAAAACAAATATTTATGAAGTTTAAAGAGTTTAGAAATCAATATTTGGTTGAATAATCCTGATTTTTAATTACAGTTTTCTTGCATCTTGGCATGTTCTCCTCCACCAGTCTTACACACTGCTTTTGGATAACTTTATGCCTTTACTCTTGGTGCAAAAATTCAAGCAGTTCAGCTTGGTTTGATGGCTTGTGATTATCCATCTTCCTCTTGATTATATTCCAGAGGTTTTCAGTTTGGTAAAATCAAAGAAACTCATCATTTTTTAAGAGGACTTTTATGTATATCCTGTGAATTCTATAATTTCTACATTTATGGACATTGACAATTTATACTCATTTTGTGGATGTGTTGATGAAATCATTGTGCACTTAATTCTTTTCATATTCATAAAGTCTTAAGAGTACAGAAATCGATATTTGGTGGAATAACCCTGGTTCTTAATCACAGTTTTTTTCATACATCTTGGCATGTTCTCCTCCACCAGTCTTACACACTGCTTTTGGATAACTTTATGCCTTTACTCCTGGTGCAAAAATGCAAGCAGTTCAGCTTGGTTTGATTATATTCCAGAGGATTTCAGTTTGGTAAAATCAAAGAAACTCATCATTTTTATGCTGTATATTATGTTTTATCGGTTGCACAACTGTTGGTGAATTACTAAACAGTCAGTTCTATTCAAAATATTATAGTATATTATTATATTGTTATTATAAAACAGA
The DNA here is from genome assembly GCF_023375975.1 of Astyanax mexicanus. Classification (NCBI taxonomy): domain Eukaryota; kingdom Metazoa; phylum Chordata; class Actinopteri; order Characiformes; family Acestrorhamphidae; genus Astyanax; species Astyanax mexicanus. Next base: position 11,560,343 of record NC_064430.1, on the reverse strand, counting down.
AACAATGGCGTAGTCATTTGGAACGTTTGGATCGATTGGCAGAATTCCACTCTGGGAAGTGAATCTTCAGCAGCGTAGCAACAGGCCGTCATCCGTGGTTAAGCAACGCGGCCAAAAGCAAAACACTATTATGGAGGGCATGATTTCACACCACATTACCCACAATTCTTTGTGTAAACAAACAGCCTTAACACCACAGAAATCTCTGGATAGACAAAGACAAGATACAGGCAGGCAAAGAAGCGGGGTGATCTCACTGCTAATACAGTGCTGAAGCAGCTCTATGAGTTTAAAACTTCTCTCCTATCTTTCTCCCTCTCTCTCTCTCTCTCTCTCTCTCTCTCTCTTTCTCACTGATATTTAGGAAAGCATTAATCCAGTTGCCAGCTGAATAATGTCATAGTCATGCTATTGTTCACTCCCTTTATTTATGACTTGGCTGTACCAGGCAAATGAAGTAAGTGTTCTTTTCATGTTTTCATTCAGCTGTGCTGCTGATACATACACTCCTAACTAACACACACACACACACACACACACACACACACACACACACACACACGCACACACAAACAGATGCCTCTGTGTCTCTGGAGCTGGTAAAGCTCACTCTCCTTCTCATCACACTGCCCCCTCCTCCTCCCTCCTCCCTCTTTCTCTCCTTCAATAGCACTTTTCCTCTCTCCTCTCCTGCTCTGGTTTTTAAAGGCAGCCCCGGAATTAGCATGTGAATCGCTTGTATATCTTCTTTTATATGATGCACTGACAACACTGTCTTTTCAGAGGAAAGGAGAAGAAGAGGAGGAGGCTGAAGAAGCAAAAGAAAGAGAAAAAAAAACATCCCCCCTTTTCTGAGGGAAAGAGGTTTACACAAGGTTTACACTGACTAAACTATGATATATAAGTAGAAGATCTACATACATATTTAGAGCGTGAATCTGTTATATTATCTCATAGTTTTGTGAATAGTAAGCTTGCTGTGTGTGTGTTTGTGTGTTGTAATCAATGTGCTAAAGAGAGGCCCTTTCTTTAACCCATTAAACCCCGGGTTGATTATTTAATTATTAATCATAAAGCAGAAACGATGAATGATAGCAAACATAGCAAAAACTTAAATATACGAAAATGTGTGTTTCGTAGATTATTAGATTTTTTTGGTTGTTACAATGCTTCTTGGCAATAATTAAATAAATCAATTAATCAATCAATCAATCTGATAAGCTGAGCATTAATAATCAGTTATAACACATACGTAGAACGGGCAACAATGACCTGTTGTTTGTCAAATAGTGAACCCATAGCCATCTATATTGTTGCCCTTTCTATGTATGTATGTGTTATAACTAATTATTAATCATTTTTAAGGCATTTACAACCTAATTAGTAATAAACTAATTGTAAACCATTTATTAACCCTTTATAAAGGTAGTCTTATTTTAAACTGGTACCATAAATGCATTAGAAAAAAAAGCAAACAATAAAATATTTAATTAAGAAAAAAATAAAATAATTCAGAAGAAAATGATAAGTGGACAGGCTAAAATGTAAAGCAATAAAATGAAGAGATAAATAATTAGAATAATAAAATCATTCAATCTATCAATCAACCTTTATTTCACTTTGAAGGTAACCCTCATTTTCAATGCAGCTAAGCATTTACAACTTGAAGGGACTCAAATTTTGTTTTAAATAAAAAAATTAAAAACTTGTATTTAATCAGGTGAGCTAAAATAAGGAACATTATAAACAAAACAATTAAAATTAAATGATTAAAAGCATTAGAAAAACAAGCAAACAATATAAGATTTAAGAAATAAAATGATTCAGAATAAAAGGATAAGTGGACAGGCTACAATGTAAAGCATTAAAATAAAGAGAGAAATAATTTTAAAAATAAAATCTAATACATTTTATGTTAATTTCCATTTAAAATGGTGCCAAGTTTGTAAGGAACTTGTAAGTGATGAGCAGCAGATAAGAATGTGGGTTGTTCCCATGAAAATTTTTCCAAATTTGCCAAAGTTTGCCAGTGCCAAACAGCTTATTCTGCTGTTGCTATTGATACTTGCTTTGAGCTTCTACTTCCCTCAGGTGCTGCCAATCAGGTACCTGATTGACACCTGATTGGCAGCACCTGTGAGCATGGGCTTGCTACAGTGGTCACTAGGTGCCTACTCCAAGAACCAGCACGTTTGCCCGTGCAACAGGGCAACTTCAAGCTGGTGTTCTGCAAACCAAGTTTTGGCATTATTTTGAGTAAGTCCTAACATATTATTATATAACTGAAGATGTCAGAGAACATACTGTCCTGGAAATACTGAGGATGGTTACTATAATATGTGGCTTAACCCCTTGAAACCCCACAACCCATAATGACAATGCTGTCATAGTAAACATCAGTTTCATAGGGCCACAATGTAACCCTGTGGGACTCAACACACAATTTAGTAAAATAAACTAGTTAACATATAATTTAACATTTCGTCTGCATTATAATTAATAACTGAATAATAAATCCAGGGTTAAATGCATCTCACCTACTGAATTGGATTTGTTGATGTTTTGGAGCTGGGTCGCTGCGCTTTCCTCCAAATGCACTGGCTACATAGCGATGCTACATAGTGGCTTTACATGTGTTGGAGAACATATTTGTTGATTTCCCTTCCTGGTATTAGCAATATCATTAGTGATTGATGGGGAGTATGGAGTCGGGTTATTGGCCTTCAAAACTTTGGATCATATTAGAAACTTGCATATATCTCTAAATCTCTGAAACCTTTAAACCTTTGAGACCTGGAGTGGTCAAAAAAAAAGAAAAAGAAAAAAGGGATCCAAAATTCCAGTAGAAAGACAGAGAGAGATACACTGTACTATCTCAACAGAAGCACACATACACTGTGCGACCACACAAAAAGCAGAATTACACAACCACAGCCCTCAAGTTCACAAACACACGCTCCGTCACTCCACTCCGTTTTGGAGTATTTATGACGCCAGACTAGTGGAGTGTGTTTTGAGTGTGTTTTAACTGCGAGAGCAGAGAGCAGCAGCTATAACCCACATACACACACTGACCTCTGCCACCGAGAGGCCAAGAGAGGTCAAACTCAACTGGCTTTCCCTTCACACAGACATGCACACATGCACTAGCACGGCCTAGGGTTTCAGCCGTATACATCCCTGCAATAATTCAGGCATGCGGAGCTGAAAAGGCCGGCCTCGTTTATTTCCTTTTCTTTCTTTTCTGCTCTGTTTTCTTTCAAAATGCAGGTCGACTTCAAAGGGGCTCTAATGGACAGATTGATAGTTTGGGAGAAATGCTATTTCATAAGCTATTAGGTTCCTGACCCATTACACACAGAGCTTTTGTCCCACCCACACTCTCGTTCTATTACACTTACCAACCCATACTCAGTATATACGTTCTACAATAATGCTGTCCAAGCATAACGGTTGTTTACTCCTCTTTCTCTTCGTCTTTTGCTCGTTCTCTCGCTTTTGTGCGCACTCTTGCTCTACTACACACGAGCTGACGTCACCCCTGCTCATGACTCCCCTGTCTTTTTCTTGGATGAGTTCTGTTATGACAAGTTTAATTGTACGCTGTCAGCCTGTAACATTTCTGTAAATACTGGTCGTGCCAGGAGTGTCAGTGGCAGGAAGTGAGTTTATGGGCGTCCTCCTCACGGTAGCACAATGCCCCGTTTTGTACTGTAAATGGATCTCTTTGCGCTATTCCGAGACTTGCACAATACACTCCAGTATAATCTACTGCAGGATTAAGCGCTAGAAAATATAGGTGTAGGGTTGCGTTCTCGCCATATGCTGGTGAGGCTGTTTTTACTTAAGCTTAAGATTAAACTTAAGCTTGGGCCTCATTTACTAAAATTGTCTTAAAACTTGTAGAAATAGTAGTCTTCTTAGGGCTTAGGGTTTGAACACCTGTAGTTCGTTTCTCTGGTCCGAATCAGTTGATGAGTTCGTTTACTTGGAGCGTTTTCTCCCTCTGTTTGGTTTGGTTTCACACAGACATAAATGTAAACGCATCAAAATGCGCACCAATAAACCATGCGAGCAGGCAGTGTTCTCTGATTGGTCAGAGCTGTCTGGCTGGGGAGTAAATATACATATACGAAAAAAAAAAAAAAAATATATATATATATATATATATATATATATATATAGCGAGCAGATTCTGTGTTCCAGTGCGAATATCTGTGCTTTAACACTGAACGCTGAAACGCTACGCTTTCAAATATAGTGTTTGGATGTGCTGTGCAGATGTTTACATAGTAAACCGAGTCACGCGGCTGTGAACAGTGAACGCAGCACAGACTGTGCGTGCATGAACACAGCGTTTATTCCTAGCTGTGGTAATTAGCGTTATCTGGCTAATATATCAGTTTAAACTTCGCCTTATTAGCAGTTTAGCTCAAATAAATGATCTATATTTAATAGCTGGGTCGGATCGAGACTGGATTACGTTCCCACCAAAGCGAACCGCTCCAGAGTACGTTTGGAACCGGACCGAGACCACCTCTTCTAGGTGATGAGTGAAATGATGGAAATTTTGATTCCTGTACTCTTAAAACTTTATGAATATGAATTTGTTTTCTTTGCATTATTTTAAGGTCTGAAAGCTCTGCATCTTTTTTTTGTTATTTCAGCCATTTCTGATTTTCTGCAAGTAAAATGCTCTAAATGACAATAATTTAATTTGCAATTTGGGAGAAATGTTGTCTATAGTTTATAGAATAAAACTAAAATGTTCATTTTATTCAAACATTTACCTATAAATAGCAAAATCAGAGAAACTGATTTAGAAACTAAAGTGGTCTCTTCATTTTCCCAGAGCTGTACATCATAGAAGGCAATGCCACCCACAGTGGACAGTTTCCAAACCAGTTTTGTTCTTTCCTTTCAGAGTCCAGATCAAAATCCCTTCCACCAATGAAAAAATTTCCACAGGGATTTAGAACCTTTCAATGGTCAGACACATGAGGTCTAACTCTAATTTGTTTAGAAACAAGGGGTAGTAGGTGCTGTATAGCAGGGAAATTAGCAAACACCAGGCCCTCTGGGATGATCTATGCCCTAGACATGTCACTTTTGGTTAATCCTATTTAGATGACCTACTTACTTTAAAGAACTATACCTGTCCCTAAAGCTCTTCTCTTCTTCTGGTTATATTGTGTAGCCTTGCTGAGTTGTTTGGGTGTCCTTGCATGCACTTTGATCGTTGTATTTGGTTATATATATATACGGATTTGCCTGTAATTGTTGTGTCTTTTAATTGTATGTGCAACCTACTTTACCACTGTTTTTCTCTTAGTTACAGAAGACTACACCAGTGAAACAAGGGCTAAACAACCTAAGGTAACAAGAGTTTGGAACACTACTACTTATCCAGTCTTACTTATCTTAACATGAATTCTTGCTCCTTATCAAATGCTAATTTCAGTTTACTCAAGGGAAGGTCTCCAAAAGTGAAAGTTAAGGTTACGTGTCATAGTGCATAAGTAAGTTCCTACTACATGACTTTCAGATTAATCAGATCCTTGTGCCCTTCACACTAGACAACCTAAAGTCTGGAAATTGGAAATCTGTGTTTTTTTTTATTATTTTTTTTATAGTTTTAGTAGCCCAACAAGTTCCATATTTTCCAGTCCCTTCGCCATCCAGTGCTTCAACTTCTCTTATATAATTTAATTTCAGATTTTTCCCCATTTTCTCCCAATTTGGTTATCCAATTGTCCCACCCCTTTGTGCGTCCCCATCACCGGTGGCACCTGCGACCCTTGGAGGATGCTAACCTGCGACCTCCCGCTCATAGTGGCAGCGCATTAGAGCGCTGGACCACTCGGCACCCCATGCCCTGATAATTCTGCACCCTCTGGTCATCTCTAAGAGTCAATCAGAAGTGCAACTAGAACTTCTGCTTCTTCCCAATGTGTTTTGAGTCCTTTTCAGTTTGAATCATCTATTCTGTCTTGTTCCCCTTTATTGCCTCCATGCAGGGCTGCTGTCCTTTGAAACCCAACTGCTCTTGGCCTGGACCTTCAGTCTCTAAAGCTTCTAGCTCTGCTACCATGATCTCCACTGCAGTCTGACTCAACCAATACTCTGATCGCTGTTGTTGCTTCTGATGTAGTTATTTAGGACTTTAAACCTGTTGCTTATAGTTCTCAGAATTCTGTTGCATTGCACTGGTTTTGTCTACTTGCCAGTGTTGATACAGCTGATGATCTTAGTCACAGCTGGATTGTATTCTCAGGATCAGGCGTGGGCAACAGGGGTCAGAGCCAAGCAAAGTTTCCTGATTTACCTGCTCTAACAGGGACTACTAAACCTGGCAATTAACAAGTGAATAGAATCAGGTGTGCTTGAGGAGGAAAAGCACACAAGCATCATCTCTTACCTTATCAAACTATGCAGAAAATGTCTTTTGCAGTAAAAAAGTGCTTGACTCGGAACATCCAGATCTGATTCTCATTTCAACATTTTAACAATTTCTGGATTTTCTCTGGATTTATTGTTTTATTCTATAAACTACAGACAACATTTATCCCAAATTCCAAATAGAAATATTGTCATTTAGAGCACTTATTTGCAGAAAATGAGAAATGGCTGAAACAACAAAAAAAAGATGCAGAGCTTTCAGACCTCAAATAATGCAAAGAAAACAAGTTCATATTCATAAAGTTCAGTAATCAATATTTGGTGGAATAACCCTGGTTTTAAATCTTGGCATGTTCTCCTCCACCAGTCTTACACACTGCTTTTGGATAACTTTATGCCTTTACTCCTGGTGCAAAAATGTTAAAAAAATCAGGTGAGTTTGGTTTGATGGCTTGTCATGATCTAGCTTGTTCTTGATTATATTCCAGAGGTTTTTAATTTTGTAAAAAATAAAGAAGTGGCCACCACAAAAAAGGTCACACACTCTAATATTTAGTTGGACCGCCTTTAGCTTTATCCATTGATGGAATAACCTGGTCTATATTCAGTATATTCAGGTAGTCAGCTGACCTCATTCTTTCAGCACATACTGTTGCTGAACCCAGACCTGATTTGCTTAGTTAAATCCAGGTGGCGACTTTTTTTCTTTTTTTATATTACATAAAACAGAGTATATGAGTATGAGTATATTATGAATCACACATATATGCCAGTAACCGACAGCACACACTAATATACACAACACACACAAACACACACACACACACACACACACCGCAGTTCATGCCTTTGATCTGAGTGTGGGAGTTTGTTTTCACTGCATACAACACCACTCCATTGTATCAGAACTGTTTATTTGTCTCGGAGTGTGTGTTAGCTGCTATATTAAGCTGCCGGTGGGGGGGAGGCCCTGTTAAAAAGCCTGTTGAGTGAGGCAGTAATGAGAGTATACGAGAAATAGTAGGGTCTCTTCATCTTTGTGTGTGTGTGTGTGTGTGTGTTCCCGTAACTGACGCTTGCTCTTACTCACCTTGGGGAGGGAAGGGTGACTCAGCAACATGTCATCAGTAATAACTGGGACCTGACTACCTTCATCCTTCATACCACCACACACACACACACACACACACACAAACACACACGCACACACTCGCATACACTCTTGCAGCTGGGCTGCATTCAGGGAAAAAAAAGAAGAAAAGAAAGAAAGAAAAGCCGGGAACACATGCATGCTTTGACTGTTTTCACTTCTTTGCCACCCTGACACAAAACACACTCTTACACGAGAGTGTGAGAAAATATGACACGATTATCTTAGTCAGCCAATCCCGGCGCTCAGCAGGTGCTCATGGTGTTCCTCAAATTAGTCAATGATTGAAAAATATTGTGACATTGCTCTGAGAAATGTACCAAAAGCTTGCGTTCAAGGCTGAATACAAGCATTTCAACACGTATTGAGCCAACAAAGATATTCCAGATATCTCCAGTACAGTACAGTTGACCTTTTTCCAGTTATTGTTATGTACAGTCTGGAAAAAAATAAAAGAACACCTAAAAATGATGAGTTTCTTAGATTTTACCAAATTGAAAACCTCTGGATATACAGTAATATTATCAAGAGTAAGATGGATGATCACAAGCCATCAAACCTGAAAAAAAAGCTCAACTGCTTAAATGTTTGCACCAGGAGTAAAGGCATAAAGTTATCTAAAAGCAGTGTGTAAGACTGGTGGAGGAGAACATGATGCCAAGATGCATGAAAATCGTGATTAAAAGCCAGGGTTTTTCACCAAATATTGATTTCTAAACTCCCGTAAATGAACTGCTGGCGTACTGGCCCAGCATAAACGCACAGGTCAGTCAGATTTTGCAGAGACGTGCAAAAGCGCTGCGCTGTTAAGATACGAACGCGCCAAAGTCAGAGCTCACATGCCTCTTAAAGGGAATGACTACTGGCGAACTGATTGGTACCACAATACCAAAGACGTAGCAACACACCCTAAATCCAGCTGCTTGTTTCACCATTGACTGGTGCACTACAGGTCGCTAAAATAGGGCTCATAGTCTACAGCTAGGCTTAATTGCTTATATGTATGGATACATTGCAACATATATATATATATATATATATATATATATATATATATATATATATATATATATATATATATATATATATATAAAGCTCTGGAAAGAAAAATAAGAGACCACTTAAAAATGATACATTTCTTTGATTTTACCAAACTGAAATTCTCTGGAATATAATCAAGAAGAAGATGGATGATCACAAGCCTGCTTGAAGGAATGGCATAAAGTTATCCAAAAGCAGTGTGTAAGACTGGTGGAAGAAAACATGCCAAGATGCATGAAAACTGTAATTAAAAAACAGGGTTAACACCAAATATTGATTTCTGGACTCTTAAAACTTTATGAATATGAACTTGTTTTCTTTGCATTATTTGAGGTCTGAAAGTTCTGCATCTTCTTTTGCTATTTCAGCCATTTCTCATTTTCTGCAAAAAAAATGATCTAAATAACAGTATTTGTATTTGGAATTTGGGAGAAATGTCGTCCGTAGTTTCATTTTACTCATTCTTCCTCAAACTTATACAGTGCCTATAAATAGTGAAATCAGAGAAACTGATTTCAGAGCTGTGTTTACCAAAATGCTACCACATATTGTCAGTATTTACTTATCTAATGTATCTAATGTATACATACTGTTAATGATTTTCATCAATACATTTTATATTGTTGGGGTTTTTTTTGTATGGTTTGGCTCAGACATCGGCCATACATCTCTACACACACCCCCATCTCTTTTCATTCCACCTCAACCGCAATGTTAATGTGTGTGTGTGTGTGTGTTACAGTCCAGAAACCCAGACTGCGAGTGTGTTATTGTCTGTCTCTGTGCATGATCCAGACCCTGACCTATCATAACTGACCACCGCACCACGCCGCATTCTGACAATAATCACAGCCTTATAGGTCAACAACTGCGGACACGTCTAATCCGCAGCTAAACAGGCCGCGGAGAGGAGCTGAGCGTGTGTTTGTGTAAGTGTGTGTATAAGTGTGTGTGTGTATATGTGTGCGTGTGTGTTTAATAGAGATGGGTTTAGGGGGATAAAGAACATCTCATAATCAGACACATGGGCCAGATTAATAAGGCAAAGCTTGTGTGTATAAGAGTGTGTGTGTGTGTGTGTGTGTTTGAATCTTAAACTGGTCAAATTAAATTCAAGATGTCTCTTCTGGATGAGCATATGCTGCAGATTACTGGAGAAAATGGCTGGAGTATTATGGTGTAATCCAGTACAGCACTGAGCATAACAGCCTCGCTCACCTCCACACAACTGCATGTTCAGCCGTTTCCCAGAAATCAGAGATCACTGGTACTTGTCGGTGGGTTTCAGTGTGTGTGTGTGTGGGAGTGGTGGGAGTATGTACAGTATATGTGTGTACAGTATGAAGAGAATAAAGAATGTTTGCAGTGTCAACATCACAATAATCTCAAGTAAATGTTTATTTACTGTACTGATTAAATATGATGAAAATGTTTTGCATCTTTTACATGGAATCAGGGGATACAGGGGTTGGACAATGAAACTGAAACACCTGTCATTTTAGTGTGGGAGGTTTCATGGCTAAATTGGAGCAGCCTGGTGGCCAATCTTCATTAACTGCACATTGCACCAGTAAGAGCAGAGTGTCATACAGGGTGACATACTAGAGTTCCAAAGAGGACAAATTGTTGGTGCACGTCTTGCTGGCGCATCTGTGACCAAGACAGCAAGTGTTTGTGACGTATCAAGAGCCACGGTATTCAGGGTAATGTCAGCATACCACCAAGAAGGACCAACCACATCCAACAGGATTAACTGTGGACGCAAGAGGAAGCTGTCTGAAAGGGATGTTCGGGTGCTAACCCGGATTGTATCCAAAAAAACATAAACCATGGCTGCCCTTAACTCTCCTGTTTCCACCAGAACTGTCCGTCAAGACAATAAATTAATGTGGTCTAAAACCTGGTGTTTCAGTTTCATTGTTCAACCCCTGTACACTCAAAAATGAAAGTGTTGTAAAGGTTTCTTTGAGAGATGCCATGGAAGATCTACTTATTTATGGTAAAAAGCCCTCCAACATTGCGCTGTGGAGTAGAGGATCTAACTGTTATCTGCAGTGATTGTCCTTTATCCAATACCTATAGATGGGATAATTTGTGAAGTTCAGGGCTCTATTTTCGCGATCTAAATAGAGCATTTATAGATGACGCAGTTGGATTTAGGGCGTGCCCGTGTGTCTTTGGTATCGTGAGCGCACAAAAAATATGCCTTGTGTGGCTCAAAACGTGCAAAAGGTATGTACTAATTCTCAAAATAATAATAAAATAAACCAATTAGTGTGCCAGTTGTCATTTCCTTTAAGAGCCAGATGAGCTCCGACTTTGGTGCGTTGGTATTTTACCAGCAATGTGCTTTTGTGCATCTCAGTAGAGGATACTTACCTGCACGTTTACACTGTGAAGATGCGCCAGCAGCTCATATAAAGTAACAGCAATATTATTCATTATTATTCTTTATTCAGTTTATTTTTGATGTAAAAGCTAGGTTTTACATCAGTTTACATAGGTTTATTTGTTTGTGTAATGAGTGGGAGTATATGGGTATACGAGTTCAGCAAATGCAGCAAGCACAGCGCTCCTGTATGGCTAAGATAGGATCGTGTGGCTGACTGTTGAATGTTGTCAGGGTTTTAATCAGGCAGTGGCACACTTGTATTTTCCGCCTCCAAGATAGAAACACGCCGGTTATTTACCTCACTTCCAGACCATCACGTTCATCAGTGCGGATACATTTTTAAACTCTGACGGTGTTGTAATAGGCTCAGGGCTCAATGCATCAAAATAGACTGTGTAGGGTGTAAGATAGCAATGAGCATCGCGACACGCCTTGCGCAGGGTGTACGATAGGCCCCAGGACTCACTGAATGCAGTCAAATCAGACAGTAAGTCCAATAACAGAAAGTTAATTTTTTTTATATTTTTTTTTATAAGATAAATGTGCTACCTAAAGCATAAAATGTATTCTGCTTTGTTTAACACTTTTTGTTTGCAAAATAATTCAGCATATGTTCCCATATAGCTTTAATATAGTCTTCAATATAAGATTTGCAATTGATTTTGGAAAATATTGTCTAAATTAACAAATAAAATGAAGTTAAAAAAAGATAAAACATGAAATGAAAAATTGGCTTTATACTTTCTGCAATGAAATACAAGTCAAATTAAATATACTGTAAGAAGCAATGCAGTTTTAAGCTTTTAAAAAATATGAAACTTAATGTTCTGGGAAAATACAAACACTGATATCCTTTTTTATGTGTAGTTATAGTTCTCTCCTTTCAACTAAAACATCTCCCACAATTACAAACAGAACTTAAAAACACACTCCCTCTAAATCCCCTGAGAAAATGAAAAGTAAAGAGGAAAAGAAAAGAAGTATGAACTTTCTGAAATCCAACACTCAAACTTACCCAGCTGGACACCTGATACACCTGCACAGAGATGGAATATTTTCCCATGGGTTAGAAGACAATCTGCCATAACTACTGATAAGTGCAAAAGTGCATGTACCCAATAAAGAATTCATCACAAAAAACAAGGAGGATCTCTCACACACACACACGGAGAAACGCAGAGATAAGAGAAAAGCAAACATGATTTCCCAGATTCATAATTCCAGAAAGCTGTGAGACAGCTGAACTATTCCAGACAGCACCTGCACCTCCCTCGACCAGGGCAAAACACTTCCAGCACTCCCTTGTAGTTTATCTCCTTATTATACAGGGAGAAAGCTACTGAAAGCTTGTGTGTTGTTGTGACTGTGTCCTGATGAGAGCCAGTTTCATCATCAGTTTTTAACATTTAATGGTCTTTGCGACTTCACTTTAGGATACTTTGTTGAACTGTTTCGGATTGACCATACTTTTTCCGATTCCTTAAAGTATTTTTTTATTTAATTAATTGAGTTGTTTCTGCCATAATATGGATTAGATCATTACTCAAATAGAGCTATTCACTGTATACCTGTAACTCTACCTCTTCACAACTTTACAACTGATGCTCTCAAACTAACATTAAGAGTAAAGAAATTAAAATGATTAACTCTTGACAAGTTCAGCACAGCTGTTAACTGAAAGCCTGAATTCCAAGTGACTCTACCTCATAAAGCTGACTGAGAAAATCCAGCAAAAAGATGTATAATGCTGTGCAAAGTCTCTTAGCAAGAGGTTCTAGTGTGGAAAATCTCTAATATAAAACATTGATATAAAACATTGAAAACATGAGTTTCTTTGATTTTACCAACTTGAAACTGTCTAGAATATAAATATATAATCTAGAGCAAGATGGATGATCACAAGCCATCAAACCAAGCTGAACTGCTTGAATTTTTGCACCAGGAGTAAAGGCATAAAGTTATCCAAAAGCAGTGTGTAAGACTGGTGGAGGAGAACATGCAGAGATGCATGGAAACTGTAATTAACTTCTTTTCTTTGCATTATTTGAGGTCTGAAAACTCTGAAAACTGCATCTTTTTTGGTATTTCAATTTGGAAAGAATAAGTATTTTAGGTATACTAATATGCTATACATATGAATATATGTATATATATGTACATATGACTCCAAAGAAATGTAAAAAAAAAAAAAAAAGACAAGCCTACAGTCTACAGCCACTGACAAGTGTAACACCGTGTCTCAGCAGAGGATCAGGCCGTTAACGAGACGGTTAGCTGGACGTTGGTGCTCTCTCTGTCCTGAGAAAAAAGGGACTTTTCCTGGTAAAAGATGTGTGTGCATATTAAAAAGGGGCTGAAATATTTGTGCTGTCAGCGCTGGTCAAAGGCTTCTGCTTTCACACAGGAGCAGACAAAAGCAAGAGGCGGTGATCAGCCGGGCCTGAGCCAGAGTGTGTGAGAAATAAATCAGTGCAACACACACACACACACACGCACACACACACACACACACACACAAAGACGACGACGTATGCAGGCCAGAGAATGAAAGCTGGGCCGAATCCAGAAAACTGGGAACAAAGTCTGTGCATAGATTAATATTTATTCTGTGGCACACACCGTTCAGTACAGAACAGGGTACAATAACATCATAACTCTAAACTCTAAACCCCCCCCCCCACACACACACACACACAGACAGCAACACACACTAACACACACTCATACACACACACACACTCTCTGACCTCGTTTCTGCATCTGAAAAATAAAAAGGTGAAAGGTCCATATACTTGTTAGGCCAAACAAGCCAGATTCCACATGAATTTACAAATTACTTTCTGAGCATATACAGGGGTCGGACAATGAAACTGAAACAGCTGGTTTTAGAGCACAATAATTTATTGTCCTGACAGACAGTTCTGGCGGAAACAGGAGAGTTGAGGTGCACATTGAATTCTGCCGTGATTTGGGCAGCTGTGTTTTTTTATTTTTTAGGATACAATCCGGGTTATCACCCGAACATCCCTTTCAGACAGCTTCTTCCTCTTACAGCGTCCACAGTTAATCCTGTTGGATGTGGTTCACTAAAATGACAGGTGTTTCAGTTTCATCGTCCAACCCCTGTATAGTAGCAGCATTTTAATTGTTTGTGGTGTATTTATTATGTATTATCTTCTGTGTGTTTTGTGCTGGTATGAGTGGATCAGACACAGCAGTGCTGCTGGAGTTTTTAAACAGTCAATTTTAGTGAATTTTGTTGTGTTTCATGTGGAAGGGTGGCTGTCGTGATGGTGTGTCCATTAAAACACTAGAGGATGAACAACTGATGCAGTTTATTCACAGTGTCTTTCACAATGATGGATGGATGAAGTAAGGAAGGTGATGGATGGATGAATGGATGGATGAAAGGAAGGGATTAGATGGATGGTTTATCTACAAATAAACACAAATATAAGAATCAGTAGAACAATACAAACAGTGCAACAAAGGACTACAAACCAAGTGGACAAACCTTATCTTGCCTTATCTCCACCTTGTCCTGCTGCAAAGGATTATGGTCTTTGTAGTATTTACCTGCTCCAAGGAAATTTCCAACAGAAAAAAACGTTTCTTTGATTTTACCAAACTGAAATCCTCTGGAATATAATCAAGAGGAAGATGGATGATCACAAGCCATCAAACCAAACTGAACTGCTTAAATTTTTGCACCAGGAGTAAAGGCATAAAGTTATCCAAAAGCAGTGTGTAAGACTGGTGGAGGAGAACATGCCAAGATGCATGAAAACTGTGATTAAAAAAAACAGGGTTATTCCACCAAATATTGAATTCTGAATTGAAGTCTTAAAACTTTATGAATATGAACTTGTTTTCTTTGCATTATTTGAGGTCTGAAAGCTCTGCATCTTTTTTTGTTGTTATTTCAGCCATTTCTTATTTTCTGCAAACAAATGGATTTTTTTGGAATTTGAGAGAAATGTTTATAGTTATAGTTTATAGTGTAAAACAGGAATGTTCATTTTACCCAAACATATACCTATAAATAGCCAAATCAGAGAAACTGATTCAGAAACTACAGTGGTCTATTATTTTTTTTCAGAGCTGTGTTTTTTTTTTTTACAATGTTTTGAATCACAACCCCTGTTTAATTATATGTTTAGCCAATACACATTCCTATATTTAAGCAGTCTGTTTGGTATCACCCTAGGCTTTCCAATGGTGCCTCAATTTTGTTGGTGTGGCCAACATAGCACTCAGGACTTTCTTTTTAAATTGCTGGCCATCACAGCTTTCACAAATGATGCAATTAAAAATTCAAAAATGCAATTTAAATTATCTTCAGTTGTATTAGGTTTCAGTAATGTAAGTTCATTTTAACCCTTTTAAACCACAGCTTGTATTCAGTAGCATCATTAATGGACAACAGGACTTACTGATTCCATTTTTACCTAAGTTTCCAGTCAGTAAAATTCTCATACAGCTGCTCTGATCCATCCAGCTTCCACCCACATGCGTGTGATGTTTTGAGTAAATATTCATGATACATGATATTCCTTATTGCCACATATTTAAGCACTAAACATAAACCAAATCACTCAAAATATTGATTTGATGAAACTTAACCTCAGTCTGTGTTTAGTGTTTTTTTCTGCATGCATGTTTTCTTCAGGCCTAATTCCTTTCCATCAGTATAACGTGTAAAACATGCCACACCTGCAAGTCTCACTCCAGACACCTCTAATGAAAATGATATGCAGCTCAAACTCAGACCCACACACACACACACACACACACACACGCACACACCGACTTCCACATGACATCTGAAATCGCAGGTGATAAGACATTTCATGCAGGTGCTAAGGAAATTCTTACTCTCCGAAGTTTTCATGCTGGGTTTTAACGACAGATGGCATAAATTCTCCTGAGGGAGAAGAGAAAGATAAAAACAAATAAAGAGAGAGAGAGAGAGAGAGAGAGAGTGAGAGAGAGAGAGAGAGAAAGAGAAGAAGAGCAAGAAGAAAAAGAAGCAAAAGAAGCATCATGAACAGAGACTCCAGAACCAGGATTATTCATAATACATCATAAAACTACTATACAGTACCACTTAAACATCTGGACACACCTTAAATTCAGTAGTTTTTCATTGTTTTTAAATATTCTGGGTAACACTTTCTAATAATGTCATCTCTATAAGACAGTACAAACACACTCATAACACATTATAATGCATTCATAAGGCATTCTATACATGGCTATACATTTTTATACAAAAATACCCCTAACCCAACATTGCCATGTTTATTATGCCTCACGAATTGTGATCATAATGCATTATTAGCTGCTGTGTTTATAATATGTTATACATCAATCCGATTTCCAACTAAACACGCCCTGTATAATAACATACTATAAGCCCAGCTTACAATGTATTATTATCACAATTCATAATGCATAGTAAACATTTCTATAATGAGTTATGCAGTTATTATAATGAGTTATGAATGTGGATTTAGAGTCTAATAGAAGATGTCATTCATAGAAAGTGTTACCATGTTCTGCTTTGTGGATTATTTTAGATTCTTCACAGTAGCACCTCTTGCTTATATTCAAAACAGATTTGCACGTTTTGGCTGTTTTTTTTCAGCTTTATAAGATAGAGTCACCTGGAATTCTAGGCTTTCACCTAACAGCTGTTCTGAACTCGTCCAAAGTTATTTACCATATTTTTCGCTCTATAAGGTAAACCATAATCATATGGCACACTATCAATGAACGTCTATTTTCTTGTCTATTTTCATACATAAGGCGCATTGGATTATGAGGCGCATTTTAAGAGATGCTTTATGGAACTTCTAATTTAGCAGGTCTCACCACTGGGTGCTTGTGAGAGACAAGCTAACTAAGTTAAATAAAGCTAAGCTGTTTATTTGGGCTTAGATTTCCTAACTTCTCCACCACTAAGGCTGGAGCATTAGCATTAGCATTAGCATTAGCAGCCTACATTCCCATATACTCACCTCTGATCAGCGAAAGAGCTAGCTCGGTTAGTGGTTAATGCTAATGCTCTTCCAGCAGTGCTAGCCGGGGTTAGCAGCAGGCTACAGACCGATAATACTCACATCAGTACGGCTAAAGAACTATTGGAGTAATGCTCTAATCCATGTTATTGCAAGAACTGACACTCATCAGGACCATCAGGATTCATTATAGTTACCAGCCTAACAGCACCCCAGATAAGAGCTACCTTAATGCTTCACAGAGTAATTTAGTATTTTAGTTACTACATGATTCCTTATGTGTTCCTTCAAAGTCTGGATGACTTCAGTTTAAATGTACTATGTAGGTAAAAAAAAAAATAATTGTATTATTTTTTATGTTGTAGATTATTGTTGGCACTTTTGTTGGCATGTTGATAGATATCTGTAGAAACGTTAACCACTAATACCACTAACTTCACAATCTTTTTTTTCCCCTTTTTTGTCAGAAAGTATATAGCTGTGGTGCATGTAACACAGCAAATTAGTCACACAGCAGCAGGCCTTGTCACAGGCCCTGGATAGAGCGGTGGGATTTGACACCTCTCAGCAATAAATGAGTGATATTAACCTCCGCTGAGTGAGCTCACAGTAATTGGTGCCCTGTGTGAGGAGGCCTGAGCTGGATCTTGGTTATAAACCACATTTGGCATCCGCTCAGAGGGCAGCAATAGGAAGCCTTGGCACAACGCAAGTGTGAAAACCTATCAAATTGTCGGCCATGACAGAAATAGCTGGCGAGATTAGTGACTGAAGCAAGACAATGGGTTCATTTAACTCCGGCGGAACAGAGGACACTTTGTTGGTTTCTTTGCTTGTTTGTAAGCAAGCAAGCTCAGTGTAGTCGATCAGCAGCAAAGAAAAAAATCCCTAATAATGCGATTTCAGCAGCTGCGAAGGTGTGAAGTTTAATAATACAAAGAAATGCAGCAATTTCCTGCAACACGCCACTATAAAAATTTGGGTAAGAGATTAAATCTATTATATAAGGCTGAATACAATTTTTAATATTACAGAGTTTATACAATACTAGTTTTAGTGTTGTCATTATTGCCTATATAGGTTCTTATTCAACAAGAAAGATTTCCAAATGATGCTTATGTCAGGTGCAGCAAGGAGAGGTTGCGGAGAGCGGATGCAAATGCAAGTTTACAATTATAATTTATTAAACAGAAATAAACCAAATTAAACATATAACAAGGCAAATAAACAGACTGGGTAACTATGAGAACTACAGATTACACAAGGACTGAAAACAAAGAGAAACCTACCAAGGACTATTTATACACAAGGACAAGGACGGGAAATGGGAAACGCCTGGGACCTAACAAGGGGGCGGAGCTACAAATGAACAGGTGAGCAACAGGGGTGGTGACAAGGGATAAACACACAGTGTGTCTCAATTTAGGGGCTGCATCCTTCGAAGGACGCAGAGGCTGCGATGGCAGTACTGCAATGGGACAGTCTACCCTGCGGAGTATTTCCTGCTTCCTGTTTGAGATTCTATAATATTTATAATATCTATAACTATTTATATATCCATATACTACATAATACAGCCGACTCCTCTTCTGACACCGCCCTTTTTTTGCTGAAATAAGACGGCACGCAATGAATCTAGGGATACTGAAGGCTGTGAAGGATGCACCGCGATGACGTAATCGGCCTTCAAATGGAGTCCTTCGAATGATGCAGCCCCTCAAATAATTTGCTAAACTATTACCAAATAATTAATAGTAGTGAGCATACTGTATTTATGAACTTGATTTTTTTTTTCTGTCATGCTATCATAAAATCACATTTTCTAAAATTTAGCTGCAATTATCGGAACACTATAAACAGTACCAGTCAAAAGTTTGGACACACCTTTTCTTATTCAATGTGTTTTCTTTCTTTTTATGATTTTTTTACATTGTAAATTTAATACTGAAAACTAGATTTGAGTTATACAGGAATACATTTTAATCTTAGAGTCTTCATGAGGGAGAGTCACCTGGAAACGTTTTCTCAGCGTCTTGAAGGAAGGATTTCCTGGAGGAGCTGAACAATAGTTACTGCTTTTCCTTCACGCTGTGAAAGAAGCTCCAGCTCATCCCAATTAAATCACCTCAAATCACCATCTCAGTTCATCAGGTTTAGATCAGTTGATTGTGGAGGATAACAACTTTTTTTTTTTACTGTTTACTACATAAGTCCATATGTGTCCCTTAATTGTTTTATGTATTTTATATTAATCTACAATGTAGAAAATGAATCAAATAAATAAATAAAGCAAAAACATTAAATAAGAAGATATGTCCAAACTCTTGACTGGTACTGTATGAATCTGTAGTAATCTGGATTATTTTTGCTTTAAATCTGACCCAAAACTTCCACTTCTTAACCAGAGCATGGAGCTGTTATTAGCTGCAATTATCCTCATGCTGACCTTTTATCCTGAATGTTTCCTCAGCCCCAGGCTTAAGGCTGTAAATTCATACAGCTATGAAATTAACATGCCAAAAAAGAGTTACCCACTTCCTCCTCTCTTAATCATCCCACGTATGAGGAGAGGAGGAAAGTAGCAGAAACAAAAGAGAATAGGGAACATGGAACGCAACCAAAGTTTGGCCCTGCAGAAAGCTTCCTGAGAAGTAAAAAGAGGCAGGTTTGACATGAATAACTGTAGAAAAAGTAAATTTTACATAGCAAGTTTAACTTAGGTCATTTAGTGACTTTCTAAAGTCAAAAAATATTTAGTAGAGTTTATTATTTAGTAGAAAAATATATAAAAAAAGTAGATACTGAATATCCCACAAAAGACAAAGAGAGGTACTGTACACTATAAGGCGCACTTAAAATCCTTTAATTTTTCCAAAAATACTTTAGTATGTCTAATCCAGTGCACCTTATGTAGAAATTCTACCAGTCGTGTTGCAATAAGCAGTAAAGCATCTCTGCTGAAGCAGTGCAGTGTTATAAAGGAGTTTTAGTAAAGTTTCTCCAGCACTAAGGCTGGAGCAGTATTAGCATTAGCCACTAACCGCAGCGCTACCTCTTTCGCCGTTCAGAGGTAAGTATATAGGTGGAAAGTAACCAATTACATTTACTCACATTACTGTAATTAGGTAGATTTAAAGTAGTTTTTAAAATAGGTCATTTTACTTTTACTCAACTACATTTTGACACAAGTAATTTACTTCGCTACATTGGAAAACTCCCCGTTACTGAGCTGACCAACATTTTTGTTTTTTATTTTTTCATGTTTTTAATGATAATTTCTTAAGGTTTTATTGGAAATATTAAACAATCTTCTTTAATGTAAAAAAACATGTAAATAACAG